>NW_006159795.1:3427125-3469803 GCF_000334495.1 Tupaia belangeri chinensis
AAACTATTCTACCTTGAACTTGGAGCTGTGTTGACATCAGTCACTGACACTTGCTAACTGAAGTCTTTGTCATTCCACTAAAACTTCAATAGCAGACCTAAACAGTGAGAAACTGCCTCTAAATCCTGCTTTGCAACAGCAGAAACCAAAAGCAACCCTGAAATTGCCTTTTTCACACTTGCAAGAGGGCGCCTTTTGAATTTTATGATGAGTCTGTCATGAAAAACTACAAAATACATTCAGGTTATAAAATCTCGCTGATTCTGATAACTGATTTACCTGTTGTCTACACACTGGCAAATGCACCAAAACTCAGCTTATGAAGCTTCAGCTCCGCTCATTAGAATGCAGTTATGAATGTAAATTGGACTGTTTTCAGGCATTGTCAAATACATCAAGGGCACAGCTCAGGAATATCTGTCATTTGAACACATGCTTATTGCTCACCTACCCAAGTTGATCCTGAATGAAGTCAGCATGAAAAAGCTTTTCCAGCTATAAAACTTACAACCTGGATGCAGAGCTGGAAAAAGGGGACCAGACGTTCCGTGTCTAATGTCTGGGGATCACAATATGGGTAGTGGCTCTGGCAACTGGCTCTGGGCCTGGAACTTAATCTACCACACATATCTGCACCAGACAATTAATATCCTCTATGTGTATATGTATGTGTGTATATCTGTGTGTGTGTGAATTTGGTTCTGTATTTCTTTCCTCAGAAACTCTTTTTTTTCCCCTCTTTTTTAGAAGTTTGCTATAGGGCTTGTGTGCTTATCAAAAAGAGACAGAGAAGGACAGAGAAAATGAGAAAGCACTCCTCAGGGAGGATGACCATGTTATAATCCCTTTTCCTCCACTCTCCTCTTGGGATTTTGGGCACAACACCCACATACCTGATGTGTTTTCAAACTGCTGGGTCTGGGTCTCGAACCATGCAGTAAGCCATGTGGGATCCAGCCACCCTGATCACCACACCACCTGTTGGCTCCCTCGTAAGCATTTGA
Organism: Tupaia belangeri chinensis; assembly: GCF_000334495.1. Lineage (NCBI taxonomy): Eukaryota > Metazoa > Chordata > Mammalia > Scandentia > Tupaiidae > Tupaia > Tupaia belangeri. Next base: position 3,428,130 of record NW_006159795.1, read on the forward strand.
ATTAAAGGGAAAAACAAGCAGAGGCAGGAACATACATATAATATCAGGGAAGTCCAATCCATCACATAGTAACAGATACTCTGTGGTTTAAAAGTGCCATGGGACCACCATATAGAAACACGGCATTTGTAGGGCCAGCTCAAATAGAAATCCTCACATAATTTCCCAGAAGTTCATCATCAAGAGTTGATTGTTCTCTTCATTCTTCCCTCTCCTATTTCTTTCACCCAGACACTTCCATGAAAATTTACCAGGTGGTAGTCTGATATCCAGAGCTAAAGGATGTCTATGAAAAGAAGTGATAAAGACTGAGTCAGGTGAATATAACTCCAGGGTCTTCTCCACACAATAATCAATGGAAGAGCTCTAGAGACTGGAGGGTACCAAATTAACAATCAATGTTAAACATATTTATTAAGCCACAGGGCAGGCACACTAATCATTTGGGATAGTTGGTGCCCATAGCACCGGATGAGGTTCTCGCAAAACTCTTCTGGCAAGTATTAGGCCTTAGTTGTTGAATCTTGGGAAGGGACTGGTGACAAGGGATGTGGTCATGTCTTTTGGGGAATTTGGGGAAGCCATCATTTAACAACTGGCATGAAAGCATTTACTACTTTGGTAACTGGTAACATATAACATCTTATAAGCCTGGCTTTAGCCTCAAGTCTCATTTTAACTACAACTTTTTGTGAATACCAAGGTCCTCTCTTTTAGGTTGGATTTTCCCCTGCTCTCCTAGAAAGAGATGCTTTTCCCAAAGTTATTCCCTTCTATAGACAAATCTTAAGCTCAACAAGGATTATAAAGAAAATAGTTTATTTCAAAATTGATCACAGAAAACACAGGTAGGAGAATGAGAAAATGAGAAAGTGAAAGGAAGCAATTGGAAGAGAGCCAATAAATATTACACCATAGAGCAGGCTACCATGTGGACACCTGCGGCTTTGTCATTCAGGGCACACTTGGGAGGATAGCATCTGTCACGTAGGTAATGACCCGCTTTGTCATTCAGGGCACACTTGGGAGGATATCATCTGTCACGTAGGTAATGAGATAATGGGTGTAAGTGTGCTTCAAAAGTTTGCAGGTCAGGGCTAGCAGGTAGCATGATGGTTGGGGTGCTGACCTCCCACATGGCCAAATGAAGTTTGAGTCTCAGACCAGGTGGCTTGAAAATCATGCCAGGCACATGTGCATGCATGCCCTAAATCCCAGAAGGAGAGTAGAGAGAAGGGATTACAACATGGTCATCTCCTCTGGGGGGTGATTTCTCACTTTCTCTCTCTGATTCTCTCATGTACCTTTTGGTGAACAACTAAAAAAGGAAAAAAGTTTGTGGGAAATGGAGTACAATACAAATTTATTTGGTTGGGAAAGCTTTTGAAACTGATTCAGTCTTTCATAATATGCATTTCCCATTACCTTTTAGAAGACCCCTCATATTTCTCCATTAACTCCTATAGATCCTCACTGAAGGGCTGCTTCTAAGAGTGCTTACTTCCTCGAGTGCTTACTATCTGCGACAGTCACCAGGAAAAGCTTAAGGATGGAGGGATACAGGTATAGGGACTGCAAGAAAGCTGATGCGCTCAAGACAGCGAGGACCACAGCTCTAAATTATTTATCTCTGCTATGCCTTTAAGAAAATGGTGAGCATAATGAAGGACAGCTGAGTTACATTTTGGATGCGGCTAAGAAGGAAGATCAGAATCGGTGAACATAAAGTGCACAAAACTCTCTCTTATAAATTAGAATTAAATGCCTGCAGGTATTCGCTTTCTTCAAACTACATTATATTGCTCGATCTTCTGATCTTATAATAGATTATTTTTTCCCATTTTTTTATTATAACCAACCTGAAGGTAAAATTCCTGCTCTTCAGTTATCCTCAAATAAAAACCCACAATTTAGCAGACACTGAACTTATGAGTGATTGGTGGCAAAACAAAGTCATTATTTTATGAAATTACACTCAATTCAATTATTCCTGCTAATCAGTAGAAAGGGTCATGAGATCAAAGGAAGATTAGCCCCAACCCTTATTTAACACAAAAGCTTGATATTTATCATCTCGTGCTATAAAATCGAAGTTGCAAAACTGGTAGACATGCCTTTTAATCTACTCCTGGCAGAAATTTCATGAGTGAGGAGGGAAGAGAGAGAGAAAGGGAGGAGGAGGGAGAAAGTGAGGGGTGGAGGGAGAGAGAGAGAGAAAGGAGGTGAGTCATCACCTGGAATTCTCCAAGCTCTTTACTGCTGGAAGTTGTTCTTTCAACTCATTACACATGGTGAATTTGACATAAAGGTCAGAAGAAACCATAGGAAAATACTTAAAAGCAAAGAACTGGCTTAACATTTGATGCTAAGAATGTATTCAAGGCACTGCATGGCTCAGATAATGGACAGAGATGGGGCACTTAGGGAAGTTCAGTAGTTAATGATTGATATGGTAATCAAATCCAAAGATTGGTCAGTCATGTAGGCATCTGGTCGGTCCAGTGGATCTTGAACTAGTTTTCAGCAACTTAATTAGTAATTGGCACACACACACACAAAAAAAAAAAGGAAAAATAAAAGAAAATAATCAAAAGCATGCACTGGTAACTTGAGCTTAGACATTCTTTTAAGATTTCATTTAATCTGTTTTAATGATAACAATAGTTAATGGGAGAGGTTTGTTTTACATACTCTTTATCTGCCTCCTCATTCTCTTTTTATTTTATTTTTTTCAGTCTTGAGGCACTATGCCTACCTTTTCTTTCCTGCTTCACTGAAAATACTTTGCTGTAAAGTGTTAAAATATCTTATTTTTTGGCATCTGATATTTTGCCAGCAGTTACTTCTTCTTGTTCAATATTCTGAACTCACAAACCACTTTAACTTATTCTACTAATACTTAATGAAAGTTTACCTGTACTGGATACTGAGTAAGGTATTAAGAATACAAAGTAAGGCAATACTAGATATGACCGAGCACTGTTCTCAAGGAGTTTACAGATTGGAGGTGGAGGCTGTGAACACAAAGACATATATCTAAGATGTAAATAAGTTCTGCAAAGTGCAGAGATTCAGTACTATTGAAAATATTTATAAAGATAGGGAGATAGATAGATAGAAGATAGAAAATAGGACAACAGAGGAAGGAAGGATGGGAGGGACAAAGGAGGGAAGAAAGGAAGAAAAAGAAAGAAGAAAAGAAAAAGGGAAAAGAAGATTGACCAATCCAGGGGCAGGAATGTGAGTGATCAGGAAGGTTTCTTTGAGGACAGGCACTGAGTTGAGAAATGGAAGTAGAGGGAAAAAAGTAACCAAGAGAAGAGATGGCAAAGGAGAAGCAGTCTCAACAAAGAGGATCTCTTCTTCTCAGAGAAGAAGAGAATGGTAACAGATGGTCTAGAAAAGTAAGTGGGGCTAGAACATGTAGGAACTTCAAGGTCATGATAGGAATTTTATCTTGGGACCAGCAGATGGTATAGTGGTTACTTTGCTGGATTCCCACATAGTCGACCACAGTTCAAGTCCTGGACCTGGTGGCTTAAACTCACACCAGGCATGTGCTTCTGTGTCTATCTGGTGAGTGCACGCGCCCTATTGCAAAAAAAAATCTTAAAAAAACCCCAAAAAACAAAAAACGAATTTAGATCTTTATACTAAAAGCAATGAAAGCTACTATAGGGCTTTTAACCTGAGGCTCACTTAATATATTAGTTAATCTGGAAGCATTGCTGTCACTATAGGCATGAGAAAACACTAGAGAAGAGTGTAAGTGAATAGTAGAAAGACAAGTTAAGTGGTCATTGCAAAATGCCAAGATGGACTGACTAGGAGCAGCTGAAATAAAGAAAAAAAAAATGGGATCCAAGAACATAAAGGATAGAATGAATCCGGAAGTAATATTTCCAAACATGGGAGGAATTGGTTATGGGCAGTGAGGAAGAAGGAGGTATGAAGGGTGACTTCTAAATTCCTAATCTGTACAACAGGATGGATGGAGGTGACACCACTGAAATCAAGGTTGTGATGTTTTTATAGTGCATTTGACACATGCTTCCATGCGAGACTGATTTCCTTAGTCTCACTCAAAGTATTATGAGAAATAACGGCCTCATCTAAGCCTGTGATGGACAATTAGATCATTCCTTTGATAATATCCATATTTGAAGATGCTGTAATTTTTTATTAAAAAAAAAATGACCCTAGAGTCTGCCTTAGGGCTTCAGTGAACACAGGAGCAGACAGAATGAGCACAGAAAACAAATTTGTTGATGCTGAGTAGCCTCAAGAAACAATGGGCTGGCTTTATTACAAATTTAGGGAAATGAAAAAGTTCTGTGAAGTGACAGCCTGCGCTTTGGATTCTTCAGAGAAGAATTAAAGTTATTATTTTTGAAATGTATGCTTTGGTTTGACCAGTGGGCCATTTTACCAGAAACTGTTAATTAATTCCAAGCTTTGATTTCCAACTTGGAGGGACAATTACAAATCTTCAGATACATATAGCAAAATTTGCAATCTGGAAACAGCAGACCAGAGATAAGGCAAAGCCATAGCCAGAAGATAATATTCAGAAAAGCACAGCTGAATTCAAAAGAAGAACTCACTTATAATGGCATAAAAACACTCTTATTTTGGTAATAGAAATATGATTTTTGTCAGAAGTAGTTATGATACTAGTCATTTCCTATAAACACAGAACTTGAAAGAAATAGGCAGAACACAACAATGGTAATGGTATGTATTATAAAATCATCCACTGATCATTTCAGACACAGATCTGAGGTTTATCAGCTGTGTTGAGAACACTGATTTTTTCAGCAAGGTCTGCTTGGGGATGACTGTGTTTTGAGACAGGTTGCATTACATTACCTCTCCCCCAGGTCCTAAGTATACAGTCTGGATTTCCATGTAGAATCAGTGTGACATCCTTGGTAACATACAGAAATTCTGAATTACAATGTGTTCCTCAAATACAGTATAGGAACTAACTTGTGACTGAGTGATATACTAGCAAAATACTATTGAAACAGTCATAGGAGGGATTTGTTGGTATCCATTTAGAAGTGATCACTAGACTAGGAAATCATCCCTAGTTTTTTTTTTTTTTTAACTCATGTGAGTTTGCAAGACTGTGTAACATGCAGAATAAATATGACAGTGCTCTGCAATAGGTCAAAGAAGGGAACACATTTATTTTCTAGATAACTTTCAGTAAAGCCACTATACAGACTATTCCTGACTCTTCAATTTCAGTTTCTCTTGTCCAAATGTCTGCTACTTTTTCTGCAATGGTGACCAACAAAAAAATGTAATATGCAGATTTCTTCTCCAATGGCCATTCTGTGACCTTAGGCAAGGTATTTTAACTCTTGAGCCTCAATCTCCCTATCTGTAGAACAAGTATGATCTTACTATACTCACAAAATGTTCTGATGATTAAATGGGATGACACATGTAAATACATGCAGCACAGAAGAAAGGCCTAATAATGTTAGCTGTCCCATTGGCACTACTAACTAGGTTTGTCTAAAGAGCAAATCCACCACCTTTCACTCAGTGCTTCTTTCCAAGGTTTATCATTTTGGCTTAAAATCTGAGACTCATTTTTGACACTTTCCAACTGGTTTGACAGTTAATTTTTTTATTCCAATGTCACTTATATTTGCACATACTTGCCTATCCTTCTAGACACTACACTAACTGAAATCCTCATTTTCTCTCTCTTCAACCAAAGCATTTATCTTCATTTATTATTACTATTAAATTTCCTTTCTCTCCTTCCTTTCCCCTCCTCTTCCTTCCTTGACCCTTCTCTCCCTCCCTCCTTTTCTTTTCTTTCTTTTCTTTTATTCTTTTCTTTTCTCTTTTTCCTTCCCTTCCCTTCCCTTCCCTTCTTTATTTTACTTTTCTTTCTTCCTTCAGTCCTGAGCTGGCCATGATTGGATTGTAAGCACACATGTGCCTAGTGTATTCTGGGAGGTTTCCAGACCTGAACCAGGAGACTGCCCATGTGAGATTGCCTCACAGAGCACCACATTTTACCTCTGCATCACTGTCTGGTTGCTAATTTTTCTTTTCAGACAAGGTCTTACTGATGTAATCTTCCTATCACAACTTCTTAGCCAAGGCCACAAGTGTGCCACCATGCCCAACTCTTGATAGACAGGGTCTGGTACATTGTCCAGGCCAGCTTGAACTCACAATCCTCTGCCTTCACCTTCTGAGTTACTGGGATTACAGGTACATATACCTTGCCCGGCCTTTAGGGTGAACTGGAAATTAAACCTGAGCCTCCCATGTGGTCTCAGCCTGCAGAGCACAGTAACCTAGCAGGATACCAGTACAACTAGGCCATTGCATTTATTTTCGAATTGGTTTTTCTAGCACTGGTCTCTCCCAACATAAGTGTACATTCAACAGAGTTGCCAAAGTCATCTACCCATCAACACATGTTGAGTCATACCATACTCCTGCGCTGAAATCTCCGGTAATTTTCCATTTCCAGCCAAGAAATTTCCAGCTGGTATGAGAAGCCATCTATGTTCTTGTCCTCAATTCACCTTCTTCATCCTGGTCTCTCACATCATCTTCATGCCGCCAACTTAAGCTCTCCTCTAGCCAAACTGGCAAAGTACATCATTCCAGAAATGTCATGGACCTTCCTAATTCTATGAAATGGCATGATCTAGTCTTCCACCTGGGTGCCCTTCTTGGTCTTAGCAGATTCTTACTAATTTCTTAATGTTCACTTCAAATGCCATCTCTCTCAGGAAGATTTTCAAAGACAAGTGTTTATTCCCCTTTCCATCATCATTGCATCTATTTTTTCTTATAATATTTTATATACATGGCTTTGCATTCAAGTTATTTTGAGACACGCCTTAGCCATCCTTCCAGATTGTTATCTCCTTGACTCAGTGATTTTCATCTTTGTATATTTCTAGGTCTCCTTACATGCTTTGCTCAGTGACACTCAGGGAAAGGTTATTGGATACATGAATGGAAAAGTAACCATCAAAAGCCAGCAGGTGGTTAAGGTGCTGGATGCCTACATGGCCGACCACGGTTTGAATTCTAGATCTGACAGCTTAAAATCCATGTCCAATGCTGAGCACATGTGAATGTGTGCCCAAAAGTGGTGATTTCAAACTTTCCCTCTCTCTGTCTCTCTCTGGCAAGCTCATGTGCCCTATAAAAAAACCTGAAAAAAAAAAAAGTGACTATCAAATCACTATCAACTTTGTGACTTTCAGTTTTATTACACATACCCTCTTGTTACAAAACACATTTTTGTCTTTCACCATTTAATTGATAAGAATATGAGTCAGTAGGTTGTGTAATGGTTAAGTTGCTAGACTCCCACATGGCCAATCATGGTTTGAGTCTCAGACTAGAAGGCTTGGTTTCTGACTTTCCTTCTCTCTCTCTCTCTGGTGAGGACATATACCCTATGGCAAATTAAAAGAAAATATCAACAATAAATAAAATTAAATGAAATAATTCTTAAAAAAGGAATAGATCTACTTAGGAATATATTAGACCCATAGGAGCTGGTCCTGTTTTAGAAACACCTCAGCACATGTAATAAACACTATTTTGCATACATGTTAGCAAAAGTTGAACTTGTCCTAAGTTATGGCAATGTCATAGTGTCAAGTGACTTTGCAGCCTTAACTTGGGCAAGTCATATATCTAGGCCCCCAATTCTTGATCTGCCCAAAGAACACTAAATGTTACCTCTAAAGTCTCTCTCTTTTTTTTAAAGGCGATTTATTTCTTCCATGAAATGGGGAACACTCCCAACAGGAATCTCATGCCACAGTTGACCTCCAATCTCAACAGCCCAGATTACAGTCACATGCACATACCTGGTATGATCAAGGAAGTCCCAGGACACAAAGCCAGGGCCTCTCCTAAATGGGTGGCTTACCATTATACTATGGCTGACCACAGCCCAGCCCCTCTAAGGTCCTGATTCAAAATATATGAAGGAGTTTCAAAAAGGTCATAGAAAAAAAAAAATAGACCTGAAGTAAAAGTTTATTTTGGCACAAAAATATTAAAATGCATGTATCATTGTTTTCATGATATACATTTTCCATAAACTTTTTGAAAACCCCTCATAGTAGTCTACAAAGTCCACAAGAAACAATTCCCTAGATTCTAAAAAATTAATTTTCCAAACAAGTTAGAAGGAAAGACAAATCTGCAAATGTCACTGAATCTCTTCTATTTTTTCTCTTAAGTGCTGTTTATACCCCCACTGCAGTCAAGAGCTTCTAACAAGTGATTTCAGAACAATTTTGTGCAAAGGATTCTAAAAAGAAAAGAAAGCGCTCAGACCATATACACAGCCACAAGGGATCTTAAGCAAATTGCGTAATACCCAGTGAGACTTTTGACAAGAGTGGGAAGTTAACACGGGGAATGCGGGGTCAATATTTTTATCGTTTAAAACAATCTAAAGTGCCTGTCACTTTCGCTAGCCTATTGCCAATCTTCCCACTGACCCTGCTTTGGTGTTTCGCTTGGGATTCAAGACATTCTGCCCTTCCTGCTTAGGCAATGGCTACAGGAATCCTGAGCTCCTAGCACATCATCACAGAGCCAAGTTTACATCTATGAAAGAACAGATTATGGAAACATGAAGGCTGGGGGTCTAGTTACTTCGGGGGCCCTTTACCTGGCCATTCAGAAAGAGCATAGTATTGCACCAAGACAGGAAGGATATCTGCCTGAGGCCATTACATGATTTAAATAAAAGCGCCTGAATTTAAGGAGCATCCTGGGCTCCTACTCAAAACATGCTTTCGAGCTATTCAAAATTCTACCTCTGATTGGGAGGAAAATTACTCACAGCTGGGTAATGCAGTTGCATCTGTGTTCTGCAGCTCGCTGAAGCCACCTCATTCCCCTATCTGATTCAAATTGTGCTATTTCAAAATCTTATGCAAATGCAAAAAGGAGGGAAGTTTGAAAGGAAAGTTATATCTCCAAACTCTTGGTAGCTTCTGGATGGAACACTGCTTGAAGGTCAGTGTTGATTCATTACTTCCTGATTATTAAATCATTAAGTGACACATGGAGCAAATGATGCATTTTACTCAGCTAATACTCAAAAAATGAATATAAATTATTTAAAAGAAAAATAAATTAAACACCCTGATTAATTCTAATCGGCAGTCAACATGTTCCCTTTTCAACATCTTTCTTATTTGTTTATTTATTTTTTAATTGCCAGAAGATGCATTCACTCACAGAGAGAGACAGAGAGAGAGAGAGAGAGGTAGATGGAAAGGGAGAGAGCATCCCTCAATGGGTATGGTCATGTTGCAATCCCTTCTCCTTCATCTCTCCATCCTTTGGGATTTTGGGCACATACACGCACCCAGTGTGGTTTTCAAGTGACCAAAGCTGGGATTTGAACCACGCACAGTCATGTGGAATCTATTATAGCTCCCTTAACAGCTACGTTATGAGCTAATCCCCCCTTTTTTTCTTTCTTTCATGATAGTGAGAGACAGAAAGAGAGAGCAAGATAAGCACACTCAACAGGGTCTCACATGTGCCCCAACCCCAGCCTTCCCAACCAGCCAGGATCATGGGATATGGATCTGGTATGTATATGTTAACTAGGGAACTGAACGTGTGATCTTCCATATGGACCCAGTTCCCCTTAAGCAGTGCATTATCTCTGGGCTATTGAGCCAGTCCCATCTTTCCTCCTTTTCCTGGAGTTTCCAGTCACTTGTTCAATCATCACAGTCATTTTACAACACTGTTTACAAGACTAGGAGAACTGACGCAGGGCCGACATAGAGCACTTCTGCTTGCCCAGAAGCAGAATGCAATTGAGCAACCCTTTCTCATTGACGTCTCCCTTTTGCAAGTTATATTGAAGCATTTCCTCTATCATGTTACCCCTGTGACCTAAGACCTTAAAAGCCTCTTTTGCCTTGGAAGGAAGACTAATAATCTTGGAGTGACATTCAAAGCCTTCCTTAAGGCTTGGAGATGGCTAACAGCTTGCCAGTGATCACAGTGCTACTAAACGGTGGAGCCCAAACCCCAACCCAGATGGGCTTGGCTCTGAAGTCTGAATTCCTAATGTCTACTCCCACCACTTCTCATGTGATTCATGCCCAATACAGAAATGCCTAACTTAGGTAAGAGCCTCACCACTTAATGGAAGGGAAGATGGAAAACAATTATGGTGTTTTTTCCCTTCTCAACTTTAACGGACGATTCTGTATGCCCTTTTTGTCCATGTGTTTGTGCATGTGTCACATGTGTGGCTGTGCAGAGCCAGGTGGTTGGCTGCAATAATAATAACATTAATAACATGCCTCATTGCACGGAAGAATTAGTAAAAATAAATAAATAAATATAGGACTCTAAACCATTGGCTTAGAAAAGCCCTGGAAAAAAGGTTGTATTTTTGTGAGTCCAAAACAAGCCCTAACTTCAATAGTTCAATTGTCTGTGTCACAGCATGGCTTTTATTCACTGTCAATGACATGGAAAAGTGGGAATATGTCTAATCATTAGTTATATCTGACATGACCTCAGTCCTGCATTTCATCAATGGGAGTTTGTGAAGAGGTGTGCTCTGGTGGCTTGGAAATATTTCAAAGGGAAACTAAGATGTGTGGGGTAATTTGAAAGACAGACTGAGGGAGTTGTCTGGCTGCTATGAATGAACTGGCAGGAAGGTTTGTTTGAAAGAACCCATTCAGGTTGACAAGTATAAGGGGCAGGCTTCTGAGATATAATTTGCTATGATTACTGGCTGACAAGATAGTTTCCTTTCTGTCCTCCCAAATATGCAGGAAATGTTGTGATTTACAACTGGGTTAAGTGTCATCCACCTGTGAGCCTCTGTAAATTGTGTAGTGAGTTACCAAGGAGAGGTAAGACGTTTTGATAGACACTTTACCTCGTCAAAGAAGCTGGAGAAATGATAAATTCCATCTTGCTTTTTAAATGAGATGGTTATTGAGAAAGCAAGAGAATATCAAGTAATAGCTTATTCATCAGACACCAAAGCTAGGTAAGGATTTCTACATAAATGTTTTTTTCCAGATAATTAAAAAAACAAAAAACAAAAAATGCTGCTGTAAACATTTTTGTTTTCTTGAGTACAGTATAATGTGCATCATTTAACATTTTCTTGAAAAATTTATATAATTCTTAAGAGCTTCAGTGACTATGGTATCCTTTGTGGAAATATATGCTGAATCATTTATTTTGATATAAATTATTAATTGATTACTTCTTTTGTCCAGCTACTGGGTTATGCTGGAGGTTCAACAGAGAGTAAAAGTGATATAACTTCCTACCTCATGAGAGCTGATAGTATGAAAGGCCAATTGCTCAAACCCCAATCAACCAAGCTTTTTATGTTCCCGCTTCTATTTATTTCTACCAGTCTTTATGTTTTATTAATGTTATGAATTTAACTTTGTTTATTTATTCTAATTTTATCAGAGAAGAACAGAGAAAGAGAAAGCAAGCTGCCAGGTTCAGGACTTGAACTGGAGTGAGCTATGTGGGAGTCCAGAACCCTTAACCATCACACCACCTGCCAGCCACAATGTTACTAATTTAAGCAAGAAAAAAATGAAAGGATGACAGAAGGAAAGGCCAAAGGAAGGAAAAGGGAGAGAGGGAGAAAAGAAGGGAATGGAAAGAGGGAGGAAGGGGGATCAGTCCTGAATATTTACTTTATGTCAGTATGATCTTGGGAACTGGAGGATATAACAGTATAACAGAAAACAAATTAGGTGAGTCTTTCCCTGTCCTCTAATGTAGAGGTTTTGACTTATTAAACATCTTTAATTCTATATTCCCAGTATCAGCACTGCACATAGAATAATGACAAAATATGTGTCAAATGGGTGAATAATTAAGTTCTTGAATGAATGAATATGAATGAATATGTATGGGATGGGGAAGCTGTATTATACAACTTGATTTGAACTGTGTCCAAAATTAGAGACAAATGGTTTTAAATTATTTTCCCCAGAGCATTTCTTTACTTCAGAGTCTTCATGAAATCAGGTCCTAGCATTCTCACAGATTGTCCCACTGGCCATAAAATAACTAAAGAAATAATTTTTTATTCATCCTAAATTCATTTCCACTACAACTATGATAAAGTAAAAGTGAGAATCAAGGAATGGTGAAAATATTTGATGACTTTTCTTAGAGAAGGAGTAGTTAATTAGTTAACTGTAAAAATCAAATAAGAAATGGAAAGTTTAAGACAGTCTTGATTTATTGTCTCATTTTTTTTTTTTTTTTGGTCACAGAATTGGAGCAATGTACTTTAATATCAAGGAATATGATTATTTGATATCTTTGACTTAAAAGAGTAGTTTGTCAGAGAAATATGATATAAAGAAGGTACAGTTATGCTAAATACTAAGATATAAAGAAAGTGAAATTATGCTAAGTACTGGTTATTTGGTAGCAAATTTGTATATTTCTTGTAACTAGATTTTTTTGAGAATGAGATTTTGTTGATAATGATGTTTGCAAACATCTATTTTATAATGTATGTGCATATTGTAATCATTTTGAATATTTGTTCACTAATCAAAAATAAGAATGACTGATTCCACAGAATATTAATCCTCAATGTAAAAAATAATTCTGGTAATTTATTCTGAACATTTAGAAACAGAATAGTAATTTTATTCTCAAGTAAGGAGAGACAGGCACCAGTGAAGTATTCTGATTAATCTGATGATGGTTCAGATGGCCTCTAGTGAGTTCTCCTTTTTTATTTACATAGTTATTCTATACCAGGCATTCTATGATCATGAAAATGTGGTTGTCTTAGCTTTGGGACACATTTCTCCAGTACAAAGTAGATTGTATCTTTATTTTTTTAAATCCAAACATTAGTTACTATCTATTTATTTTTTATTTATTTTTTAAAGAGGTTTTTTTTTTTTTTTGTCTTACGGTTTTTTTTTTTTTTTTTTTTTTTTTGCTATAAGGCACATGTGCTCGCTAGAGAGACAGAGAGATAGAAAGTGATAATGACCATGCTGCAATCCCTTCTCCTCCATTCTTCTCTTGGGATTTTGGGCACACACACATACATCCAGTATGAGTTTTAAGCTGCTGGGTCTGGGACTCAAACTGTGGTTGACTACATGGGAGTCCAGTGACTTAACCATTAAGCCATCTGCTGGTCCCAGTTACTGTCCATTTAAAACAATATATAAGGGGCCAACTTTGTGACACAACAATAATGTGCTACTTAAGACAAGCCAGATCCTACATGGCAACTGTGGTTCAATTCCCCAGCCAAGTTAGCCTGAAACATGCCAAATACACACAAGAATGCCCAGGATCCAATGGACTGGAGGACTGGAGGAAGGGAATGGCAGCATGGCCAGACCCTGTGGAAGGGGCATGTCTTTCTCACTCTTCCTCCCCTTCTTTCTCTCTTACTCTCATGTATGTCTGCATACATTCTATCATAAACAAAGAAAAAAAAATAGAATACATTAAAATGCTATTACTAGTAAATATTTCAAAATTTCACATAGGTGTTACTGCTATATTCTGAAAGATTCCCTGGTGGTTCATGGATAGGGAAGAAAAGATCTTAGGTTTTCTGGATCTGTCAGGATAGATAATTTACTGATGCCCTCTTTTCTTCTTGCCATTACTACCAAAGCCCCTCCTCCTACTTCCAAAGATAAACAAAGATCTCAGTCGGTTGCATAGCCAGGAATTAGATCAAGAAAAAATGGCTTCTTGTTCTCTCCAGTGCCATCTGTCAACGTTCTTACTCTTTAGGGAAAAACTCTGGAACCTCTCTCCAGGATGTATGAAAATATTGTCTCCCATGGTTTTATTTCAGTCCCACATTGTCTAAGGGGTCAGGCAATCATTCTGAGCAGGTGACTATAACAGGCTTTGCCTTTAAGGAATCCACAAGCCCCTCCAATGGGACTCCTGCATGCCACTCCTGTTCCAGAGAGTGACAGCCATGGGAAGGGCAGCCTGTGTAGCTGCTAGAGGGACTGACACAGCACAGGCAGCCAAAGAGGTAAATATGAAGGTTTCATTAAAAGTCTTTGTGACACAACAGTAATATTTCTATCTATATATATTACATCTCTATATATTTATTAACAATAATTTTTAAAGTGCATTTTTGGGGTCAGCAGATGTTGTAGTGACTGCATTACTGGACTCCCACATGGCCAACTGCAGTTCAAGTACCAGACCCAGTGCCGTGAAACTCACACAAGGTGTTTGTGCATGCGTGCCCAAGATCCCAGGAGAAGAATGAAGAGAAAAAATTGTGGTGTAGCCATGCCCCCCCAGGGGTTGATTTCTTGCTTCTCCTCTTACTGCCTCTGTCTCTCTCTCCAGCAAGTGCATGCACCCTAAGCCAAAAAAAAGTGCATTTTCTCCTTTCATCCTTCCTCTCTACCTTTTTCCATCTTCTTCCTTTCTCCCTCCTTTTCTTTCTTCTTTTCCTCACATTGTACCATTTCTTCTCCTTCCTTCACAGTGTGTTTACCAAATTTCATCAAAACTGAGGTGTAACAAGGACTGCCTTTTCATCTCAGTATCTTAATATATTCTCATCCATACTCTGAAATTCCACAAATGGCTTTATGGTTTTGCTCTATTACTGTTGAACACGAATCTTCAAAATCAGTGAATATAAATCTACCATGCTTAGCCCCAGAAATATCCCTGATAAAAGCTGACAAGCAAAAGGAGTTCTTGTTATAGGAAAATAACAAGTGAAGAAATGAATGTGAGAACCTCTCTGATAATGAATGCCCTGTGCAGTCTGGGGAGATTGGTATGAAATGCTGGTGGCATTGAGCTGATTAGGTGAGGACTGTGTTCTTAATAACTGATAAAACAGCTATTTTTGGCAAAGAATCTGATACTATCAATAGCTCAGAAGAATAATTAATAGGTTCTCAATGTATTTATTTTTATCTTCATTTTTTTTTTTAGAGGTTTTCGCTCTAGGGTGTGTGCGCTCGCCAGAAAGACAGTGAGAGACAGAGAGACAGAAAGGGAGATATCACGCCCCAGGGGGGATGGCCACACCACAATCAATTTTCCTCCATTCTCTTCTCGGGGTCTTGAGCATGCAAGCACACATGCCCTGAGTGAGTTTAAGCCACTGGGTCCGGGACTCCAACTGTGGTTGAGTATATGGGAGTCCAACAACATAGCCATATACCAACTGCTGGCCCCCTATTTATTTTTATTTTTAATTTACATGTTCTTTGAAAAGATTGCCAGAGTGTGTGTGCAGAGAGAGAGGGCAAGAGAAGGACATAGCACCCCCTCTTCCCCTCCCCCCGCCCTGCAGAGGGGTATGGTCACACTACAATCCTGTCTCTTCCATTTCCCCAGTGTGTTGGAATTTTGGGCACACACACACACACACACACACACACACACACAAACACACCTGGCATGTTTTTTAAGCTGCTAGGTTCAGGATTCAAACTGCCTTCAGCCATGTAAGATCCAGCTCC
Source organism: Tupaia belangeri chinensis (assembly GCF_000334495.1). NCBI lineage: Eukaryota > Metazoa > Chordata > Mammalia > Scandentia > Tupaiidae > Tupaia > Tupaia belangeri. The sequence goes on from NW_006159795.1 coordinate 3,443,663, forward strand.
CTTAACCTATAGACTACTGGTCTGGTCCTAAGTTCTCAGTTTAAATGCTCATGTTATTTTACTTAAATAGAAATACTCTCAGAATGCAGGCAACATAGAATTAATTAAAAAAAAAAAAACACTAGTAGATTTGCAAAAAAGGGCATTAATTTGACATTAAGGAAGAAAACAAAATACTAATGTCAATTGAAATGGTCTCATTGTAAGCCAAACAATATGATTGAAAGTATATACAAAAAAATAAAATAAATAAAAAAAGAGAAAAAAAAAAAAAGAAGTAACAGGCCTCTCTAGGCCTCAACTGACTTATTCCTCAGGCTTTGGGCATTCGTTGAGCCACGGCCCAGTAAACCAGCTTTCAGCATTAAACTCTGTCATTTTTAGACCAGGCTATTTTTTCACTTTTAGTTTTTAAAATATAATTAAGCCAAGAGTTACAAAGTTATTTATTCTTTAAAAAATTCATGGGTTGGGACCAGTAGATTGCATAATGGTTACAACGTTACAACGCTAGATTCCCATGTAATTGACCACAGTTCAAGCCCTTGACTGGGAGGCTTAAAACTCATGCTGGGCTGCGTGTGTGTGTGTGTGTGTGTGTGTGTGTGTGTGTGTGTGTGTGCATGTCTGAGATTCCGAGAGGAGAATGAAGGAGAAGGGATTGAGATGTGGCCATCTCCCCGACCTCAGGGTGGAGGGGGTGTGATTTCTCACTTTCTTTATACCTTTCTCTTGTGAATACAGGTACCCTATACAAAAAAATCTCTTTAAAAAATAAAATTACGGTTCGGTCCTTCAGGCCACTGTGCCACATGGCAAAGGTTGTGGGTTTATGTTCCAGGACCTCCTTGTGCATCCGGGCACAAGTGATTCAGGCAGCTAAGACTGCAGGTGCATGGCATGAAGACCCTATTGGGGGTACTTATGTCTCTCTCATGATGGAGGAAATAAAATAAATGAACTTAGAAATACTTCAGAGGCCCCAAAATCCTGAATGAGTAGAAATAATTTTGTTCGTAATGTAACATAATCATAGTTTATACATATCTATAAATGTATAAACATAAAATATGTGTGTATATTTTTTTAAAGAATTATTCGATTTAATTTTATTTATTTATTATTTGTTTATTTCAATTTGACCCAAGAACGACAGAGAGAGAGAGAGAGAGAGAGCAAGCCGCCAGGTCCAAGACTCGAACCACAGTCGCCCTTGTGGGAGTCCAGTGTCTTTAACCACCACATCACCTTCTGGTCCCTATATGTATATTTTAATCTGGAAGAATTTACAAAATCTCAGTGGCCTATTTGTTTTACTACTCTTCAGGGTAGTTAGAAATAATTTCCCTCTTCTCATTCCTCACAAATAAAACAGGACTCAACGAGACATTTTGATCACCATCCTGATTCCCACTGGGGCAATAAACTGATTGGGCAGTTCATACAAATAAGGATGTTCCTATTAAGGTTCACACTGGGCATGCACTATTAAGTAATCAAATTCCTCAAATTCTTCACCTGTGTGAGAGATGTACAAGCAAAAGAGAAAGCCTAGGAATTTAAACAAAAAACATAGATACTATGAAAGACCTCTCACTGCTAAATACTGATTATCACCTCTTGGAATAAATGTAACACCTAACCTCATGCCCAGAGCAGCTGTCCTCCAGCAGCTGCCCATCTGCATGGCTTTCCAGCATGGAGAGGTACTTTTTTTCTATTAAAAATCCTCACTTTTGGTATTCAGCAGATGGCTTAAAGGTTGTGTCCTTGTACTCCCACATAGTCAGCCATAGTTTGAGACCTGGACCTGGAGGCTTAAAACTCACACCAAGCACATGTACATGTATGCCCAAAATCTCAAGAGGAGAATAGAGGAGAAGGGATTGTGGAGTGTCCATCTTCACAAAAGAAAGATTTCTCTTTCTGTCTCTCTCTTTCTGTCTCTCTCTTTCTGTCTCTCTCTTTCTGTCTCTCTGGCGTACCTCTCCAAAAGAAAAAAGAAATATGGCTTTTGTAAAACACTGGCTTCTGGTTGCTTTGACAGCTGACACTGTCCCTCATCACCAAATGCATTTTATTCACTAATTTATTTACTGTTTTGTCTTTTTATGAAGTGCTTTAAATTAACTCTTGATTTTTCTATCTGGTGTCATCAGTGAGGGGGACACAGACTAAGAAATGCTATTATAAATGTATATTTATAATATATAATATATTATAATATTTACATATATAAATACATATATATTTATTAAATTGCCAGAGTGTACATGCACTCACCAAAAAGAGAGAGAAAGCGAGAGAAATCATCCCCCAGTGGGGCATGGGGGATGGTCACACTGCAATTCCTTTTCCATTTTTCCACCCTGTTGGGAGCTTGGACATGCAAACACAAGCACCCAGTATGTTTTTCAAGCTGCTGTTTTGGAATTCAATTTGTGGTTGGCTATGTAGGGTTTGATTCCTTAACCATTAGGCCACACCATATTTCAGCTTGTCAGAACATCATGACATAGCTGTGTTTTTCTATGCTAAAATGTGTAGATGACTCAGTATTTTACTGTTGCATTTCAACTGCCACCATTATGTCTTGCCATTTTTGTTCAAAGAGTGTATTTGTTGAATCTAGTGGGATTATACTAGAGTCAAAACACCATAACACATATTAACTATATTCAGTTAATACAGTTTATTTTTCTCTGGGGACACAGATTAAGTAATGCTATTATGAATTAGTGTAATGTTTATCTCCTTAATTTGATGTCTTTTACAAAGCAAAGAAATATGGTTTTATTAAATATGGATTTAAATGACTGCTAACAAAATGTATTTCCCTTGACTGAGATTTGCACTTATTTGCACACTCTTCTTTAGGCAAAAAGATAACAACGCTATCCATTTTTCCAAAGTCTATCTTTCTAGATCTGCTGCGGTTTTCTCACTTGGGCCTACAGTAGATTATTAGATTAAGCCTCAGTTTTAGGGGACAGCAGGTGGCATAGTGGTTAAGGAACTAAACTTCCACATGGCCAACATTAGTTTGAGTCCTGGACCTGGTGACTTGAAACTCATGGCCAAAACCCTGAGAGAAGAATGGAGAAGTCACTGCTTCATGGCCATCCTCCCTGGGGGATAATTTCTCGCTTTCTGTCTGTCTCTCTGGTGAGCACATGTGTCCTAAAGCAAAAAGCTCTAAAAAAATAAAAAAATAAAGAAACCAAAAAGCAAAAACAAAACAAAAAAACCCTCGATTTTAACTTTCATTACTGATAGTTACCTAATCAAATTATAAATTATCAATTTATAATTAAGAAAGTCTCATCCTGGGCTAACAGGTGGTGCAGAGCTTAAGGCAGCTGATTCCCACGTGGACTACTGCACAGTTTGAGTCCTGGACTCTGTAGAGGAAATGAGAGAAAAAGGGATTGTGGCATGGCCATTCCCCCAGGAGGTGATTTCTCACTTTCTTTCTCTTTTTATTGCTCTCTCTAGTCTCTCTGTCTCTTTCCAGCAAGCACAGACCCCCCTATAGTAAACTAAAAAAATAAAATAAAGTCTCATTCTTATATGGAAACAACAGATCAATGGAATAGGTTAGAAATCTACAAGTAAACCTAAAATATAATAATTTGGTACACAGTAAAGGGTATATTAACAAATGGGTAGCAAGAAAGATAAATTACTCAATGAGAGTTATTATTGCAACTAAGATCTGAGAAAAGGACAGCTGGACTTCAGCCTTACACTTTACTACAAATACACCCAGAACAAACCAAATATCTGAATATAAAAACCCAAACTGTTCATTGTATTAATAATAGACATTTTGTAATTAACAGATCAAACAGCAAAGCAATAGAATAATTGAAAATACAATTCACAGTTTTACTTACTGGAGAATATACAGTATGTGTAAGAACATGTGGGCAAGAAAAAGGGGCAGAGGGAAGCCAGTAGGTGGCATGGAGGTTAAGGCACTGGATACTCCCACATGCTTACGGTTCGAGTCCCGCACCTGGAGACTTGCTTTCTCTCTTTCTGTGTGTGTGTGTGTGTGTGTGTGTGTGTGTGTGTGTGTATGTCTCATCAAACTAAAATAAATGAATGAATAATTAAAATAAATAATTATTTCAAAAAAGAACATGTGGGCATACAATCTGATGACCACATCTTAGCAATGAAGTTAACCTTATCAAATTTCAAAATACTTACATCATACTGAGCACATTCTCTGATGACAATATGATTTTCTATTTTGAAAGTTTATTGATTTATTTTGTGTGAGAGAGTGAAGCAGAGACAGTCAACTGTGGAGTGGTCTTCATGCCACAACCCTCTCACCAGCCCTACAGTCAGCCAGGATCACAGGTGGACCCAGTATGTTCAGGTAGACCCATGACATAGACCTAGAACTTTCCCACATGGTCTCTAGCATCATGTAACAGTGTGAATACTGCTTGCACCTGCACTACCATGGCTGGGTCAGCAACACACTATAATATAGACAAACACTTTAAAAATGACAAGACATTCTCATTTTATAAATACAAAAGCACATTTACAAACAATTCATGGGTCAGAGGAAATATAATGAAAATCAGATTATTAAAAAATAATTCACATTCTACATAGCATACATTCTATGTATCAAAGCCTGTAAGATAGAGTTAAAATAGGACTCAAGAAGAAATGGTCTTAAATATTTATATTAGGGATTAAGACAGTTTTGGAATTAGAGAGTGATGCATCTAACTTAGGGATTTATTTGTTTTGTTTTGTTTTAGAGAGATTTTTGCTGTAGGGTACATGTGCTCACCAGAGAAACAGAGAGGGACAGAGAGAGAAGGTGAGAAATCACCCTGTGGGGGAATGGCTATGTTGAAATTTCCATTCTCTTTTTAGATTTATTTTATTTTATTTTATTCTAAATTTATTTTTTTGTGAGAGATTTTTGCTATAAGGCATGTGCACTTTCTAGAGAGACAGAGAGACAAAAAGCAAGAAATCATTCCCCAGGGGGGATGGCCATGATACAACCCCTTCTCCTCCATTGTCTTCTGGGGATTTTTTTGGCATACAGGTACATGTGCCTGGCGTGAATTTTAAGTCACCAGGTCTGGGACTCAAACTGTGGTTGGCCATGTGGGAATCCAGTGATAAAACCATTACGCCATCTGCTGGTTCCCTAATTTAGGAATTTTAAAAGTACAGCTGACAAACACTTAGATCCAAAGTGTATGAAAAAACTTTATGAGTTAATAAGAAAAAAAAGTACAAAAGATGCAATAGAAAAAACAAATGAGCAGAACACTTGAAGAAGTGTTCTTCTAATTCACAGAAATTAAAACCTGAATAAACATCTGAAAGATGATGCTCAATTTTTTTAGTAATCTGGAACATGCACATCTTAAACACATGAAATATGGTTTCAAATCCACTTGGTTGAAAAGCTTGCTGCCACCAGGTATTGGAAAAAATATGGAGCAATAGCTATTCTACGCATCCATTCCTGACGTGAAGATGAATTACTACTGCCTGTTTGGGAAACAGCTAATAATTACATAACTCATTTAAAAATACTCATAGCATACAATGCAGAAATTTCACTCTCAGTTATACTCCAAGAGTTACAGAATTTTTGAAATTATGTGTACTGGGGGGGCATTGATAAGAATATTTATAGCAACATTATCTGAAATAGCAAACAAGTAATCAGTGCAAAAATATCTGTCAGTAGATTGGATAAATGACATGTGGTGGCTTTTCTTTCCTTTTTCTTTTTTTTTAAAAGTTTTTAAAAAATATATACCTACCTAGTATAGAGGTAATAAAACCATAATGACAATAGGAGGAGTCATAAATAAAAATTCAGTATAGTGCTTACTTTAATAAGAGCTGAGCAAGAGTGCTGTGGTGGGTTTTGGAGAGGCTCAAAGACAGTGTCTAGGGAACATCCTTTGTTACCAGGAGCTTTAGAGAAGACTGTTGAAGCTCTTTACAAATGGAAACATAAAGTCCTCAAGACCATTCAGTGAATATAAAAGTGTAAAACACTGCGTATGATATGCCAGCATTTATATAAAGAAAGGATAAGTAATATTTACTCAGATATGTTTAAAAGTTCAAATTATCCACAATGATAAATCATTAGGATACTCTGGTACAAAAGTTTTTTTGTTTGTTTGTTTGTTTGTTTTTTACACAGTTGCTACATACTATTAACAGCTTCGCCACAAACTTTCTTATTCTCTTATTTTATGCCCTTTTAAAAGTATATAGGAAAGATCCACTTCAATTTCTTCATCCATTCTTACAGTTCATATTGTCTTTTTTTTCATGAAAGAGAGAACTGGATGCATAGATTCTAATCTTGGCCATGTGTGTCTTTTGATAAGATATATAACCTCTCTGGGGTTAGTGTCACTTTCTATAAATGGTAATGTCCCTTTCTGGTCTATTATTCTATATTCTAGAGTGAGGGCCAGAAGTCTTCTGGATTTCCTGAAGCTATCCTTAATACCTAATAATGTGATAGAAATTATAGAAGCCTTTCTCTGGATCCTCTATTACAAAACGCCATTAGCTATAACAGATTGAACAAATAGGGCTTTACTTTTTTATTTATTTATTTATTTATTTATTTATTTATTTATTTATTTATTTTTTAAAGGTTTTTGCTATAGGGCACGTGTGCTCACCAGAGAGACAGAAAGTGAGAAATCACCCCCCAGGGGGGATGGCCACACCGCAATCCCTTCTCCTCCATTCTCCTCTCAGGATCGTGGGCAGGCACACACATGCGCCCAGCATGAGTTTAAAGCCACCGGGTCTGGGACACGAATTGCGGTCGACTACGTGGGAGTCCAGCGACATAGCCATTACGCTAACTGCTGGTCCCTTTTATTTATTTTTTTAAATTTTTTTAATTTTTATTTTTCTGAGAGAGGGCTTTACTTTCTTTTATATAAGTGTAGAAGTAGATGGGTCTTAGCATTAGTTAAGCAGCTCGGCAACTTTGAGACTGATACTTTTATAGTTTAATTATGTTGTCCCTCTAGGTCATAGGATGGGTGCTGTTGATCCTGCCAAACAAAATAAAGGCTAATTCCATCACCGACCAGTTCCCCACCTTCAGCTATTCCAATATCTATCATCATAGATTAATCTTGCCTCTTCTAGGCTCTGATGTGAATGGAATTGCATAGTATATAATCTTTCATATCTGATGTCTTTCATGCCACTTTATTATTTTTTAAGATTTATTCAGGTTGTGGTAACTGCTGAGTAGTGTTGCATTATACAATTATATTCCCATTTCTTTACCCATCCTTTCATTGATGGACATTTGGATTGTTTCCACTTTTTGACTATTATAAATAAGGCTGTCATGAACATTGACGTACAAGTCTTTGTGTGGACTCATAGGTTTTTGTTTGTATTGGTAGAAACCCAGAAGTGAAATTGCTAGATTGAAGGGATGATGTATGTTTAGGTTTGTAAATCACTACCAAAGAGTTTTCTAAAAGGGTTGCACCATTTTACATAGTTATTTTTGATAGCTAGGTAATTCTGGAATTGATATGTCATCAATTCTATAATTATTTCCAGATTAATATTATTTTCAATATTGCTTTTTGAACTATTTATTTAACTTTCATTTATTATAATTATTTTTAATTGGATTAGAGAGAGACAGAGACAGAGAGAGAGTGAAAGCGAGAAAGCAATCAAGTCCAAGACTCAAATCACGGTTCGCCATAGGGGAGTCTAACACTTTAACCATTACATCACCTGCCGTCCTCTCAATATTGCTTCTTTAATAGGCAATGCTGCAATGAATAACTTCATGAAAAAGCTTGAAAAAATTTGGGAACCAGCAGTTAGCGTAATGGCTATGTCGCTGGACTCCCACATAGTCGACCGTGGTTTGTGTCCCAGACCTGGTGGCTTAAAACTCACGCCGGGCGCGTGTGCGTGCGTGCCCAAGATCCCGAGAGGAGAATGGAGGAGAAGGGATTGCGGTGTGACCATCCCCCCCTGGGGGGTGATTTCTCGCTTTCTGTCTCTATGTCTCTCTCTGTCTGTCTGGCGAGCGCACGTGCCCTACAGTGAAAATCTCTCAAAAAAAAATGTATCTGTTTTTAGAACATTTATGTTATTGAGATAATAAACTAGAGGTGAGATTACTGAGTACTGTCATGACATCTTAATTTTCCAAAGGTTTGTACTAGTTCGTATTTTCTCAATAAGTTTGAGAAATATTACTGTTTTTAAGTTCCTTATTTCTTTTTTATTAGTAATATTGTTTTGATAATGTGCTTAGATCTTAAGTGTATGGCTCAATGGATTTTTACATATATAAAATTGAGCAACTATGAACTTGATCAAGAAATAGAACGTTTTTCAACACCTTGGAAACCCTCATGCCTCTCCCAGACTATTCCATGCCCCATCTACTTCTGTACTTATATAAAAGACTATTCCATGCCTCCATGCCTCTCAGAATTTTGACCCAAATTCCACAAAATAATTGTACTTGTAATTAAACTTCTTGTAAATGGGGGTCATATACTTTGTACCGATTTATTTTCATGTGGAAGGCTTAAAAGGCAAATAGAACTTTTTTATTCCAAGTCCTGTCTTTGTGATATTCAAGAGAATACATTGCAGCATTTTTTTTTCTTTTAAAAGAGAGAGATTTTTGCTATAGGGCACATGCACTAGCCAGAGATACAGAGAGAGACAGAGAGAAAGAAAGTAAGAAATCATTCCTTGGGGTGGATAGCCATGCTGCAATCCCTCTCCACCATTCTCCTCTAGGGATTTTGGGCATGCATACACATGTGCCCAGGATGAATTTCAAGCTGCTGGGTCCAGGACTCGAACCATAGTCAGCCATGTGGAAGTCCTTAACCATTACACCACCTACTGGCCTTTAACTGTAACATTTTTGATAAAACTACAACCTTCATTTGCTGAGCTCAGGAATGTACACCAGGTGCTACCTAAGGGATTTACATTAACAATTTCCCTTAATCTTTCTAATAACTTAGTAAGAATTTTCTGGAGAAGAAATCTGAGGCCTTGCCAAATCTCATGAGTCTAGTATGGCTGAATAAGAATGCCTACTCTGGCATGTGTGACATGATCCATCTGTGTTTGAACTACAGCCCAAACTTTAACTGGACACTAATACTTGAAAATTGAGAATGCTCAACCACCAGATAAAAGTCTAAACAAGCTGCAGAGGATGCTGGTTCTGGCCCTGTTTTTCTCTACTCTTTAATAAAAGCTGAAGGCAAGCTGCCAGAGATGAAGAGTCAAAAGCTGACTTGATTAACAAATATAATTGCCAGGCACAGTTTTCTGAATCAACCGTGATCTTCAGTCATTATCAGCTTTGCTGGCAAATTGAAACAGTAGGTGGATATTAACATTGTAGCCCACAGCTGGCCATAGTACTGCTAATCGGGGCCATTTTTTCATTAAAATGCAATTAATACCCCAAGACATCAGTATGCAAAATTGTATAGAATGTAATGAATGGAGCAGCCAATGCTGGAAACACAGCATGAACTCAAAAAGTATACTGTGGGTAAAGATGACGCTTACACTGAACATTTTGCCACACTGAAAGACACGAAGGGTGTCCAAGAAAGAACAAAGGGAAGGTAATTCAAAGCCAAGGTTTATATTTAAAGGCAGCTGGAAGTAGAAGTCACCATTGCGTCCAAGTTATTTTTTAATGTCAACTGGGAAGAAGGTATTAAATAGTAATTATTAGAAACAGTTTTCTTTTCTTTTCTTTTTTTTTTAAGTTTGTTTACCCATTTCTTCCATGGGAGAGAGCGAGAGAATGAATGAGGGACAGTCACCCTCAACAGTGTATTAACACTGTGATTTACCCGTCTCAGCCAGACTGAATCAAAGGCACGCATATGTACACAGTGTGCATAGGGAGCTCCAGGACCTTTCCTAGGGGTCCAGTTGTGTTACCACTGTGCCACTATCTAGCCCTGGAAATAGGTTTTTATAGTATATAAACAAGGTCCTCATAAAGAGGTAGGTAAAAATATATCAAAGAAACATCGAATCAGATATATTTGATAAAAAAAAATGTAAGCATCAAAGCAGTTGTCATCATGGAAATGATGGAGCCAGTATTCAAGAGAATTTCAGATCTGTGTGACAACTTCATTCTTTTTGTGTGTGTTGGGGGGGAGGTTTTTTGCTACAGGGCTCATGTACTCACCAGAAAGACAGAGAGAGACAGAGAGACAGAAAGCGAGAAATCACCCCCCAGGGGGGATGGGCATGCTGCAAACCCTTCTCCTCCATTCTCCTCTTGGGATCTTGGGAACACATGCACATGTGCCCACCGTGAGATTAAGCCATTGGGTCCAGGACTCAAACCGCAGTTGACTACATGGGAGTCTAGCAAATAGCCATTATGTCATCTGCTGGTCCTGACAACTTCATTTATAGGAATAAATACAGAAATCCAACTCATAAATTCCTTTGAAAAACTAGAGTATAAAAGTAGAACTGTATGTGTACAAATCATCAGTACCCAAGTCAACGATGCTTCACGAAGTCAACACACCCAGGCACCTACACCCAGACCACAGTATGGAACATCTACTGTGTCTCGGTAGCCACCTACTTGTCCATCTTGGGTACTACCCCATTCTCAAAGTAACCACTATTCTGACTTTCACTTTAAGGGAAAGCACTCATAGTAATGCAAAGCTTTAAGTAAACATACTGTTGCTTGGGGGAAAAAAGAGTAGTGAAAATTGTATCCAATTTTAATTTGCTTTTGAGGAGTTGAACAAGTGTCCTAACTTTCAATAGAATAGAGCTACTGAAAGAAAACTGAACATACTCTTTAGGCCCTGGGCAAAAAGACAAGCTCATTTTTCCTCATTTTTTTATTGAATTTTCTGAATTTCACTTGATTTAATTTAGGTATTATTAATGGATAGTACAAAGATGATTTTTCTTTAAAGTTCTACTTTATTCACTTGACAGTAACACAACTGATTGTTGGTAAAACATGAAAATTGAGTTAGTTTTTCCAATGACTGTGTGTAGTGATTTCCCTGAGGTCTGCTTTTTTTGAGATCTCTCTGTGGCCAAAGGCACAAGATGGTCAATTAGGCCTGGATAAATTGTGTCACCTTGGTACAATTTTTTAGTGTGAAACTAACCAGCGTAATTGAGATTGATTACCTGAACTTGGCCTTATCAACACCAAAATCAAATTAACTATAATATTACCATACAGAAACATATTTATGTATTTTAACCTCAAGTAAATGAAAATTCTGAAAATGCTTATGAATACTTAATACTAATTATAATTGAATAGCATGCCTTTCTGTCAAGGTTAAGTTTCTTCTACAATTGGCCTGCAATCAGCTCCCTTTTTCCTATCAGTATAGAGATCAAAAGGACATTTTATCATGAATTTACATTCCTCTCTCTGTCCACTACCCTTCAGTCTGAAATTGAAAAATTAATTTTTTCTTACAAAGATTATGTCATCTTTAAAGATTTTCTTATCAGAAGGTTTGTAAAAGCAACTAAAGCGATGTAGCTTGCTATTCATAATTTTAAAAATATTTCATTTTTTTTCTCCCCTGAATGACAGCATTTGAGCACTTCACCTCTTCACACATGCTTCCAAATGTTCTTAGCACACTGTAAAGATGCCTGGGACTTCACTCTGGAAATAGGTGCTGCATGTTCACAGCTGCAGCAGCAAAACACCACAATCACCATCTCCCTCTCCTGCGTTTCACTCATATATTTAAACTATTTCTGGAGAGGGGGCACCAAGTGGCCTGGTGGTGAAAGCACTGGATTCACACATGGCTCACTGCAGTTCGAGTCTCAGACCTAGTGGCCTGAAAATCATACCGAATGTGTGTGCCTGCATGCCCAAGATCCTGAGAGGAGAATAAAGGAAAAGGGATTGCAGTGCGGCCATCCCCCTGGAGGGTGATTTCTCACTTTTCCTTCTCTCTGTCCTTCTGCAGGAACACATGTGCTCTATGGCAAAAAAAACATAAAACTAAGTGTGTGTGTGTGTGTGTGTGTGTGTATCTTCAATATGACAACATGATCATACATACAAACACATAAGTATATATACATATAGATATGCATATATTATTTTTTCTGATTAAAATGGAGTGGACGTAAATTACTCAGAGCATATTTTTAGACGGCTTCTGAACATTGAGTAAAAAATCTTAGAAAGCACTATTCATTTATTATACCATACAAACCAACTCTGCCTTATAAGTAGTGTCAACGGAAAGTTTAAAGAGTCTAATGTCCTATATAATTTATGTAGACCCTGCAATTTGACACTTTTTTTAATTCTTAATTTTATCTTTGGCTTAGTTTAACTTAATCCAATTGGATTTATAAATATTTAATCGGATCTTTGCTCCCTGCTTAAAAAAGGACCAGGAAATCCTGACCCATACTTTTGACCACACATGATCTTGAAAAGACCAAAATACATTTACAATGTTACTCTCATCATAATTTCATTTGAGAGAAACAAGTGTTATAATTATTTAGCAAAATGAGATCACAAAAAAAAATGTATAGACCCAGGTTTAGATAGCCTGCAAAGAGAAACTTAAAACACAAAATCAATCAAACGAAAGAATCCAGCACTGTTATTCCCCTCACCATAAAAACCATAGAGAGGTTCATTTTCTTCATGATTTATTGAATTTTCTGAATTGCCTGACATAAAGTTACATTTAAATATTTATTTTTCTTTAAGTACTTCTCTCGGTTTATATCCTATCTTAGTGGTCACTAGAATATATGATTATTTTTCCACTTTTTGGATAATGAATACGTGGCCCTGAAATGAGTGGAGACTTGGGCTTTTTTAAAAAACAAGTTTTTCATTTGTTGCTGTTGTTTTCATTCTTCAACTTTTACAACCAAACATTGAAATGTTCGTTGCAAACTTTTTGGTACTGTAAAATTCATTGTTAACTAACCAGTTCATTGATTGATTTTTGTGAAAATTTGAGTGCTAACACTGTCCCCTAAGGTCTGAAATAGCACAGAGCACAGACTAAGCATTCAATAAACATTGAGTGGAGGGCTGTTTAGACAAGTGGATGAATGAATTCCAGAGAGACAACCAGGTCTACCTCCTTTGTCCATGAATTCCATGACCCTGAAGCTACACTCACTGTTTTCTCCCAGAGACCCACCTCAGGAGGCAGCAAAGATAAAGTCTTAGGATTGGATTTCTAACGCAGAGCCTGAGATGGGGATCCTTACAAGTGATTTATTGAAGGAGGGCTTTCAGGAGACATGTGCAGGGAAGAAAAGGAAACAAACTGTAGTTGAACAGTAGTCTCAACTTGATCCTCCAAAGGGCTCTGTAACCTAAATAGCATCTCAGAATCTAACCTGGAAGCCAAAGGGCACGGTTTTCTTACTGAAGAATCAGAAAGTCTTTGTCTATAAGCTTTAGGACATGGAAGTAGGAAGGCACTTCCTAGCACCTTCAAGGAAGGTAACATCAGTCTCTTAAAGACAATTTTTTTTTTAGGTTTTTGTCACAGGGCATGTACACTCACCCGAGACACAGAGAGAGGGCAAGTAAGAAATTGCCCGTAGGGAAGGATAGTCATGCAGCAATCTCTTCTCCTCCACTCTCCTCCTGGGATTTTGGGTGCACACGCTCATATGCTTGGCATAATTTTCAAGCCACTGGGTCCAAGACTCAAACCACAGGGTCCAAGACTCAAACCACAGTCGACCATGTGGGAGTCTAGTGCCTTAATCACCACACAATCTACTAGCCCTAAGACAATCTTTCAGAGGCATTTTCAGGTTGGAACTGTACTACCAGAACTCACAGAAGCTGATTTATTTAGGCTGCGCACCAACCACATTTGCTACACTGAGGAAGTCCTTGTTAAGAAGGGAAGAGGGACCAGCAGTTAGCGTAATGGCTATGTCGCTGGACTCCATGTAGTCGACTGCAGTTCGCATCCCGGATCCAGTGACTTAAAACTCATGCCGGGCGCGTGTTTGTGCATGCCCAAGATCCTGAGAGGAGAATGGAGGAGAAGGGATTGTGGCGTGGCCATCCCCCGTGGGGGGTGATTTCTCACTTTCCGTCTCTCTGTCTCTCTCTGTCTGTCTGGTGAGTGCACGCACCCTATAGCCCTCACCACCCCCCCAAAAAAAGATACTAGGTACATAAATGGGAATATCTCTTTTAATCAATGTCTTTTTAGAGTCAATAAAATGTGGTATACTGTACATAGAACAAGCTTCTATAGACTATTTTATAAAAATTAGTCTTTAGTTATATAGCTGCTTTTCAACAGTGAAATAACTGAGTAAGAGATGCTTTTAGAAGCAGTATAACTTAAGTACTAATGCATTTGAACTAGCATTCCACTAGATGTGTTAGATTCTGTGCATCACAATTCATGACAAGGATTTAATTGGTTAACATAGGAGAAAGTACCCCAGACCACCAATACATAGTAGACCCTTAATACTTGGACTTTACCCCCCTCTTCTTCTTTTCATAGGTCTGAAGATGAATCTCCAGAACTTTACATACAGATTCGAGTTTATACACTAATTTCTACAAATGTGGAGGGTCTAAAATAAAGCAAACTCTGAAAAAAGAATTTTTTGAAATTCAAGAACAGGTAACTGAGGGACCAGCAGTTAGCGTAATGGCTATGTCGCTAGACTCCCATGTAGTCGACTGCAGTCTGGACCCAGTGGCTTAAAACTCACACCAGGCGTGTGTGGTGCGTGCCTAAGATCCCAAGAGGAGAATGGAGGAGAAGGGATTGCCGCGTGGCCATCCCCCCTGAGGGGTGATTTCTTGAGTTCTGTCTCTCTGTCTCTCTCTGTCTGTCTGGTGAGCACACGCACCCTATAGCAAAAAACCTCTTCAAAAACAAACAAACAAACAAAAAAGAAAAGAAAAAAAAAAAAACAAAGAACAAGTAACTGATACAAGGTTAATGACACAGTATCTAGAATTGTCCCTTGAGGGAGCAGCCTTAATAAATAGATAAGAATAATTTATAACTAGCTTTTTCTTTTTGCAATTGAAAAGTACTTACCATGAGCTTATCTATAAAAAGGAAAGACATATTTTCTATTGCCTGCAATTTTATTTCTATTTTTAAGTTGTCTCAGCATAGTTTTCTTAGATATTGTGTAGCAAATTTCAGCCAGTCCTCTCTAGAATAACACTTTGTAGTAGAAACTCTTAGGTTAACCAGTATAAGTTTAATTCTTAATTAGCTTAATTAGTGTTTAGATAGATGAAGTCGTATATTTATGCAATATTTAGAGAAGCCCTGGATTATCCTTTACAGTTAAGAATTCTTCAAAATACATACAGTTTGAGAGAAAGAAGTGAGACTCCAAAGTCAACACACTGCACGATTCTTCTTAAAAGAAGTTCAAGAAGAGACAATTATTTATGGTCACAGAGACTGGGTAACAGTTGTCTTTGGTGGTGGTATGGTTAGCAGGAGTAGGACAAGATAAAACTTTTGGTAGTGATATTCCATATCTTGACCTGGATAATTGTTAATTGAATTTGTACATTTGTCAAAGTTCTTTGTGCTATCCACTTAATATTTGTGCATTTTACTGAAGGTAAATTGTACCTTAATAAAGTGCTATTAGGAAAAGGTGCATGGGTCCCAGATCAAAGTAACCTTTGACTTTAGAGAGAAGGTTAACAGAAAAAAGTATGGTTAACTGGTGGAATGATATTTGTGCATATATATATATATATATATACACATATATACATACACACATATATACACACACACGTATTTGATATATATGTGTATGTATATACACATATATACATGGATATATGTACATATACATATATATGTGTGTACACATGTATGTGCATATTTATATGTATATATATTTATGTGTGATGTACACATGTATATGTATGTGAGTGTGTGTAAATATGTGCATGTGTGTATATACACACACACATATATATGTATATATATATGATCTATACATACTCCGGTCTTTGTCCCACCACCTCAAGCAAATTTTAAACATTGACTATGGTAGAAATTGCAACAATAAGGATACTAATTTTAAATTAACCAATGAGATATTCTCAAATTTCT
Source organism: Tupaia belangeri chinensis (assembly GCF_000334495.1). Lineage (NCBI taxonomy): Eukaryota > Metazoa > Chordata > Mammalia > Scandentia > Tupaiidae > Tupaia > Tupaia belangeri. The sequence goes on from NW_006159795.1 coordinate 3,459,856, forward strand.
AAAATAAAATTCCAAAATAAATTCCTTCATCAAGTCTTGGTCTCACCATAACGTTTCAAGGGTGTTGCCTCTGTAGGTTAAAACATTAAGAAGACTCACTAAGAGTTTTTCTTTAGGCAAAGTGTTAATGGTCCCTAAAGGGACTTTTTTCTATCACTCTGTCACCTAAGTGTTATTTTCTAAGTTGCTTTCCTCTGTGCCGGAAGGCTTGAAAAAAACTCAATTCTTTCTTGACTAAAAAATGAACTGGAAAGCATTCATGCTTTCAAAAAGAAACTATAGTAAATTAAATAACCTGAGTCAGCCTGTATTATGATGCAGAAATGCATAAAGTAATGGTTCTGGTCAAATATCATGTCCTTTTGCATACTATGGATCAAGAAACATCAAATAGGAAATGTGAAAGCAAAGCATTCTTTGAGAGTTAATAAATGTTGTCCTAATACTGCCTTAAAGTTATTAAGCTATATGGGAGTCTTAGCTGTCAGTGTATGGCTCTGACTAATGACCTTGTTGAATCATCAACCTGGCATTTGTTCCAATGTCAGATGTCGACAGCACCTCCCAGAGTAACTTCTTTCCTTGCATACCTTTCCATGTTCCAGTGAAGTCTGTCTTGTTTCTGCATCATCATTATTTTTTTAGTTTATTTCTTTCACAAGTGAGATACAGAGAAACAGACAGAGAGACCGGCACCCCCAGTAGGGTCTTTAACCCATAATCCACCCTCAGCTTCAACCATCTCTTGATGACAGGCACATGCACTCTTGGCAGACTCAGGGGAGTCTCCGGATGCAAACCTAAAACCTTTCCATGTATGTCAACCTCACAGAGTATTGCATTAAGACTGCATCACCATCCAGCCCCTTGTTCCTGAATCTTAATTAAGCTCTAACTCCCACAGGATCTAGTACCTGAAGTTGTGGAATGTCAGGCAGAAAGCATCAGGCATAGATACCATGTCTGTGCCATTACTTGTAACACTCTACATCCAACTGATGTCATCCCTCTATACAGAACACCTAATCCCTCTATTCTGGTGAATTATTTTCTCACCCCTCAAGATTCAATATTAGCACTTTTTCTTTTTTCTTTCTTTTTTTTTTTTTTTTGAGAGGTTTTTGCTGTAGAGTAAAATAAAATTCCAAAATAAATTCCTTCATCAAGTCTTGGTCTCACCATAACGTTTCAAGGGTGTTGCCTCTGTAGGTTAAAACATTAAGAAGACTCACTAAGAGTTTTTCTTTAGGCAAAGTGTTAATGGTCCCTAAAGGGACTTTTTTCTATCACTCTGTCACCTAAGTGTTATTTTCTAAGTTGCTTTCCTCTGTGCCGGAAGGCTTGAAAAAAACTCAATTCTTTCTTGACTAAAAAATGAACTGGAAAGCATTCATGCTTTCAAAAAGAAACTATAGTAAATTAAATAACCTGAGTCAGCCTGTATTATGATGCAGAAATGCATAAAGTAATGGTTCTGGTCAAATATCATGTCCTTTTGCATACTATGGATCAAGAAACATCAAATAGGAAATGTGAAAGCAAAGCATTCTTTGAGAGTTAATAAATGTTGTCCTAATACTGCCTTAAAGTTATTAAGCTATATGGGAGTCTTAGCTGTCAGTGTATGGCTCTGACTAATGACCTTGTTGAATCATCAACCTGGCATTTGTTCCAATGTCAGATGTCGACAGCACCTCCCAGAGTAACTTCTTTCCTTGCATACCTTTCCATGTTCCAGTGAAGTCTGTCTTGTTTCTGCATCATCATTATTTTTTTAGTTTATTTCTTTCACAAGTGAGATACAGAGAAACAGACAGAGAGACCGGCACCCCCAGTAGGGTCTTTAACCCATAATCCACCCTCAGCTTCAACCATCTCTTGATGACAGGCACATGCACTCTTGGCAGACTCAGGGGAGTCTCCGGATGCAAACCTAAAACCTTTCCATGTATGTCAACCTCACAGAGTATTGCATTAAGACTGCATCACCATCCAGCCCCTTGTTCCTGAATCTTAATTAAGCTCTAACTCCCACAGGATCTAGTACCTGAAGTTGTGGAATGTCAGGCAGAAAGCATCAGGCATAGATACCATGTCTGTGCCATTACTTGTAACACTCTACATCCAACTGATGTCATCCCTCTATACAGAACACCTAATCCCTCTATTCTGGTGAATTATTTTCTCACCCCTCAAGATTCAATATTAGCACTTTTTCTTTTTTCTTTCTTTTTTTTTTTTTTTTTGAGAGGTTTTTGCTGTAGAGTGTGTGTGCTCTCCAGAAAGACAGAGAGACAGAAAGCAAGAAAACACCCCCCAGGGGGAATGGCCACACTGCAATCCCTTCTCCTCCATTCTCCTCTCGGGATCTAGGGGACATACGCACATGTGTCCTGTGTGAGTTTAAGCCACCGGGTCAGGGATTCAAACCGCAATCGACTACACGGGAGTCCAGCGACATAGCCACTATGCCAACTGCTGGTCTCGTACTTTGTCTTTTGACAGGTGGTTAAACACTCCACGAGAGAACTGGCGTATACCTAATATACAGGACCTACCATCACATATTGAGAGCCTTCGAATTTGTCTGTAAACACTGCAAAAGCTGTAAAGGAAAGAACTGCAGAGCATAAGCATAGGGCATATAGAAAAATCTTTGATGAATTTTTTTTGTTGTTGAATGAATGCCCTTGCCACTTTGACCAAGACTTGACTATATCTTGCCTAAGACTTTAGTCACCAGACGTTTTGGAATTTAAAACCTCTGCATGAGGCCAGTAGAATATAGCATCAAAATGAAAAAAAAAAAAATCCACATAATTGGTACATAATTTCTTACTCTTTCTAAAAGCCTAAGATTCTAAAAGAAACTAAGTAATCTCAATGTTTCTAATTTGGCTAAATATAACTGTGGCTTTTTAGCATGTTATAAAAATAACTGACTCACAGACTTTAGACATTACTTGTACTTACGTATGTATATAATATTGGAGATTAGATTATTACTCTGAAATGATCTCTCATCCCCTTTGGATTCCAGGAAGTTGACACCTTTCTGCTCCATTTCTGTAGGAGCGGCCTTGTGACTTGTTCTGGCCTCATCATTAGCACAGTGATGATGTTTAAGCTTTGCTTTGGTGGTGGCTCTGGCAGAGAGGATGCAGTGGAGGCTCGGAATGTGCTATCCTAAGTGAATGTGCTCTCCCATGTTTGGGCCATGATCAAGAGAGCTGGGCTCAGAGGAGGTGCCTGAGATACGCGTAAAGCTATAGCGGAGCCATCTTGGCAATCTACCCAGCTGAGTCACGTTAAGTATGTGCCCCCGCTGACCCGACAGGGATGATGGTAAATGGTTTTAAGTTGAAGTCACTGTAATTTGGTGTGTCCAGTATGCATCAATGTTAATGTGGACATTTCTTTTTTTCAATATTCTAAAATTATTTTAATTCATTAATTAGAGTTTGCTTATCTATTTTTCTAGGAGCAAGACTCATGGAGAGAGAGGAAGAGAGAGACAGACAGATAGGCATCTCTAACAGTGCCTTTGTGGTTTGACACACTCCCAGTCGCAGATTATGGGCACATGTGTGCCCTGTGTATTCCGGGGGTCTCAGGAGGTAAACCAAGAATCTTCTTAAGTAGGTTAGTCCCACATAGGGTCCTATCTTGTGGCTATGCCACTGTCTGGGCCCCTAAGTGATATAGGTCTTATGTAAACATTTCTTTATACTGTATCTTCCTTCCTCAACTAAATAGTTAATTTTTTCTGATTGAGGCACTAAATATTGAACCAAACCAGATTATGGGAAGTAGAGATTGGGAGGAAGTTCTAATTAATATGTTATGAACTAGTAACACAAAGTTCTGGCCAAACTATGCATCAATTTGAATAACTGTGGGATAGAGGAAAACAATTACATATAAAGGCTTGCATACAGTAAAATTCACAGTCTATGTGATAGGAGGAAAGCTGCAGGAGAGGTTAAATGATTAGGGTAGAAATCTCTAATAATTGTATGCAACCTGAGCATACTTAGTGCCATAATTATAAATGCAATTTACAGTAATGGCGTCTTCATGCTAACAGTTATTAGTTTAATAAAACTGCTGATATAATAAAGTAGATGCTATTACTGAAACTGCTCTCTAATTGAAGGGTTATTACAGTCACTTTACAATAGAAAAAGTAAATAAGTAGTAGAACTTTTGAAAGTATGGTGCTGTTCATCTAGAGTTGAATATATTGCAAATTCTACCACAATTTTTTTTTTGGGGGGGGAGATTTTTGCTATAGAGCACATGCGCTCACCAGAAAGACAGAGAGAGAAAGAGAGACAGAAAGCCAGAAATCACCCCCCAGGGGGGAAGGCCATGCTGCAATCCCTTCTCCTCCATTCTCCTCTCGGGATCTTGGGCCTGCATGCACACACATCTGGTGTGAGTTTAAGCCACCGGGTCTGGGACTTGAACAATGGTCTACTACAGGGAGTCCAGTGAAATAGACATTACACCAACTGCTGGTCCGAAACATATTCTTTTTTATTTTTTGGAGAGGTTTTTCACTACAGGGTGCGTGCGCGGCAGACAGACAGAGAGACATAGAGACAGAAAGCGAGAAATCACCCCCCAGGGGGGATGGTCACACCGCAATCCCTTCTCCTCCATTCTCCTCTCGGGATCTTGGGCAGGCACGCACACATGCCCAGTGTGAGTTCTAAGCCACCGGGTCCGGGACGCGAACTGCGGTCGACTTACGCGGGAGTCCAGCGACATAGCCATTATGCTAACTGCTGGTTCCCCTGAAACATATTTTGTATACCAATACTTCGTGCCTGACTTTAACATTTTGCTTTTCATTCTTTCCTAACTTTCATAAGTCAATCGATGTCAATGAGTCTAAATATATGTAAACATATATTTAATTTGCTGTAGGGCAGCAGATGGCAGAGTGGTTACATAGCCGGACTCCCACATGGCTGACTGTGGTTTGAGTCCTGGACCTGGTGGCTTAGAACATTACATCAGGGGCATGTGTATGCATGCCCAAGATCCCAGGAGGAGTATGGAGGAGAAGGGATTGCGGTGTGACCATCCCCCCTGGGGGGTGATTTCTCACTTTCCCTCTCATTATCTCTGTCTCTGTCTCTCTTTCTGGTGAGTGCATGTGCCCTAAGGCAAAATCCTCTTAAAAATAAAATAGAATTTAAAATATTTGCTGTAGGGCACGTACACTCTCTAGAGAGAAAGAGAGAAAGTACATTACATCCCCCACGCCTATCTCTTGAGGATGACCGCACCATAATCTTTCATCCTACATTCTCCTCTCAGGCTTTGGGGCATGCATGCACACATGTCCCACATGTTTCCTAAGTCACTGGGGTCCAGGACTCAAGCCATTTGGTTAACCATGTGGGGTTCTGTCACTTTAACCACAATGCCACTGGCTAGCTCAAATCTAAATAACTTTTTTTTGTTTTTTTTTTGAAAGGGTTTTGCCATAGGGCACATACATTTGTTTGATAAAGACAGAGAAAGACAGTGAGAGTGAAAATGAGTAGTTACCCCCTCCCAGGGGTGGGATGGCCACACCATAGTCCCTCCTCCATTCTCCTTCTAGGACTTGGGGCATGCTAGGCACATGAGCCTGGCATGAGTTTCAAGCCGCCAGATCTAGGACTCCAACTGCCATCAACTTTGTGGGAAGTCCAGTGTCTTAACCACTTTTCTATCTCTGGCATGTCTAAATAGCTCTTTTTTATTTTATTTTTTTTTAAATGATTTTGCTATAGGGCATGTGTGCTTGCTGGAAAGAGAGAAAGAAGGAAAGTGAGAAATCGTTCCTCTAGGGGATGCCCATGCTGCAATCCTTTCTCTTCTATTTCCCTCTCAGGATTTTGGGCATGCATACCCCAGCACCTGGCATGATTCTGAAGTCCCCAGGTCTGGAACTCAAACTGCAGAGTCAGCCATGTAGGATTTAGTATCTAACTACCACACCACCTGCTGGTCCAATACCTTTTAATCTAATATATTTTTTTCACTGCAAGTGTAGTGTTTGGAATGAGAACATCAGCATCACCTGGGAACTTACTTTTTAGAAGCCAAGAATCTCAGTCCAGCTCCTGAACTAATGCAAAATACTAATTTTAATAAGAGTCTTAGGTTCTCAGGTGATGTATCTACTATATATATTAAAGTTTAAGAAGCACTGACCTTAGACACTCCTTTTGAGGATTTATGTTACATCAGAAGCAAAAGCAATAAAATAAGAATATTCACTCATACATAGTACATGGAATGTATCATGAAACTAGCTACAATATATACTTTTTTGCTTTTTGACATGACTTTCTTTGTTGAGTTAGAAATAACACTTAAGAGACTCCATGGAACACAACATTATTTAGAGATAAGGTGTTCTGTGTTATTATGATAGATAGTCTTGTTCTTCTTAATGATAAAGTTTGAAATGCTTTTTTCTTGTTAGCTCTTATAGCCCTTTGTCATTTTATTTGAAAAAAATATTTTGGCCTTATTTTCATCTGTAGTATTTTTTAAAGAATTATTTTATTTAACTTAATTTATTTATTTGGCTAGGGAGGGGCAGAATGAGAGAGAGAAAGAGAGAGAGAGAGGGAGAGAGAGAGAGAGACACACACACAAGCCACAAGTTTGGGACTAGAAACACAGTTGGGCATGTGGGAGTCCAACGCCTTTAGCCATCATGCCACCTGCCAGCTCTGCTCCTCTGTAGTATATTAAGGTAAAACGGTTATATTTCAAGAGAAATTTCAGGGTAGCAGATAGCAGAAGAGGAATAGAATTCTTACAATATTTTTAATGGGAAGCTAATTCCTTTGGTTTCAGCACCTGCAGTATACGTCTTCATTCTGAATTGTCCAATCTATGCCAACACAGTGCATTTAAATGAAGCTAACTCTTTGCGCTGTCAGAAAATATACTGTCTTTTTTGCATGACTTACCATGAAAATTATGTTCATTCTGTGGCCTGTTATCACCTCATAGATGACTTTTTCCTGTGTGTAAATGAGTGAGCATGTATGCTCCCTTCATTACCGCATAACATGTGAACAGCTGTGGGCCCTCCATGTGTTATGTACAGCTTAATGAATTGCATCTATACCCCTATGTGACTACCACCCAGATAAAGAATATGTCCAATTATTTCTCTGTCTCAATTCCTCACTTTCATTTTTGTACATAACTTTCCCATTCTGGAATATAAGTATGCACGACCATGAGGTTACCCGAGTCCCTTGGAAGCCACTCCAGTGTCCTGGATTCAAATAATGTTTTTACTCAATTAAACGCCACAAAATTAAAAATAGGAAAAAAAGAATATATCCAGAACTACTGAGGGTGTCCTCTTATCAATTCTTTTTGATTAATTTTGCCTGTATTTAAACTTCAAATAAATGGATCACATGGTATGTACTTATCTGTGTCTAAGTTTATATATTAAATGTTTTGATTTAAACATTTTGAAAAATGAAGCCATTATGTTAAGTGAAATAAGCCAGGCACAGAAAAGCAAATATCACATGATCTCAACATTTAAACTCACAGGAAAGTAAAGAGGAGAATGGTGGTTATCCAAGATCGTGAGTGGAAGGAGGAAGAAGAAAAATGTTGGTCATAGGGCACACAGTTTCAGTGAGGCAGGAGGAATAAATCCTGCGGATCTATGGCACAGCAATGTGACTACTGTTCATATCAATGCACTTTTGAAAATGCTTAAAGAGTGGATTTAAAATGTTCTCATTGCAAATAAATGATAAGTATGTGGGTAATGGATATGTTGACTAGCCTGATTTGCTCATTCTACAAAGTATGCAGGTATCAAAGTGTCACGTAATGCCCAATTAACATATATAATTATTAATGGCCAATAAAAATAGAATTAAAAAGAAATGAAGCCACGACAAATTTGTTTTTGAAAAAACAAATTGACATCACAAAATTTCTCCAGGAATATAAAGCAGTTTATTTAAAAAATATTTTGGAAGATTTTTATTTACAACACTTCAATTTCTCCCTCACATGCAGAGAAAAGAAATTAAACTATTTTATGACACTAGTTTTACATATATAAAATATATTTTTAAAGAACTTAACAATTATAAGAATAGTACATATGTCTAAATCCTTATTTTTAATATTGGAATACTACTTTATTTACAACTCTTTATACAGATTTATTCTCATGAATTCTCATACTAGCTCCATGAATTAAAACTGCACTAAACATGATAATTGTGCATTGAACTATAAGATTTCTGATTAAAGTTACATCATTATTGTAATGCCAAAAGAACTTATCTCTTAATCTCAAATCCAATAAATGTTTTCACTCCATTTTGACGATTATTAAATTATATGTACTGTAATTTTAAAATACAAAACTTTGCTCTGCTTCTGCTTAAAATAATGGTGGTCCAGGAGGCAACCTGTAACTGTGCATCTCTGTACAGAAGTGACAACCTACAGAGTGGGAGAAAATATTGCCAACCATACATCTGATAAGGGGTTAATACCCAAAATATATAAAGAAATCAAGTAGTGCAATAGCAAAGAAACAACCAATTTACAAGTGGGCAAAGACATGAATGAACATTTTCTGAAAGAAGACATAAAAATAGCCAGCAGGTTTATAAACAAGTGCTCTATATCACTAATTATCAGGGAAATGAAAATTAAAGTCAATGAGATATCACTGTGCACCTGTTAGAATGGTTCTTATTTAAAAAAAAAAAAGTAACAAGTGCTGGTGAGGATGTGGATAAAAGAGAACCCTGTAAACTGTTGGCAGGAATGTAAATTAGTACAGCCATTATAAAAAACAACATGGAGGTGCTTTAGAGAACTAAAAGTAGAATTATTATATAACCCATCAATTCGAAAATATATCCAAAGAAATTAAAATTAAATGCTAAAGAGATATCTGTTCTCCAATGTTCATCATTGCAGTATTATTCACAATAGGCAAGATATGAGATCAACCTAAGTACTAAAAATGGAAGGATGGATAAATAAATGTGGCATATATACACAATGAATACTATTCTGCCTTAAAAATGAAGGAAGTTCTGCCACAACATGGAAAACTCTGGATGATAGTATGCTAAGTGAAATAAGTCAGCCCCAGAAAGACATATATTGGGTCATAGGGAAAGCTGTGATGCATTTTTGTATAGAAAAATATGTCATGACTTTCCTAATGACCTATTATTATATGGTCTCACATGTGGAATCTAAAAACGGTAAACTTATGAAAATAGAGAGTAGAACAGTGATTAACAAAGGCTGCGGCAATGATGTTGATTAAAAGTAACAAAGTTTTGTGTCAACACGTGGTTAAGGCACTAGATCCCACATGGTTGACTCCATGGTTTGAATCCTGGACCAGGTCACTTGAAAACTATGTCAGGCATACATGCATGTGCGCCCAAAAGGCTGAGAGGACAGTGAAAGAGAAGGGATTTTAGCATAGCCACTCCCTGGGGTGTGATTTCTCTTTCCCCCTCTCTCTCTCTGTCTCTGTCTCTCCAGTTTCAGCGAGTGCACATGCCCTATGGCCAAAATCTAAAACAAAATAAAGCAAAACGCCTAGTAAGTTTCATTTAGACAGAAGGAATAAATTTTTCAGAGGTCTATGGCACAGCATGGTGACCATAATTAATAATATGTATTATATATTTCAAAATTTCTAACAGGATTGATGTTAAGTGTTCTCAAAAAACATTCATATGTAAGGTGCTGATATGTTAACTAGTTTGGTATAATAATTATATAGTGTATGTCTGTCTGTGTGTGTGTGTATGTGTACATATTTATCTCAAAACATCACATTGTACCCCCATAATATATAAAGTTATTTTTTGTCAAATAGAAATAAAATTTTAAATTAAAAAATTACATAATGGCTGA
>NW_006159795.1:3470035-3479866 GCF_000334495.1 Tupaia belangeri chinensis
TCTTTCCCTCTCTGTCCCTCTCTCTCTATGATTTTGTCTCTCTTTGGCAAGTGTATATGCCCTACAGCAAAAACTAAAACAACTATAACAAAACATTTTTTCTTCAGAATAGCCAAGTAGAGGCTTAATTACTTCTTTAAAACACTAATTAAAAATCAATTAACTTTTGTGAAAACAGTAAATTTTAAATTGTAGTTTTAAAAAAGATCAGTATTTTCTTATCCTAAGGAAAAATAACCTGAATGATAATTTTGTTATGAATATAGAGGATTAGATTTAGCTAGTGGAAAATGTGTAAGGTGAAAGCAACCTGTCGTCAGTTCTAAAAATGAATTTAGTTGATAGAATAAACAAGTTCCTCATTATATTTGACACTTGATTCACTCTAAGTTTGTCAGTGTAACCTTTGGATTTCTTACATGGTTGGCAACATGATTACTTTTACATTCCCAGAAAGTCTTCTCAGTCTCTGCCCCTTGTTATCTATAAAACCAACATTATCAGTCAATCATCTAAAGACATTGTGTCATCCTCTACTGTTGGTCATACATTAGAATCATTGTCAGAAATGATGGTAAATAAGTATTCCACACTGTAGTCCCTGGAAAAGAAGCAGGCATGTGAAAATACAGGAAATGAAGCAGATGGCAATGTCATGTTTTTGTTTTTGTTGTACCTACACTATTCCTTAAATGCCTAACAAAGCAATACTATATTAATAATCACTAGGAAAATCAGTCATTATTTCTGAGTCGTCAGAAGAAATACAATACCATAGTGACCTTAACACTTTCAATACGGCCAAAATGGCTCATTCATAATGGCTGTCCTCATGCCAATGTCTTTACTAGAGGATACCACCAGTCTAAACACAAAACGGCTTTCACTCATTGATACATTTATTCTCTTTCTCTTCATAGTGTTTTATAAACATAACTGAGGATACAGGTTGTTGAATAAACAACTAGCTTTTTTTAGTATATAAACAGAATGGTAATCATTGACTGCCTTTGCTTTGTACTCCAGATTGATTGGGTCTCATTGAAGACTTTTGATGTGAATTTGCATATATTTTCAAAGCACATGGAGTGTGCTTTGAAATAACCTGCTTTGCTTCAGTTGAAAATTATGACTTCATTTCCCAGTTGGCCTACCAGGATTGATGCTCTGATATCCTCTCATGTGGAATGTGTTTTGGAAGCACTTTGAAGCAAGGCACCTTTTCTATAGTCTAGCCAGACACTGGCAGGGGACTCTCTGCTGCATACAGCTCAAAGACCCAAAATATTATGGACACCAGTTTAATGTTGAATGAATACTACTTCAAAAAAGCTAGGTTTTGATGGCTGATGGATTATAGTTTTTGATACTAGTCTTCAAGGGAAAAATACAACTTAACAAATAGACAGTAATGGAGTGAGACGAAGGGAGTGGTCTACTCTGGGTACAGGTCACAAGGGAGTGCATTATCAGAAAGAAAACAAATATTTTAACTAAAAGTTACTTGTTTTTGTTACCATCCTTTCCTAACAAGTCTTACTAGTGTTAGGAGTAAAAAAAACACTCTGCCTTCTAAAAAAACTGTGTTGCTAGTTTTACTTCTGAATAATGTCTGGGGTTACTGTTGAGTTCTTCATTATGTATGTAATGAAATACATGCACGTATCTGTATGCATATAGTTGTGTGTGTGTGTGTGTGTGTGTTTTAAATTACACACACACACACACACACACACACACATATAAACTCAATGCCCCATTTGCTTCCAGAGCAATTCAGTAAATGTGTGGTTTAAATTTGCTCATATTGTTAAAATGTTGTATCTCTAGCTTTCATGGTAAGACAGGAATAAAAAAAAAATAGCATAGTGATGGAAGAGATGAAAAACCAGAATATGAGCTGCTGTAAGTCTGTCATTCAATGTTACAACATGGTATTCTTTGTTTAAAATTAGTAATGTCTTTGTCTTGACTGATAGGCTGGGTAATTGTGCTGGAAAATGCAATATCACACACTATAAAGATATATGTGATTAAATGTAATATAAAATAAATAAATAAATGAAAACAGTTAAAACAGTGGAACAAAGTATAAAGTTCAAGGTGTTACTTTGGTTTGTGAAGCCAAATGTTTAGTTCACATATAAAATATTCTTTGATTCTCTGGTTGCTATTTGAACTCAACTTCACGTATTATTTTACTTTTAACATTTTGAAAATCATCCTGTTATTTGCCAAGGTAGCCTCCATAAATCTATTTAGCCTCACTTATAAAGGGAATATCGCCAAATACCAAATAAAGTTGGTATGTAAATACCCAAGATTTTCCCATGTTTTTAAGAGATGTAATGAAATTGCTTTTGTTATTATTCATTCTATAATTTTCTAAATTACTTATGTTACTTAAGACATTTTTTGAGTTAAACAAATGTAAAAATTTTAACATTTTCTTGGACACCACAGTACACAGCTATCAAAAGAATCTGGCGTAATTATAAACTTCTTTTAAAATTAATATTTTTGGGGACAAAGTCTTGCTTTATTGCAATCCCTATCTCAATCTTTGAAGTAACTGGGACTATGTGTGTGCATCATCATATCTTCTTTAGTGTGGGTGGAGATTCAAACCCAGGCCTCCCATGTGGATTCAGTCTGCCAAGCAGCAGCATCTACTGCTACTACTGTGTGTGCTACTGTGGTTGGGTCTAAAAATAAATTGGCGATAAAATAATAACGGCTAGAGTAGCCATTAGGGTAGTGAGTGTAAGATACTATAAAAGTCTACTTTAATAGCTGACTTCAAAATTACAAATAAAAATGAACAGCAAAATTATAGCATTAGAAAGAGAGACATAAGAAATTCCAATACGCAATAAATAATGTTTGATAATGTATTTTTCTTATTCCATTATTTTTATATTTGTCAGTGTATCTTATTAAAACATTTACTTTCAGACACTGTATTCTTTTTAAGTTTCTTTCTTTCATGAGAGAAAGAGAGAGAAAGAGAAGAAGAAAGAGAGACACAGAGTCCTCACTCCGTGCCTTACTCCCAGCATCAGCCAGTCCAGATCATGGGAACATGTATGTTTAGTGAGCACAGGGAGGCCCTGAAACACAAACCCAGAACCATTCCATGTGACCACTGCATTACTGCTGCATCACCAGTCAGCATCCAATACTATGTTCTTGACCTGTTTACAATTCTTACATTACCTTCTCTACACAGCTTTCTGGAATTGATCTTTCCAATCACTTCATTAATAAGAAATACATAAATATTCTCATGATTACCCCAATGAAGCAGCTTGGGCTTTCCACTTCTATCTTGTACATTTTTATTGTTTTCCATTTCAAATCTGCTGTTTCTCTGATATCCATTAAGTTCTGCTTTTTGGCTTGAATCTTAAATTGGTGAATTCTGGTCCTATAGAAGATGCTAACCTCTGCTATTCCTAATTCTGACTTGTTTTTTTATCTTTGTTTACTGTTGGTTAATGGCCCATGTGAAAACATAAGATTCATTAAAACTGTCACAATCCTAAAGGGTTTATATTTATTGTTTTCTCTGATCTTTAGCAACAGTTATTTTTCCGTTATTCCACTTGATCTTAGCAAAAGGCTGAGAATCAATTCTTCTCAGTTACTTTCTCAGATCCTGGTGTTTATGCGATAACCTCCAACTTATTGAAATCTATAAATTTCTTAGTGTAACGGTACAATTTCTTGTTCAAATCATGAAACTTAGGAGACTAACAGGTTTTTGACTAAAATTCATTGTATATATTATAGAATATGAGCAGCTGTAAGTCTGTCATTCAATGTTATACAGTCCTATTAAAACTGTATTGGGACCAGCAGTTAGCAAAGTGGCTATGTCACTGGACTCTCATGTAGTTGATCGCGGTTCAAGTCCCGAACACAGTGGCTTAAACTCACAACCGGCACGTGTGCGTGCGTGCCTAAGATCCCGAGAGGAGAATGGAGGAGAAGGGATTGCGGTGTGAGCAACCCCCTGGGGGGGTGATTTCTCGCTTTCTGTCTCTCTGTCTCTGTCTGTCTGGCAAGCGCACGTGCCCTATAACAAAAACCTCTAAAAAAAATTAAACTATATTAAAGGAACCAATAGGTAGCATGGTTGTTAAGGTGCTGGATTCTCATATGGCTGACTGTGGTTCAAGTCCTGGACCAGGTTTCTCTTGCTTTCTCACTTTCTCTCTTGTGAGTTCATGTGCCCTGTAGCAGATTAATAAAAAATAATGATAAAATTAAATTGAAAATTTTAATAAAATAAACTATATTAAAAATAAAATTCCAGTAATAGCATCCTATTTAATATGAAAAACCTAGGACAAATGATGAACTGAGTAAGAGGAGACTTCTGAGGTTATCATCAGAGCACTGGGGTACAGAATCACTCTAACCTGGGCTTATAGGAAGTATTTTTAGATAGTTGTGGTCAGATAGCTGTATTGATAATTTAAACTCTAACTTTTTTGGCTGTTCCCCCTTATAAATTATCAGTCAACTCTTGGAGACCTATTGACAGGGGACTTAGTAATTTTTTAAACACGGGTATAGCTGTCATTTTATTGAAGCTCCGATTTATCCTGAGATGTGATTTGGCTTGTTAAATGTATCATTTCCAAGTTCAGTATGGAAGTATTTCTTTGCTAGTTGTTTGACATATAAATGTGGAATGTCTATGTCCAATACAGGGTATACCATCAAAAAGACTGATATAGATAATTTCACTTTGAGAAAGAGTAAGTTATGTTCTACCAACTCATAGAAAATATTGGAAGGGAAATATTTATTATTAGGTAAGAAAGGTCAGTTGCCTTAGATTCCGGTCCACGGAGCTAAGAATACTAGGTAAGAGGTCAGATGGTGGCATAGTAGTAACAACTGGACCCAGAAAGGAAGGTACCACATTCATGTCCCAGAGTCCCTCTGTGCATGCTAGGTGTCTATGTACTTATAATCTGGGCGGGTTGAGGCTAGGGTTGGATCATGCATGAAGATCCTTATAAAGAAGTAAGCTTTTATAAATTTATAGTTTTATTTCTTGTACATTCATCCAAAAGTCTCTGGCTGCATACATGACTGTGTTAAAAACAAATGTTTTGTAATTGTGGGTTAAGACCTGGGCCAACGTAGTCAGGGATAGGAGGAAGACTTTTCTTTGTAGATATTATTTTTTCTTTTTTAAGTTTTAATTTTAATTTATTCTTCCGTAAGTGAAGGAAACAAGAGAGAGAGGGAAAAAAAGAAAGGAGTACCTAAGACGTGGTTCTGCTGTTATGACCCACCTCCAGTCTCAGTTAGTTCAGGGTCATGGTCACATATGTGCCTGGTATGTTCAAGGAGGTCTCTGGACATGAACCTAGAACCTTCCCACGTAGGTCAGCCTCGCAGAACATTGTGTTCTACAACTGTGCCACTGTCTGATCCACAATTTTACTTTTCAAATTATGAATCATGGGGCTGTATTTCTTATTTAAGCATTAGATAGCTTAAACAAGTATGTAATATTCAATCATAAAAGCTTAGATAAGTTAATGTAATCATTTTATTCACTCAACTAATATCTAAATTACCTGGCTTGTAAACTTACAGTGGAGAAATGAACATGGCTGGCTTTGTCACTTGGTCCACCCCTCGTCCTTGTAGTCCTCCTCCATTACTCATTATGACACTCCTGACACATCTAGGGTCGGAGCACGTATGGAGAGGAGAATCAAGGGGCATAAAGATTTTACTTGAAAGGCATAATTTTAATCTGTTTTTGGCAGATGAGCTTGACAGAGAAAAGTGCATCTCTCAGTCCAGTAATGGTTCCACTGCAGATTGGCAGGGAGCTGTGCTCTGTATCACCTTCACTCTGAGGCCCTGTGATGGAGCAGCCACCATTTATTACATTGTCAACTGCTGTGGCAGAATGAAAGAGCAAGTGACAAATCACACATTGGCTTTTAAAATGTCTGTCCAGTAGTGACACAAGCCCCTTGAGCTGACATGTCCTTGGTCAAAAGATCTGGGTGCTCTCTGAAATAATTGGTTCCTAAAAATATTGAAATGTAGGGCACCACTGAATTGCCTAATAGTGCCCATGGGCATCATGTTCTTTCGTAGCTTTTCTCTCAAGGAGGAAGACATTGGGTAGTTACTACTGTAACAGAGAAACAATAAGTCTTTGCTCAAAAACCAGGCAGTTCTTTCTGTCCCACTCTGCCACCTATGCTTCCACATGGGCGCACCTAACTGCGAAGTGGCCAGAAACATGCAGTGCCCCCATGCATCCAGGAATAGCAAAATAATGGTAAAGAGTACTGAAAAAATGTTCCTGAGAAACACTGGGTTGTTGGAAAAGTCATGACGCATTTTTGCATAGCAAAACAGTGAAATACACATCACTTTTCCAGCATGCCAATACATCAAGAGTGGAATCCCTTTCAACCTTTGATTTATTTGGCTGTAATTTGAGCCACAAGATGGTTAGATTACTTACAAAATTCACAGAATTAAAAAATAATAGATGAGTGTGCCTCATTGCTCAACTTCATTTTTCTCTGTTCTCAATTTTCCCCTCACATTTTAGATTTTATTTTATTTTTACATTTAATGACATTTATCTTTACAGTGTACAGCATTGCTATTTTCAGCACGAATACTATGCACATCAGTCAAGACAAAGACATTACTATATATATATTACCATCAGCAATTAGCTTTTCATTTTTTTGGTCAATTAAACATACTTTTTTTTCCCCTTCTCTGTTCCTCTCCCTACATTACTCATCCCCATACTACCTCTATCTTTACTTTCTCCAGTATCTACCATTGCCCTCCCTGCTGCTATACTGTCCAAACT
The DNA here is from genome assembly GCF_000334495.1 of Tupaia belangeri chinensis. Classification (NCBI taxonomy): domain Eukaryota; kingdom Metazoa; phylum Chordata; class Mammalia; order Scandentia; family Tupaiidae; genus Tupaia; species Tupaia belangeri. The sequence continues at coordinate 3,476,910 of NW_006159795.1, forward strand.
TTCAGTTTCTGTCATAGAGCACAGACAATCCGTATACATTGAATGTGGACATACAAAGTCTGTCTTTCATAGTCTGTCTTGCTTCACTTAGCATTAAGTCTTCCATATTCATCCACTTTGTATCAAATGTCACAGACTCATTGTTTTTTTATGGCTGAATAATATTCCATAGAGTGTATATGCCACATTTTTTTTCAATCCAGACAGGTATTTTTGGACATTTGGGTTGATTCCATGTCCTAGTGATTGTAAATAATGCGGCAATAAACATGGATGTGCAAGTGTTTTTCTGACTGATGACTTTTCTATCCTTTGTGTAAATGCCTAAGAGTGGAATTACTGGGTCATATGGTAGTTCTGTCTGTAGATTCCCCTTATTTTTTCTTTAATGTTTCCTTCTGACCTCACCTTAAAAACAATCTTCTCTAAAATCACCAGAAAACCAAATCAAAACAAAACAAGAAAAACAAAACAAAACAGCTGGGTGTCCTCAGAAATAATTGGCTTCTTAAAAATATTGAATTGAGGGCAACCATGTGGTGTGTGGTTAAGGTGGTGGACTCCCACATGGTCAACTGCAGTTCAGGTCCCAGACCAAGGGCGGATAGAAAATCATACCAGGCATGTGTGTGCATGTCCAAATATCCCAATAGGAGGATGGAGAAGTGACTACAGTGTGGCCATCCACCCTGGGGGTGATTTCTTGTTTTCCCTCTCTCTGTCTCTCCAATGAGCGCACATGCTCTATGGCATAAAAACCTTAGTAAAAAAAATTGAATCAGAGGATATCACCTAATTGTCTAATTGTGCCAATGGAGCATAAATAGGAAGTCGTGTTCTTTTGCAGCTTTTCCCTTAAGTTCTTATTGTGACAAAGAAACAACAGTCTTTCTCAAGGATCAATGGCAGTTCTTTTTGCCCGACTGTAGCAATAATTATACTAGGACCATTTCTGTTCTTTTGGGCTGTTGCCTCTTCTCTGATTGAACAGGGAGCACTCTTGAGACTCAGCAGTTTTCTCCATCTCAACCCACTGTGACTAATAGGGGAACACAGGTTGGCATGTAGTGAACAAAAAATGGGTACTGGTTTTAGTAACCCCACCAGACACATTTTGAATGAATGCAGTTGGTGAATAAAGCAACAATCAAATGTTTATGTCTTCCCATCAGGAAAGAAAAGGAATGGAAAGAATAGAGAAACATAGCCCACTATTTGGTATGGTGTTTGTTTCCAATAAAATTTCCCAAATCTTCACAGTGACAAATTTCTCATTACTGTACTATCAAGTGAAAAGCTCCATAAAATATATTCTGTTTTGCTGGATGTGTTCTGGACAATTTCCTAAAATTGTTAAATTGTTCAACGATATTAACTCTTATCCAAGAGACCACTGGAAATTTTAGCATTTAAAAGAGAGAAAAGGGAAAATACAGTTGGCTCAGTTGAGAAGCAATCTCTTGGAGCTGGTAATTATGTCACATCTGTTTGGAGAAACAAGTTGGCCTTTAAGAGAGTGAATGGGGTAACAATTTAATTAAAGGCGGGTTAGATTACATGCAAATTACTTGCTATTATTATTGGAGGAATCTGTCAAAATGGACAACTAGGAAAGTGCTGTTTTCAATGTGTCTTAAGGGAATAGCTCCTGGCATAGCTGGAGAATTTGACTTGCTTTTTTGGAAGGAAGTTTCAGCCTTGATGGGTGGAGTGAGATCACAGCCTAGGGTCCTTGTGCTCCTCCAGTTTCTCTTTCTGTTTACTCTTCTTACTCAGGTACTGAATTTGATTTGTAACTTTGTTTAACTTAACACTCAAGATGCCATAGTATTATTTGGTTTGGGGTTATTTTCTTTGGTTTGTAAGAAGTTAAAAAATCATTTGCCTTAAAAATGTTTAAAATAGGGACCAGCAGTTAGCATAATGGCTATGTGGCTGGACTCCCATGTAGTCAACTGTGGTTCGAGTCCCAGACCCAGTGGCTTAAACTCATGCTGGGAGCATGTGCATGAGTGCCCAAGATCCCAAGAGGAGAATGGAGGAGAAGGGACTGCGGCATGGCCATCCCTCCTAGGGGGTGATTTCTCACTTTCTGTCTCTCTGTCTCTCTCTTTCTGGTGAGTGCACTCGCCCTGTAGAAAAAACCTCTACCAAAAAAAAAAAGTTTAAAATGATTTGTTTTATAGTATCTGCCTAATAATTCTAACTTATTATTATTATTATTTTAAGTTTTATTTATTCTGTCAGCTGGTGGCATAGGGGTTAAGTCAGCTGGATACCACATAGCTGACTATGTGGTTTGAGTCCCAGACCCAGCAGCTTTGAGAAACACACTGGGCATGTGTGCACTTATGCCCAAAATCATAAAAGGAGAAAGGGAAGCAGAGGGATTACAGTGTGACTATCCTCCTACATAGTGCTTTCTCACCTTATTTTCTCTTTTTCTGTCTGTCTGTCTCCAGACACACTCCTCTGGCCAAATAAAAAATAGTTTCTTTGATGAGAGAAGGACATACAGAGGAAAAGAGGCAGAGACAGCATTCCCCACAGGGTCTTGATTCCACAATCCACTGGTAACTTCAACCACCTCCGATAGATGTGCATCCAACATGCCCTGGGAAGTCTTTGGACCCAAATATGGAACCTGCTCATGTGTCTTAATCTCCTAGAATACTGCATTCTTGCTAACCCATGTCTACTCCCAAATGCACACTTCTAATGGTAGCACAATATTTATAACGTCATACTTTAAAATAGCTTTTTAAAAGGAGACTTTTGGGACCAGTGGATGGCAAATGGTTGCATCACTGGACTCTCATGTAGTTGATGGCAGTTTGAGTCCCAGACTCAGCAGCTTAAATCTCATGCTGGTTATTATGGCACTTGTCATGATTGCTAAGTCATGGAAACAACCCAAATGCCCACAAACTGATGAATGGTTAGAAAAATTGTGGCAC
>NW_006159795.1:3480508-3517941 GCF_000334495.1 Tupaia belangeri chinensis
AGGAAAAATATCTCAAAAAAAAAAAAAAGAATATTGTCTGTTGATGATAACATGTGTGATAATATCTTTAATGGGACTAATATATAGTGTACTGATCATTTTGTATACTGTAATGATATACAGTGATCAAATATATTAAAAAAAATTTAAGTCTCAAATAAAAAAATAAAAATCTTCTCCCCCCCAAAAAAGAAGAGGCTATCTGTAAATATGTGATAATCATCTGAATTATTGAGATTTATAAGAGAAAGAGGTAAATAAATCAACAGCATTTGATAGAAAGTCTGAAGCAAAGGAAAATAACTTCCTTTTCTCACCATACTCATTCAATAAATTATACATGTGACTGTATACAGTTTGGTGGAAAGAAAGAAAGAACAAAAGTTGGTATTTTTGAGACTTGTTCTGTGAAGCGTAGTTCACCTACATTCACATAGCAGACAGGATAGTGTCTCCTAACCCTTCAGATAAGAGAGAAGTGAGGAGAGAGGCATGGCCAAGGAGGAGATGATGTTGGATTGTGCATAGAGTATTCTATTCTATTGGTGGCATCTATGGGTCACTCTCCAAAATGTCTTTCCCTCAAGAAACTAATTTGAGCTTTTCATTAACCTCTCATAGAGAGTCTTATTCTGTCATTGTTTAGACAATAGTTAACTTGGGTGTCATGTCACAGCACATGGATCGTCAGTGGAAGGATTACGTACCTCCCACTTTCTTTCAATCATGTCTAGGATTGATGAAGGGGAATGATTAACCAACACAGAGTAGAAGAGAGGACTGCATCTGGCCAAGGTTTATGTATTTTCTATAATTTAGGGGAAAGATGTGAGAAAACATGAGATATAGGAATGTAAAAAAAAAAAAAATTTTGCAATTTTATTCCCCTGTAGGGATTATCAGCAAAATGATAAAAACTGTTACCTGGAATTGGGTTTTCTACAACTATTTTGCCAGCAGCTTTTCTTTCCTTTTTTTAGGGAGAATATTGCCATAGGGCGTATATGCTCTCCAGAGAGACAGAAAGTGAGAAATAACCACCTGGGGGAAGGCCATGCTCCAATCTCTTCTCCAACATTCTCATCTTGGAATTTTTGGCACTCATGCACACGCACCTGGCATGAGTGTCAAGGCACCAGGTTCGGGACTTGAACTGTAGTCGACTACATGGGAGTCCAGCAATGTAACCATTATGCCATCTGATGGTCCCAGATTTTCTAAGAATTCTGCCATGATGAATACAGAACAATTTTTTTCTACAAGAGTTTGACACTAGTATTTAGAAAACTACTTTGCAACAAAAACAGAGTAATAGTTACCAATTTACAAATCAGCAAAGCTTTGAAAATTTTTTTATCTGTGACAATACAGTTGTTCAAAGGTTAACTAGAACATGGAAATGTTTGATGGATAAATGCCCTTAAGAAGAAAAAAACTGTTCTTAATTAGGTAAAATTCAATGTATCAGAAAATAATAGGTCACTGGGAAAATCATGATGTATTTTTCTATGTTTTTCTATGCAAAAATGTGCCATGACTTTCCTGATGACCCAAAAAATATCAGTTTTATTTCCTCCAAACAAGAGCACATGCATATTGGTACCTTTGCAAATAATATAATAATATATAATATATGATTTTAAACTGTAAACATGTATGTATATCTGCTTTGTCAATTGAAAACTGTTAAGAAGGTAATTTTCAGAAAATTGTAGAGCTATTAATACCACTTTTATCACATACTGTGACAATTCTGACAAGAATAAGAGAAGATTTAAATGTCAGAATAATTCATGCCAAGCATTTTTCCTTTCTAGAATACTTTAAGAATATGTATTTTTATAGGCATACTATCCTTAGAGCTGACCCATAGAACACTGTTAATTTTAGCTTTACGTTTATATAACAGCATTTAAAAATAAAATACGATACAGTTCATTATATACTTTAAAAATGGTAAATAATCATATATATATATATAGTGCTTTTTATAAATGAAGTGCAGCTGAGAGAGAAAGAAAGGGAAAGTGAGAGAGCAAACCATCAGGCTGGGGACTCAAACCATGGTTAGCCATGTGGGAGTCCAGCACCTAAACCATCACCATGCCACCTGCAGGCAATATATATATATATTTTTTTTTTTTTAAAGAAAAAACATTTTTTCAGAAATAATACTGTACTATGGGTACTGCTGAACTTTTTAGCATCTTTTAAAAAGGAGACTATTTGTAAACATGAGTTAATACCTTAAGTCCACACACTATTAAGCAAAACCCACAAATTTAGGAGGGATCTGACTCCACAGAATATTTGTGCAGAAGGCCAGTTCTATGCCATGGGGATGTTTCCTACGGCCCATTGTGTGGATTGATCATAGACTAACGTTTTCCTTTCCCAGTCTGAAAATCTAGAAGGTCCAGAGTTTTGGTCCTGTAGCTCAGGGTGGACTGTACAATACGCTGGCAGAATATTCTCTAGCGACGTGGCCTTGAGAGGCAGCACAGGTTCATGGGAAGGAAACATGGAGGTGACCTGAACAGAGTGAACAGCCCTGGGTCACTGCTTCCAAGGCACAGGGCACATCTGTGTCTTTGTTTCTTCAAGGGGCATAAGCTGAGCACCTAGTGTGCATCTGGTACTGTGCGAGACGACTGGAAATAGCAATCTATTACCCATCCAGTGGAGCTGTGCCCAGCCTGTCCTGGCTCCTGAGGATGAAGGGCATTACTAAGCAAATCAGAGAACAAATAAATCTGGACTGAGAAATTGTGCCAAGTGATTTGGTCTCACAGAGGTTGGTCTTTATTTGGAAAAGGCATCATCTGCCCCAGGTCTTGAATGAAACATGCCCTCTGATTGGTCCATACTACCCAAGTGATTCTCTCTAGTCCACCCAGCTGTGTGATGAGGGGAGATACATGAAGAACAGTCTCAGGTGTACCAATTGGTGTGTCTGGATATAAACCATTACGGCATCTCTGAAGTGTGTATGATGAATGCAAATATGAATACAAATTCCAGTAGCCAAGATTTCTAGAGCACTTTTAAGGCCACAGACCCAGTTGAACTGTTTTAGCTGTGATCTCATTCAAGCCTCATGACCATGCTTATAGCAAGTCAGGAGCTACTTCATGAATCTCATATTATGAAAGAGAAAACTAAGTCTTAGGAAGGTGAGGTCACTTGCCCAAGGTCATAGAAATTGTAAAGAGTGGGACCAGCAGTTAGCGTAATGGCTATGTCGCTGGACTCCCATGTAGTCGACTGCGGTTCAAGTCCCGGACCCGGTGGCTTAAACTCATGCCGGGCACGTGTGCACATGTGCCCAAGATCCCGAGAGGAGAATGGAGGAGAAGGGATTGTGGCGTGGCCATCCCCCCTAGGGGGTGATTTCTCGTTTTCTATCTGTCTGTCTCTGTCTGTTTGGTGAGCGCACGTGACCTATAGCAAAAACCTCTCCAAAAAAAAAAAAAGAAAAGAAATAGTAAAGAGTAACTTCAGGACTTTAATCCAGGCAAGATGGCTGGCATATAAGCATGAGCTTACAATCACTAATAAAAAAGCATAAGGAGATTTCAAAAATTTCATGGAGAAATGAAATCAAAGTACAAGCTTACTTTGGTGCAAACTTTTTAAAAAATACATACATAGTTTTTTTATGTACATTTTTCATAAACTTCTTGAAAAACCCTCTTCTAATAAAGTCAGTGAATACAGATTCTGGTATATGTTTACTTTCCCAATTGCAGGAAAACACAACACTTGGAGACAGTGTAAACTATTTGCACACATAGTGAACCCTCAGTATGATTTCTCTGGGGATCCCTATCATGCAGTGATTTCTGCCATCAATACTCATCATATCAGATCACACCACACTTTATACTAAGGAAAGATGCCAGCATTGGGAGCATGACTGGTTTCTTATACATCTTCAATATTTATTAGGTCACCAGGAAAGTCATGATGTATTTTCCTATGCAAAAGAGCATCGTGACTTTCCTGGAATGGCAATATATATACTTAGAGGGTAGAATAGTATATAGAACCCAAACCAAAATATTTAGTTGTATTGGCTGTAAAACATTTGAATCCTAAAAGAAACCAATTGATATGGTACAAAAAGAATTTAAAGGTATCTAAAATGTCCTATCTACTTCATTAGACCCTGGTCCTTTTAAATTATGTTTTACCTTATAGGGTGATTTTATAGATGTTTTCAATCAACAGGACCTTTCCTAAGTTAAGAAATGGCTGAAAATAAGATCACTAGAATACTAGATCCAGTGATTTTCCCCCAAAATTCCTTTAGTAAATTCTTACATCATGATTTACTAAAATTATTATCAACAGTTTTTTTTTTTTTTTTTTGAGTTTCTTCATTTCTTCTGAGAGAAACAGAGAGAGAGGAAGGAAGAGGGAGCACTCTCAGCAGGGTTTTCACACCATGAGTCATAGGCATGTACTGGTGTGCTTAGGGAGGCCTCAGGATACAAACCTGGGACTTTTTCATATGGGCCCAGCATTGAAGAGAATTGCATTACTACTGTGCCACAGTCTGGCTCCAGAAGGTTGTTTTTAAAATTTAGAAAGACTGACTTGAACACCTAATACTTAGTAGATTGAAAGCTCTGGGGGAGCAGGGACATTTTCTGTCTTATTTGTCAGAATCCCCATCACTAAAAACAGTGCCTAGCACATAGATATTTCACATATATTTGTTGAGCAAAATAATGAAAAATAACACTAAAGACAAAAGCCTTATGAATCAACCCAAATCTCCATAAATAATGATTTTTATGTGTGCTTCTATTTTTACCAAAATGCAGCAAACTGGCATATATACATTCCCTTATTACAACTACAAGAGAATTGAGGACATCTTTTGAAATCCTTTTTTTTTTTTAATTTTAAAGAATCAATATTGGCACACATACCAAGAATACAAGATTATATAAATTTAAGTAATGACAAAAGAGATCATAAATTATATGAGCCAGAGTACAGAAATATGATTCTATGTGATCCCTTTAGCTTCCCTTTGTTATACATTTTAGAACAAGTATTTAGCCTTGATTCTGGCTTCCTAATGATAAAAAATAATTGTATATTTGCTAGGTTTCCCCCAATGTAACCCCTGCACAATTTTTATATGCCACATACTTGAAAGAAGGGAATAAAGGCTGTAAGTCTGCTTTTCCATCGACTCCTGCTGCACTTGGGACCCCTTCCACCACCACATGTGAAAAATCTGGGCTCACATGTTAGAAAGACCATGTGAAGCTGAAATAAGCTATTAGTGTTGGAAAAGGCATGACATATTTTTACAAATGTGTCATGACTTTTCCGACAGCTCAATATTTCAGTTGAGAACACCCTCAGTCAACCTCCAGCTGATCTGGAAGTTGATAGCACTCCCATAATTCACTCCAACTGAGATCAGCTTAGCCTGGCTTACATGAGCAGAACCACTAGCTGAGCCAACTCCAAAATGAAAGTGATTGAAACATGAGCACAAACAAAGGGTTGTCTGTCCCAGCTGCAGAGCATAGGTGGTAGGACACTGCTGTGCAATACTGAAGCCACATGGGAGGCCTAGATCAGATATTGGGTTGACCTGAATACACCATGTGTGCCTGTACTCTTGGCTGACTAGGAAGCTGGGCAGAAGATCATGGCAGGGGGCCAGCAGTTGCCATAGCGGTTACATCACTAGACTCCCAAGTGGCCAACTGCAATTCAAGTTCCAGACCTGGTGGCTTGAAATTCATGCCAGGTATGTGTGCACAAGATCTTGGGAGGAGAATGAAGGAGAAGAGATTGCAGCATGGCCCTTACCATGTAGAACTGCAGTCAATAATGCTTCTTGACCAGACAGCACAAACATGTAGACCGTGGTGTGTGATTTCTCACTTTCCCTCTCACTGTCTCTGTCTCTGTCCCTGGTGAGCACTAACCCACTGCCAATAGGTTAATCACTATTACAGTACCACAAAGTATAGACTTACAGCAATCACTTTTTTTAAGTTTTTTTTTTTTTTTTAATTTATTTCTTCCTTGAGAGAGAGGGAGAGAGGAGAATCCCTCCAGGGTCTTCATACCACAATACTGCCACCAGCCTCAACCATCCAGGATCACATTTGTATGCCCAGTGTACATAGGGAAACTTCAGGAAACAAACTCAGGATCTTCCCTGGATCACGGAATACTAAGTTACCACTGCACCACCATGGCTGGTCTGTAACTGTCTTCTTGACTGGAAGTTCCTCTCCTTGAGGGAGGACAGAAGACTTTGACAACCTTATTTCAGCACTGTATTCCAAGCTCTGGAGTTCATAGTTACTAGGTTCCCAATAAATATTTGTGGAGAAAATAAATAAATCTATTTCATAAAATTATTTTGAAGGTTAAGAAAAATAATATAAGTGCATATTTCAAGTCTTGGCTATCTAGTTGACTACAGACATAGAGTTGTGTGGTTGGCTTTATTATCTTTCCAAAAGATAAATCATGACCAAGAAATAAAAAGATATCCAGAAAGTCATTAACATATAAAAAGTGAAATGAGGATTTTAAGAATTTGCAAAAACTGTTATACACTAGACTAGCAAATGAATATAGTGATTGCCAATACACATTCACTAATAAGTAAGGCTGAATTTCTCTAATGAATTTCTTGCTTATTTACTATTTATTAGCTGATTTTAAAAATGCATAAATTCAAATATTTTGCTTATTTATTCAAAATATGTTCTGTACCTTTATGAAGAAAAGTATTTTATTAATCTTCCTGTTCCTTTTTTACCATTCATGCTGATAATCATTGCAATCATCAGTAAATCAAAGCAATGCTTGATTTACATAAAATCATATAAAACCATAATCTAGCAGCCACAGCCAATCTGTTTTATGATCAAATGCATGGTTAAGTCTTTCATAATTAATTGGCTTGTAACTGTTGTGAGCAGCCTTCACAAACTAACGAAATTTATCTTGTTTTTCCAAAAAATGCCAAGGATGGGATGGATAATTTAGATAGCAATTTTTTCCTCAAAATATATTTAATAATTGCTGACAGAATTATATCCAAAATATTGTCTTCTGAATTATTTTCCAAAGTTAATTTTAGACAGATGGCATTAACCCAAATCTTCATATATCATTTTACAGTTCAATAACAAATATCAGATGATGATTTCAAGTATTCAACAATACTTTAAATAAATTCAAATTTCAAACATTTTGCTATAAATATAGCATATGGGTGGCAATTACACTTAAAATAAGATCCAAATTTGCTTTTTACTTCCAAATTTCAACATTTTTCTACACAAAATATATGAGACTAAATAAAAATTTCATAGCTATTTTCAATCATTTTCAAGCAAGTAGATTCATTAATATATCTAATATATGATTATTTATCAGATTCCTTAGACACACATATACTATATGTGACATTTACTCTAATCACAAAAGTATTTTAAAACTTTATGTCAAATAAGCTTCTAATATCATCAAAGTAGGTCAGACCCAGCACATACAGACCTCTCAGACTCGCTTTTATGCAAACCCTTTTATGTCTTTGAATCTGTTCCTCCACAGTAAAATGAGATATCATTTCTGGCCTAAGCTTTAGCATTATTAGGCAAATGAGCATGAAGGCTAATTTTGGACCATTAGGAATATGAAGTTTTAATGCTAGGTGTATCACTCAACAAAGGATCTATTTTGTGGGATTCTTGTATTGACTTCAGATCTGCCCTGCCATTGTCTTTCCCTGACCTCATTTCTAAGTTATAACAATGAAAGATGGCACTTAAGAACACCCTTAGGTGCCACACAGTAGTGGGGCCATCAAACATGAATCTGAAAAACGCCTTTAGTGTGCTGAGCTCATGGGTCACCATGATCCAGGGCTGGCTAAAGGTGGGGGAAGATCATGACAACAAGAGCTCACTGGGGCTGTTATCTGTTCTCTCTCTCTCTTTCATTTTCTTTCTCTCTTTGTCTCTCTCTCTCTCTCAGAGAATAAACTAACTTTAAAAAAAAATGAAAAAGAATACCTTTAGCCAACCTCACATTAAAAAGTTTCCTGGGAAGGAAATCTACCTCTGTAAGTGTCTTTTAAAGTTATGTCTGTTGATCTTGTCCTTCAGCATTCTTTTTTTTTTTTAATTTTTTAAGAGAGATTTCTGATATAGGGCATGTGTGCTCACCAGATAGACAGAGAGACAGAAGGTGAGAATTGCCCCCAGAGGGGTGGCCACACTGCAATCCCTTCTCCTCCATTTCCCTCTCTGAATTTTGGGCATGCATGCACATGTGCCTGGTGTGAGTTTCAAGACACTGGGTCTGGGACTCAACCTGGGGTCCTCTGTGTGCGAGTCCAGTGACATAACCATTACCCCTTCTCCTGGTCTCCCATCAGCATTCTTAAAAGACCCACAATAAGAAGAAAAAAACGAGAAGGTATCTAAATACTAATCATTTCAAAGAAGGGATACAAATGAATTACTCAAAGTTTTTAGAGAACAAAATTTCTCTTTAAATGCTATAAGTCTAGGACATACCTTCACTGCATAATAAAATACAAGCCTCTCATTTAATCTCATTCTGTTCACACTGAGCATTTATTATGTTGGGAACAATATGAGAATAAAGCTACAAATAAAATGGCATGTCTGTCTGTTATGCTTATATCCTTCAGAGGGCAACCAGAAAACAAGTAACACCTAATAAATGTAGAAAATAATATCCTATAGTGATAAGTATTTTGAATATAGTAAAGCATGATAACATATGAGGGGGGGAATCTTCAAAAAGTTCATGGAAAAAAGTTCATAGGAATTGTGCATTTTTAAAAAATGGCATGAATTTCAAAATTGTTTTGCCCTCAAATCAACTTATACTTTAATTCCATTTTCCATGAACATTTGAAGTCCCCTTGTAAGAACTGCTGTGTAAGAAAGACCCTGCATTCATTTGAATAGGGTGATCACAGACGGAACTATGGGAAAGTTATACAGCTCTGCTGAGTAAAACGATCTGTACAAATTGCAGAAAGGATGGAATAGGAAGGAATACAAAGGCTCTGGGGTAAGGAGGTTGGGTACTGGGGACAAGACAGGTCATGAATAGGAAGAAAGGCAGGTAAGGCCAAATCATGGATATGAGTCCTGTTGGAAACTGCAGCTGAGCTTAGAGAGTAGGGTCTGAAGCCAAAATGTTAAGGTCATCTCATTCATTCATTCATTCATTCATTTTGCCATAGAGCAAGAGACTTGTCAGAGAGATCCCGAGAAAGACAGTGAAAGGAAAAGTGAGAAAATATAGTGATTGCCAATACACATTCACTAATAAGTAAGGCTGAATTTCTCTAATGAATTTCTTGCTTATTTACTATTTATTAGCTGATTTTAAAAATGCATAAATTCAAATATTTTGCTTATTTATTCAAAATATGTTCTGTACCTTTATGAAGAAAAGTATTTTATTAATCTTCCTGTTCCTTTTTTACCATTCATGCTGATAATCATTGCAATCATCAGTAAATCAAAGCAATGCTTGATTTACATAAAATCATATAAAACCATAATCTAGCAGCCACAGCCAATCTGTTTTATGATCAAATGCATGGTTAAGTCTTTCATAATTAATTGGCTTGTAACTGTTGTGAGCAGCCTTCACAAACTAACGAAATTTATCTTGTTTTTCCAAAAAATGCCAAGGATGGGATGGATAATTTAGATAGCAATTTTTTCCTCAAAATATATTTAATAATTGCTGACAGAATTATATCCAAAATATTGTCTTCTGAATTATTTTCCAAAGTTAATTTTAGACAGATGGCATTAACCCAAATCTTCATATATCATTTTACAGTTCAATAACAAATATCAGATGATGATTTCAAGTATTCAACAATACTTTAAATAAATTCAAATTTCAAACATTTTGCTATAAATATAGCATATGGGTGGCAATTACACTTAAAATAAGATCCAAATTTGCTTTTTACTTCCAAATTTCAACATTTTTCTACACAAAATATATGAGACTAAATAAAAATTTCATAGCTATTTTCAATCATTTTCAAGCAAGTAGATTCATTAATATATCTAATATATGATTATTTATCAGATTCCTTAGACACACATATACTATATGTGACATTTACTCTAATCACAAAAGTATTTTAAAACTTTATGTCAAATAAGCTTCTAATATCATCAAAGTAGGTCAGACCCAGCACATACAGACCTCTCAGACTCGCTTTTATGCAAACCCTTTTATGTCTTTGAATCTGTTCCTCCACAGTAAAATGAGATATCATTTCTGGCCTAAGCTTTAGCATTATTAGGCAAATGAGCATGAAGGCTAATTTTGGACCATTAGGAATATGAAGTTTTAATGCTAGGTGTATCACTCAACAAAGGATCTATTTTGTGGGATTCTTGTATTGACTTCAGATCTGCCCTGCCATTGTCTTTCCCTGACCTCATTTCTAAGTTATAACAATGAAAGATGGCACTTAAGAACACCCTTAGGTGCCACACAGTAGTGGGGCCATCAAACATGAATCTGAAAAACGCCTTTAGTGTGCTGAGCTCATGGGTCACCATGATCCAGGGCTGGCTAAAGGTGGGGGAAGATCATGACAACAAGAGCTCACTGGGGCTGTTATCTGTTCTCTCTCTCTCTTTCATTTTCTTTCTCTCTTTGTCTCTCTCTCTCTCTCAGAGAATAAACTAACTTTAAAAAAAAATGAAAAAGAATACCTTTAGCCAACCTCACATTAAAAAGTTTCCTGGGAAGGAAATCTACCTCTGTAAGTGTCTTTTAAAGTTATGTCTGTTGATCTTGTCCTTCAGCATTCTTTTTTTTTTTTAATTTTTTAAGAGAGATTTCTGATATAGGGCATGTGTGCTCACCAGATAGACAGAGAGACAGAAGGTGAGAATTGCCCCCAGAGGGGTGGCCACACTGCAATCCCTTCTCCTCCATTTCCCTCTCTGAATTTTGGGCATGCATGCACATGTGCCTGGTGTGAGTTTCAAGACACTGGGTCTGGGACTCAACCTGGGGTCCTCTGTGTGCGAGTCCAGTGACATAACCATTACCCCTTCTCCTGGTCTCCCATCAGCATTCTTAAAAGACCCACAATAAGAAGAAAAAAACGAGAAGGTATCTAAATACTAATCATTTCAAAGAAGGGATACAAATGAATTACTCAAAGTTTTTAGAGAACAAAATTTCTCTTTAAATGCTATAAGTCTAGGACATACCTTCACTGCATAATAAAATACAAGCCTCTCATTTAATCTCATTCTGTTCACACTGAGCATTTATTATGTTGGGAACAATATGAGAATAAAGCTACAAATAAAATGGCATGTCTGTCTGTTATGCTTATATCCTTCAGAGGGCAACCAGAAAACAAGTAACACCTAATAAATGTAGAAAATAATATCCTATAGTGATAAGTATTTTGAATATAGTAAAGCATGATAACATATGAGGGGGGGAATCTTCAAAAAGTTCATGGAAAAAAGTTCATAGGAATTGTGCATTTTTAAAAAATGGCATGAATTTCAAAATTGTTTTGCCCTCAAATCAACTTATACTTTAATTCCATTTTCCATGAACATTTGAAGTCCCCTTGTAAGAACTGCTGTGTAAGAAAGACCCTGCATTCATTTGAATAGGGTGATCACAGACGGAACTATGGGAAAGTTATACAGCTCTGCTGAGTAAAACGATCTGTACAAATTGCAGAAAGGATGGAATAGGAAGGAATACAAAGGCTCTGGGGTAAGGAGGTTGGGTACTGGGGACAAGACAGGTCATGAATAGGAAGAAAGGCAGGTAAGGCCAAATCATGGATATGAGTCCTGTTGGAAACTGCAGCTGAGCTTAGAGAGTAGGGTCTGAAGCCAAAATGTTAAGGTCATCTCATTCATTCATTCATTCATTCATTTTGCCATAGAGCAAGAGACTTGTCAGAGAGATCCCGAGAAAGACAGTGAAAGGAAAAGTGAGAAATCACCTCCCCCCTTCATGCCCCAAGGGATGGCCATGCTGCAGTCCCTTCTCCTCTATTCTCCTCTTGGGATTTTGGGCACACACATACATTTGCCTGGTGTGAGTTCAAGCTGCTGGATCCAGTACTCAAACTGCACATGGCCATGTAGGAGTCCAGTGCCTTAACCAACACACCTCTTGCTGGCCCTTGAGGTTACCTCTTGACCCCATTACTTATTGGCAATCTAATCTTGCTGCTATAGTTTGAGATTAAATATGTTTATGTAAATAAAGGGCTTAAAGTGGTGACTATCCATAATAAGCGCTGAATAGCCTCTCCCCCTCTTCTCCACAAGATTAAAAAAAATTTTTTGACTAAATTCAGAAGAGGAGGAGGAAAGAAATCTCAGAGTAGTACTAACAATAAGGAAGGAAAATAAAAGAAAGAATATATATTAAGTATTCAAAAGGGCATGATGTTTGGCCTTCTTACATATCAACTTTCATCAACCAGCCTTGTGAGACAGGTATGAGACGTGCATTTGAGAAGATGTGAACTGAAGGTCAGAATTTAATTCACCACCCAAGGTCCAAAAGAAGACATGACAGAGGTACTATATAAACAGGGATGGCTGAGAATATAGCAACGTAGGGAGGAAAGAGGGAAAAGAGAAAGGAGAGAATGAGGAAGGGAGAAAGGAAGGAGTAAGTGACTTAACTCTGTTGGACAGAAGAGAATTACAGAACTTTTTGTGCAGTAATGAAAAAGGTAAAATTTACACAGATAGCTGGCAAAGGGAACATTCTGACACATTTAAAGGACATTGAGAATTATAGGCTGAGAGAAGCCCATTTTCTCTCCCTTTTTAGTTGCTAAAATATTTCATTCTCTCTGGCAGTTAGCTTTTATTTTCTGACTTAAGAGCAAGCTAACTTTTGAAATGAAAAAGAATGTTCAAATATTTAAAATATATTACTAATTTAAAAATACCGTGAAAGGGTCAGCTGGTGATGTGGTAGTTAGGGCAGTTGAGTCCCACATGGCTGACTACATGGTTCGAATCTCAGATTCAAGGGTTTGAGAAACATGCCATGCATTTGTGCATATATGTGTGTGTGCCTGAAATCCTGAGGAGAATGAAGGAGTAGGGTTTTCAGTGTGGCCATCCCTCCTCCCCCTGTGAATACACATGTCCTATGGCAAGGAAAAAAAAGATAAAAATAAAAACAAAAATAAACTTTGATGGATCGTGGCATTTTCCCCACTGTAACATTGCTATTCCTATCTTGTCTAAAATATATTCTTCTGTTACTTGTGTGAATTCCTGTTAATTATTGTCTTAGAATTCCTTACGCACATAGTAGTCCAACCTAAAATACTACTCAAAATATTCTACAGAAAAAAATCTAGAGGAAAAAATGGAAAACTTATATAAAGAAGGAAAACAATATCCCAGGATTAAAATAATTATTATTTTATTTAACTTTATTTATTTAAGTTTGCCCTGAGAGAGACAGAAAATGTGAGAAAGCAAGTTGCCAAATCCAGGACTTGAACTGAGGTCAGCCATATGGGAGTCCAGAGTCCTTAACCACCATGCCCCAGAAGTTTTAAAAACAATCTTCTAGTTGACTATCTTCAAATACTCAAGATAACAACTTTTTTGTTCCTTTTTAGAATCTTCTAAGGTGGAAACATATATACTCTTACACACCAACAAAAGAAAAACTACTGCAGCTTCAGCCTCAAGTAATACTGAAGCATGAAGCACTTATGAAACATTATAAGAAATGAAGCACCACAATCTTCCTATTTGTTAGGTTCCAAAAACTGCAGAGATTTACTAAATTTTCCAGAGACATGAAGCAAACCAGTCTTTCATCTACTCTAAATTATATTACCTTTGGAGCCTACCAGAAAATCAAACCATCAACTGAAGTCTAATGATGTATGATCACCATTTTGGAATTAGATGAAAATTAAATTACTTATACGACCTAGTCCAGAAAATTTAGCCAATTATATATTGACTTTTGCTTTTAATGCAAATTGGTTTTGAAACAAGTTTTTTTTTTAACTAACGTATTTATTTCTGCAGTTGCTCATCCAAATGATAAAATAAGGATGGATGGCCCTGATGAACAGAAATTTGAACAGTCAATGAAAGATGATGACATATAGGACTTTTGGAATCAGAAAGTCACAGTGCTGGGTTAACATTTGCAAAAATAGAGCTCCCATGTATACTCAAACCCCAAAAGATGGCAGATATAGGGTGCAGAAGGGACTCTTGGGGCCACCATTGGGAGGTACTCACAACAAACACATTTCAGTAATTACTTCTTGGGAGAGAAGGAAATTGGAGATAAGAAGGTGACATCAGGCAAATTTTATTTTACTTAAATTGTTTGACCTGTATATAATGAGAATTCTATCAGTTATAAACTTACATAATTAAAAATAACTAAAAAAAAAACCCCAGAAATATGAACACATAGATAAACACATATATACAAATATATGTACATAATAACTTTTGCTTTAGAGATATTGTACCATGAAAACAAATCTCCACATTTAAAACTAAGTCTTTAATTTAAAAAAATCTATTTCTGGAAATATTTGTATTTAGATTTAAACCTATTACATATTTCAAAACAGATAGTCTTAGTTCCTGAATTACATTATGTTTTGGGCACAGAGGAGATGCGTAATTTTTTCTACTTTATAACAATGAAACTACAACTTACTAAATTGTTCTCAACATAGATTCAGGAGGAAATCTGACTCATTGAAAACAAATACTCTTGCTTAAATATTTTGGGATTATACCATGTTCTTAAGAAAAGGGAGAAAAAAAGATAAAACAATTGTGAAAAACATTTCCATAAAACTTTCACGCAAACTTACAAAAGACCTACTTGACTAGTTTATCAGTATCACCAGAATTTCACTTAGAAGAAGCAGTTAACAATGTACAATACATGAAATTGAGTGACTCACTCATACAGTCAAATCAATTCTTTACAAACCAGAAGGTCTATATTCTGAAGCCTAAAGAGTGGAATTCTATGAAGGTCAACAAAAAGTGGATAATTTAATTTTCTTTTTTTTAACAAACAGAGAGGGGCTGGTTGGAAGAAATGCTTGGCAGAGCAGTCATTTATTTAAAAAATGACCAAATTTACTAGTATGTGATAAGGCCATGACAACATTTATAGTCAACTTCTTTAGCCCATTGCACCTTAAAGCAAGAATATGTACTGATTTCTAAATCAATTAGTTACTTCCACTTCCAGTTAAAATGAAGTAACAGGTTTGCCCTCCCATCAGAAATCAACAACAGCAATAAACAGTACAGATATATAATATAAAGATATATGAAAAAACTGTTAACATCAAAGGACAGTGATTTCTCAGTTATGATCAACAAATGAGGTCAATCCTATGAATATTCCATATTATCGTATGGAGAGAACTGACAGTTCACTGTGCAGTGAGGAAGAACCTAGGCTGATACTAGGGATTTTCTCAGTCCCAAAGACATGGCTGAGAATCCAGGGAGACTAAGGCAGTTAGAGTCACAGAAAAGAATACTGGAGAAGAGAGAGCTTCAAAAGGAACATCAGAACTTTGTTGATATAGGACTCCACTGGGTGTTCACTTCAGTACTGATTAGACCAGTCCTGTTGGAAAACTGACAGACTGAGTAAAGAATGACCTATGAGAATTATAGGTAACAAAAGTTAGCACTCACACGGGGAGTAGAATACCTGTTCCCAGAAGCCAGAGTGGAAAAATGCTCTACAATAAATGTAGCTGGAGTCCCTGAAAGAGGTAGAGGAGGAGAAAAAATACTTGAGAAAACCATGTCTGAAAAAGTGGCAAATTTGATGAGAAACATGAACCCATAGTTCCATGGAACATGGTGAATCTCAAGTACAAGAAACATGGAGAAAACTATGCCAAGAGATATGATAGTCAAAGTATTCCAAATCAGTGATGAAGAGAAAAATCTATTAAAAAGGGAGGGGCATTATGAGCAATCAGAAAAAAAGGAAATATTAAGAAATAAAAAAATTCCTTGAAAGACACAAACCATCAAATTTACTTATAAAGAAATAGATATAATCTGAACAGTTCTAAACATATTTAATAGTTTTAATTGAAAGTTAAAAATGTTCTCATGTGGACCAGCAGATGGCATAATGGTTACATCACTGGACTCTCACATGGCTGAC
This sequence comes from Tupaia belangeri chinensis, assembly GCF_000334495.1. Lineage (NCBI taxonomy): Eukaryota > Metazoa > Chordata > Mammalia > Scandentia > Tupaiidae > Tupaia > Tupaia belangeri. The sequence continues at coordinate 3,496,775 of NW_006159795.1, forward strand.
CATAGGTCAAGTCTGGTACCCCATGGCTTAAAACTCATACAGGTGCCTGTGAATGCATGTCCAAAATCTGGAAAGGAGAATGGAGAAGATGGGATTTTGGCATGACCATCATCACCCCAAGTGATTTCTTGCTTGCTGTCTCTCTGTTTTTCTCTGTCCCTCTGGTGAGCGCATGTGCCCTATAGCAAAAATTTCTCTTAGAAAAACAAAACAAAACTCATGAAGAGCACTCTAAGCCCAGACGGTTTCAGTGGTAAGTTCTACTAAACAGTCAAGGAAGAAATAATACCAAATTCCCAGAAGTCTGAAAAATTGAAGAGGTAAAAATAAGCCCAATTCACTTTATGATCCCAATACTCAAACCACACAAAATTATGAGAAAAAGAAAATCACAAGTCCACATCCTTTATCAGCCAAATTAGAAGTGAAATTTTAGCAAACTGAAATTCCATAGTATGTGGAAAGACAACATGTCCAAGCAAAGGTTTAATCCCAGAAATACAAGGGTGGTTTTACTATTTAAAATTAATCAATATAATTCACTATAATAACAAACTAAAAGGAAGAATCATATTATTATCTCAACAGATGGGAAAAGAAAATTTAATGAAATCCAATACTCATTCCTGAAAAAAAAAACTCAGAAAGTAGAAACTTTCTCAATCTGAGGAAGGATATCTACGAAACCCTACAACTAGCATCATATTTAATGAGGAGAGACTGAGTGCCTTCCTTTTACAATAGAGAACAAGACAAATGTGTCCAATCCCGTCACTAATACTCAACACTGCATTGGAATTTCAATAAGGCAAGACAACTAGATAGGAAGAATGATATGTCCTTTTATAGAAAATCCAGTGGAATCTACGAGAAGCTATTATAACTAATAAGTTCAGCAGAATAGAAGGATTAAAGGTCAATATAAAAAAATCAATTTTATTTCTATATACTGGCATGGGCAAGATGATTCAATATTATTAATAATGAATTTTTCTCTAATTTCACCCATGAATTTAATATACTTCCAATGAAAATCCTAAATTTTGTAGAAATAAACAAATTGACTGTAAAATTCATATGGAATGGAAAGAATTTAAAGTCAATACACATTATAAAAAGAAGAAAAATGGGGAAGACTATGATTACATGACTTTAAGAATTTTTATAAAGTTACAAAATCAAGACAATGTGTTATTGGCATAAAGAAAGACAATTAGATCAATGGAATATGAGAGTTCAAAAATAGACTCACCTGCATGGTCTGCTTTTTAACAGAGATGAAGAGTCAAATGAGGAAAAGCTCAACTTTCTACCAAATGGTGGAAGAATAACTAGATTTTCATATACAAGAGGGGGAAAAAAAAAAGAAAAACTTCAATGCATACCTCACACCATACTCAAACACTAACTCACAATTAATCCTAGACCTCAGCATAAGACCAAAACCAAAGAATAATTAAACAGAGGCTAAAATCTTTGTGCTAAATATATGACACTGAAAGGACACCCATGAAAGAACACATTGATAACTAGACATCATAAAAATTAAATAGTTTGCTCTTTGAAAGACAGTGTTATTAAAATGACAAAATAAGGTACAGACATGGAGAAAATATTTGTGAATCATATATTTGAAAGAAGGATTTGTATCCAGGAGTTCTCTCTTTATCTCTCTTTCATACAAATATAACAAGAACTATCAAAATTTCAAACTAAGAAAGTAAACTGTCCTCTCAAAATCAAAGGAACATTTGGACAGATACTTTACCAAGGAAAAAAAAAATGTGGTTGGCAAATAAGTAGTAGAAAAGATGCTGTACTTAATTAGTCATTAGGGATATACAAGTTAAAATCAACCTGAATACTACTTCCCATGTATTAGAATGGTCAAAATGAAACAGATCTTTTCACACCAAGAGCTGATAAGGATGGAGAGTAACTGGGAGTCATACACTGCTGATGAGACTGTAAAATCATACAACCACTTTATAAAAGAATTTGTGTTTCTTTAAATGTGGAACATGCATTTGCCATATAATCCAGGTGCACTACTGCTTGTATTTATCTCTGAGAAATGAAAGTATATGTCTGTACACAAAGACTTCCATGCAAATTTTTACAGCAGCTTTTTAAATAATCCATAAACTGGAAATTGAGTTCTTTTCATCAACAGATCAAAGCTGTGATAACAATCCCCAAATACCAGTAGCTTATGAAAATGCTTGTTTCTTGCTTACACAATATTCATCATGAGTAGCTTTGAACTCTACTCCAGACTCCAACTGGAGTGACCTAGAAGATTGCCAGGCAGAACCACTCCATGGCTCTTAAGTATTTTGGCTCAGAAATAGATTACATTGTTTCCCTTACATATCATTGTTCAAAACAAGACCTGTGTTTTGGTCTCACAACACTAGGGTAGGAAGGCTCATGCTTTAGAAGGGAGAAATCAGTGAGGAAGGACAAGTAGGGAGGGGCAGTGAATATTTTGGCAATAATATATATAATTTAGTATAGTACTCAAGTCTTCTCTTGCCTAGCTCAATACTGAACTTTTATTTTGTTCTGAGAAGTGCCTGGGTAACTATGAATATGCATTCAGATACCATCAAGAAGGAACGGCTCTTCATTGAATACACTGAAGATCTAACCCAGTGGAAACACGAAGACCCTGAAACTTCCTAGAGAAACCCAAATTTGCAGAAAGAATACAGCACCTCCTTAGACTCAGATATAGAAAGCTCCCAGGTGAACGTGATCAGAATAAAAAGCTCTCTTTCAAACCATTATCTCCAAAAAGACACAACTTTTTATAGCCATCATTGGTATAGTGTTGGCTGCACTCCACCTGCACTCTGACCGACCTTGGGCCACCAGGACACTGCCAAGTCTTGTGCTGCTTCCGTGGCAGGTGCCCACCTGACTTCTGGAGAGAGTTATGATTTTCATCATCTACTTGACCTAGACCAGAACTTACTATAATATAAACATATTATAAAATCTACTAAATCAAAGATACCTTTAAGATTCCAAGAATTTAGTGGAGGAAGCGGAGGTGGGGAAAAAAGTGTGCAGCCAAGTTATGCTTCTTACAAAATGAGCATTTATATGACGACATGACATTTTCATTTATTATGACTGTTTATCTCTCTAGGCTATTCAGCTGAAATATTTTAGTTATGTAATAGTCACCTTTAATGAGAAAAATAATGTTCAGCTCCCAAGGGAGCTTTCCTATGGGTCTCTTAGCATTCTATTCATTCCACTGCTGCAGTCATATCCAATATTCTGCCTCACTATAGACAAGACTTGTGTATGGGTACTCACTCATAGGTTATTTGCAAGTCTGAGTTCATCTTCAACCTCCTATTCATCTCTCCACAATACACTGTGGTATTTTCTTAGGAACAGAATCTGTGTTCTACTACATTCCATTCACAGTCATTTATAGAGTTGCACATATTTTTTAAGGTATTCAATAAATGTACACAGAATAAATTATTTAATGTTGTAAACACTGCTTATCAGTACCACATAAAGTGAGATATTTTATTTAGGAAAATGTTTCTTAATCTCTACTTGGCTTCTTAACATGACACTGCTGAGAGTAAACAGGACTATGCACCATTGCCATGTAATATTTTTCATCACATAAGCTATCAAGTAAATGCTGATCTTAATGCCAACACTACCCAGGGCAAAGTCATTAAATCTAGAAAATTTATATAGATTCACCAATTTCCTTCACTTGGAATTTTACCATATTTAATAATAAAACTTTAGTTATCAAATCAGCTCAGTAAATGTAGATACTATGTTATGATGGAAAAACAAAAATTCTAAAAATGTCCAGTTGTTACTTACAGAACAAATGCATTTTTAACGATCTGAATAGGTCTAGGAATGCAAATCTTAACCATTGCTGAAGTGAATGAAAAACTTCCTTAGGGAAATTTAAACTCAAAAAAAAAAAAATAAAGTAAGAAAGACTATTCTGAGCACTTCAGGTCATGTCAAGCATGAGTATTTTGGTGAAGAAGCAACCCTGGTTGTATTCAGAGGACTGATGCCTCCCTATGAGTCTTTTTATCTTAGTTGGGTTTTCAAGAATGCAAAACTTTCTGTGTTCCTAGAAAACCATTCAGAACCTCAGGATAATATATATATAAACAACATTAAGCTACCTCCCTTTTATTTATTCTTATAGAGAATAGAAGTTTCACTATTACTAGTCATCAAAAGAAGAATCTTTCTAAATATGTCGCTATTGACAAACCTCATTATTAAGTGATTGTAATATTGATAGGACAATAATAAACATAATCTGATTGTCTTTCAAGTGTTTAAGACACTGCATTTGATCTGTTAATTCAGTGGTCCCCAACTATCCTGACACCAGGGGCCAGTCTCAAGAAAGACAGTCCTTTATGGATGAGGTAGAGGGATCTGAGATGACCAAAGAGCACCACATCCACCACCGTGGCTCCCCATTTTTAGCACTATGACATTGCAATGTGCAATGAAACAATCATATCAAAAGGGTTTGCATTCCCATGATAATCAAGTACCATGCTGACCTGACAGGAGGAGGGGCCCAGGTGGCAATGCAAGTGATTGGGATTGGCAGCACATACAGTCAAAGACTTACTAGCTCACCTGCTGCCCACCCTTCATCCTCCACCAGCTCTGGCCTGAAACCCGGCACTCTACAGGCCACAGACTAGCACCAGTCCACAGCTCAGGGATTGGGGACCTCTGGGTTAAATGATCCCCAGTCTGTTACCATTTACTTAGGAAAGAGAGGTATATCTATCAAGAATATTTTTATTTTATCTGGCTCAAATGAATAATAAATTAGTTTACTTATTACACAGTAGCTAATGGATAAATAGGTAATATAAAAATGTGGGAAACAAGTCAGCAATGACTTTGATACAAATAACAGCAATAATCTGAGTTTGAACAATCAAGATCCTCCTATATTTGGCACCTATTCCTATTCTATAGTGAGTCTGTTAACATTGATTGATGCTTATTCTTTTTCTTTTCTTTTTCTTTTTAAGGTTTTTGCCATAGGGCATGTGGGAGTCCAAGACCTTAACCACCACGGCACCTCCTGGGCTTTACATTGATGCCTCTTATAACAAGTCATGTGTCATCATTTAAAAAGTCATCTACACTGCAAAATAGCACGATGTCATTTTAACCAAAGGTAGACATTTGGAAATAACACTATAATAGTCACTTGTAAGAAATAAATAACAATACATGGAAGCTTCTTATAAAAGTCTACTACTAATTGCATTTCCAGTAGAAACAATGACTGTTTTGCTTTTACACATTTCAGTGCTTCCTATCTGATTTTTAATCCTGAAACCACACTGAGATCTGCTGCCAGTTATACAACCATTATTATTCAATATGAAACAAAACAATATACCACCCAAGACACCTAACGTTAAAGCCAGGAGAGGTATAAATATGGTGAGTCAGGCAGTCAATTGGGATTAAAAGAGTGCTCTAAATTATGTTCTTAATGAAAGAACTGAAATATCAACAACCAAAACAAAAACAAAAACCTCCACATTATTGATGACCACTCTGACAAGAGATTAAAGTGTGAGAAAAGAGTACTAATTTTCAACTGGCTAAAATGTAATAGCATGGGGGAAACCACCTTTAACAGAATGCTTTGTTGAGTTAAAAGTACCCTGCAAGTTTACAATAGGTGATTATTCAAGCCTGTGAAAACTCTTGAGAGTGTAGATGTGAGGTACAGTTATGGAACTGAGTAGAACAGAAAACAAATGCCAGCAACAATGGCATTCCCACTGGCCTAGAAATGCTTCCGGCATTTTATTTTCAGAATTAAATGCTCCAGAGGTTTTTGATGTGTACGTTGAAATTAATTTTTCTAACTCCACCCACTTTATTTTTCTTTTTGACACATAAACAGTGAGTGCATTGACATTTGTGTTTAATTCGGCAAAGTTTAATTTTATATTTTCCTTTCTCATAACAATATAACATATTTTTTGGCTTAAACAACAACAACAAAAAATCTCCTAAAATAGCTAATAAGATTCTCATTTCGTAATACCACATTGAAATATTACTTGATTTGCTATTTAAATGTTTCTTTTCCTGTTATGAATTAAAATAAAAACAAAACAACAATAAATTAACATAGGACTAATTGTTTTCCCAATCCTATTTTATATACATTTACCAAAAATAATTTCTTTGAACAAACTTTTCTAAGACTAATTTTAGGAGCACTTTCACAACATTCTATACATTCTAGGGTTTATGGCATAGAATCGATCTGCTGTATTGTTAGAAAACTTGTCAACTATTGCTTTTGATTGTGTGAGCTTGGAGAAAAGGAGTGCTACAAAAGTTGTGAAGTCAAACAAGGAGTTTCCAAAGCTGCTTTACTGCTATTGTAGAGGAAATGGTCAACACACCATTTCTGGAGAGAAAACAAGTTTATTTTTCCTACCCTTGATTCTGGGTGGGCATTGTGAGTGCTTAGCTAATATTAATAGAATATAGGAGAAGGAACATTGTGCTAGTTTCTAGGAGGAGGCCTTAGGAGACTGACAGATTCTACTTTCTATCCTAGAGCACTCTGAGCTACCAGAAATTAGACTACCCTGAGGTCACTTTGGTGTGGAGTTTTCCTGAGGAACTCCTACAAAGATCTGAGACTAAAGGGAAAAGGATGCTTAAACACCTTTGCCTCTCCCAGTCTCTGGCTCCTGATAGAATAGTTACTGTGCAGATAAGGCTGGTTTTCAACACATACTCTGTCCATGCTCATAGCATAATAATAAGAAAATGGCTGCTTAAGCATTTAGATTTTGGACTAATTTATTGTGTGCACTGGATAACTGGATGCCTTCATCTTGTGTTCTCTATTTTTCCCGGATATTTTATGTGCACTCCTTACATCCTAGGGTACCCCTCAAAGATCTAAAGGGAATGGGTTACTCCTTACATCCTAGGGTACCCCTCAAAGATCTAAAGGGAATGGGTTTCAATAACATGTCTGCAGATCCATGTTCTGTGAGCATGGAATAAAGTCCAAGCATCTATGTTTTAACACTTTCACTACACAACTGATGTATCTATCACACATTTCCCTTTGTGGTTGCACATCAGTTATCAGAAAGGCTGGTATTAGCAGAATGAATCCTAGGATCTATTACTATGTTCATTAAGACCCTAGGTCACAATGATGAGGTCCTCTGTTTCTGATTCCTGTCCCCCACTCCAGCTAATGCTATTTCTCAGATATTGCTCTGAAGGGGTCCAGGACAATATTTTATTTATGTACATAATAAACTTCTGTATGACTAAATAATCCCTATTATAGCATTATCATCACTGAACCTTACTCTTAATGAATACCTGCCTTGTATAGAGACTTTTCTATGTCCTAAGAATAAGAAGAAATATTTAAGTATGGTATAGTTTCAGCCTTTCAGCAGTTTATAATTGATTTGGAGAATTAAAACTAATCATTAGCACAAGAATAAAGGGAAATTAAGAAAAAAATAAATACATTATTGAATTGCTTTTTTTTGCTTGTTTGTTTGTTTGCCTGTTTCCAGCCCCTATACAACACCCAATGGAGAGAAATTAGATTTGTGGAGGATGAACTGAGGAATATGTTATGACCTACTCCTTTTATCTAAGTTTTTGATGAACAGAGCCAATCATCAGAGCTGGGTCATGTAAGTTTGTCTCCTATGCAAAGTTCTGTTTGTTGATTATGTCTTTTACTTTTTCTTTTTTTCTTTTTAATTAAAGAAAGCTTTGAACAAAACAAAACAGAACAAAACAAAAACAGCTAGGGGGTTTGTTTTCATGTTTGCTGTAGGACTAGATGGGGCCTTGTTCCCTACCTCAGTCAGTTTATCCTGTCTGTGTACCCTTGTGATATGAGAGGTATTCAAATGTTCACAGGAAAAACATAATGAAAAATCTATGCATAGATTTCAAAAATTTTTGCACCAAATAAATTCATAGTTTAATTCCATTTTAGACACATGTATTTAATTTCCCTCTTACAAGTCTGTTAATAATTATGTGCTAGTTTTTGCACTGTCCTTCCCTGTGAAACACAGGTGAGCATCTTCCTGTTTTATTCCTCTCTCCTCATTTTGACTTCCAAAAGGTTTTGGGGCACATAACAATTTTATAAGAACATTTATTCACTTAAGACTATTTATAAACTGTCTTCTTGTGTTCACATTCAAAACTAGAGACACAGTGATGAGCACGCTTTCTTAGAGTTGGTATTTGAACTGGAGAAGACATAACAATTCTTAAACACATAAGTGAACAAGAAAGTACTCAATTTATGTAAATGCTCTAAAGAAAATAAGGCACAAAGAGGTAATACAAGGTCACTAAAAGCCAGTTGAGACAAGGTGGCCAATGAGAACATCTCTGAAAAAACTGACATCTCAAAAGAGACAAATATAGCCCAGCCACAGTAAAAAAAGTAGTACATTCTGGAATGCTGGAGTCTATTTGAAAGTCTGGGATTCAGGTCCCAGGTCGACCTGTATACTGTACCTTGTGCATGCTGCCTGTGATTTTGATTGGCTGGAAAGGCTAGAGGAGGATCACAGTGCGAGGCAGTGTTGAAAGTGCTTCTTGGGATCAGCAGTTAGCGTAATGGCTATGCCACTGGACTCCCACGTAGTTGACCGCGGTTCAAGTCCCGGACCCGGTGGCTTAAACTCACGCCGGACACGTGTGCATGTGTGCCCAAGATCCCAAGAGGAGAATGGAGGAGAAGGGATTGCGGCATGGCCATCCCCTCTGGGGGGGAATTTTTTGCTTTCTGTCTCTCTGTCTCCCTCTGTCTTCTGGCGAGCACATGCACCCTATAGCAAAAGCCTCTCCAAAAAAAAAAAAAAAGAAAAAGAAAAAAAAGTGTGTCTCTCTATCTCTTTCTCTAATAAAGGAAATACACAAATAGAGAGAAATAATCATGCGCATGCACACACACACACACACACACACACACGATAGGAAGGAAGAAACTGAGCCAGCAGATGGCAGGGAGGTTGAGATGGCTGGATTCCTCATGGCTGATTACATGGTTTGTGTTCTGATGTAGTGTCTTGAAAAATGTGCTGGGCACATGTGGATGTGTACCTGAAATCCTGAGAGGAGAATGGAAGAAAACGATTGTGGTGTGGCCATCTCCCTGGAAGTCGGAGGAGGGGGGTTGCTTTCTTATGTTCCTTCTCTCTTTCTGTTTCTATTTGTCTTTGGCAAGTGCACATGCTCTACAGAAGTAAATAATTTTTTTTTTTTAAGAAGAAGTTATCAAGAGGTCTATGAAAGCAACTGCACCAAGAATAGGGAAGAACATGTGCAAAAGCCCTAAAATGTGAGCCAGCCTTGCTGTTTGGCCTGTGTATTTGTCCTGATTTCCTTGCTTTTGGTGTCTTCACTTATTGGATTCCAACTCTTTTTTTTTTTTTGAGCGGTTTTTGATGTAGGGTGCATGTGCTCACCAGAAAGACAGAGAGAGACAGTGAGAAATCACCTCCAGGCGAGATGGCCATGCCACATTCCCTTCTCCTCCATTCTCCTCTCTGGATCTTGGATACGCATACACACGTGCCTGGAGTGAGTTTAAGCCACCGGGTCCAGGACTCAAACTATGGTCAACTACATGGGAGTCCAGAGACATAGCCATTACGTCAACTTCTGTTTCCCCAACTTTTATTTTACTATTGCTTACTTACGTTTTGTCTCTGCTGTCTGATCCCTTATGGAAAGAAGCCAGATGGTCAAAGGAATTGAATGGGTTTAACAGGACACTCCTTTTTTTGTAGTGCTTTAGCATTCTACAACACTGTTTACCTGGAACATTTTGAATTATATATGGGACTAGCATTACATTTCTATTGAACAACTTTGTTCTAACCTACATTTAAATCAAATGCTCCAAAACTGCTTGTAAGTTTAAGGTATTAACTCAATAGATTTAATTAGAAAGACCCCTAAAGAAGAACTCTTTGTTCAAGCATTTCTGATTTGAAACAGAGAGTCACTTGGTCAGCATTTAGGAGGATAACTATGAATGATAAACCATTATATGTTCCATACACTGACTTTCTTTTTTTTTCCATGAAGGAGAGAGTGAGTGAGACAGAATGATAACTCCTCTTTACTGGGTCATGATACCTAAATCCTCCCACAGCCTCAGCCAGCCCCAGACTGTGGGCACACATGTGTCACATACTCAGGGAAGCCTCTAGACATGAACTCGGAACCTTTCCATGTGGGTCAGCCTCACAAATCATTGTGCTTTGCAGTGAGTCACAGTCCAGTCCCTGGAAATATGGGTGTTTTTGACAGAGTCTTGCCACATTACGATCCTTCCTAACCCAGGCTCTCAGCTAGCCAGGATCATAGGTACACAACACCATGCCAGCCTGTTCAGGTTGTGCAAGAACCAAACCTGGGGTTCCCATTAGGTCTCAGTCACTGCACAGTGACGTTCTCATGCTTATGTCACTATAGCTGGGCTCATACCTTGACTCTTGAGGACAAATTTCATATCACTAATATTAACCGTAATGATTTTTAAAAAGGTGTTTCCTATATGAGAGACAGACAGAAAGCAAGAAATCACCCCTCCAGGGGGGATGGCCATGTTGCAATTCCTTCTCCATTCTCCTCTCAAGATCTTGGGCACACACACACACACCTGGTGTGAGTTTCGAGCTGCTGGGTCTGAAACTGACTCAAACAGTGGTCAACCATGGGGGAGTACAGTGACAATAGCCATAACATCATCTGCTGGTCCCAGAACTATAATGATTTTTTTTTCAAACAATTTGAAGCTGGCACACCAGCACATAATCAATAGAACTATGAAAACATATGTACATTCAGAACATACATGAGATTGTCATATTTAGCTAGAGATAAAGCAGTAACCATAACACAAAATGTTTATGGAGGGTCTTCTAAGATGGTATATTGCATCAGTTGTTAGCTAGGAGGACAAAAATAGAAGGCTTGGGCTTGTTTTGAGTTGTTTACAATAGAATTGGGGAGAGAAAAATATGTTCTTACTTATTTGAGTTAAATATTTATTAAATAGAAAAAGAGAGTTGTTTTAGAGAATTATGCTGTCAAATGAGACCAGCCTGGTTAGTCAATTGAGACTTGGCCTGTCTCATTTCTTCTTGTTTCCACAAATAAAGCGATGTTAAGGATTTCAGGTAAGTGGAAAACTCTTCCATATTCTTCCCACCATCACTTTTTTAATCCCTAAATAAGTACCTTCAATTCAGTAGAGTACACTTTGGAAAAGAGGTGAGAAAGAAAGTAGGACTACTTATAATTGGCAGTCATCACTATGCAATTAATAACATTCTTTTTTTTTTTGGAGAGGTTTTCGCTATAGGGCGCATGCGCTTGCCAGACAGACAGAGAGAGACATAGAGACAGAAAGCAAGAAATCACCCCCCAGGGGGGATGGTCACGCCGCAATCCCTTCTCCTCCATTCTCCTTTCGGGATCTTGGGCACGCACGCACACGCGCCCGGCGTGAGTTTTAAGTCACCGGGTCTGGGACGCGAACCGCGGTCGACTATGTGGGAGTCCAGCGACATAGCCATTACGTTAACTACTGGTTCCCAATAACATTCTTGCACTCTGACTTTCTGATTATGCTTTGACCATAATGGTTTTTTTTTTCTTTTTATAGAGATTTTTTGGTATAGGGTGTGTGCACTTAACAGAGACACAGAGAGAGACAGAGGATGTGAGAAACCACCCCCCAAGAGAGATGGTCATGCTGTAGCCCCTTCTCCTACATTCTTCTCTCATAATTTTGGGCATGGATGTAGATGTACCCAGTGTGAGTTTCAAGCCACCAGGTCCAGGACTCGAACCATGGTCAACCATGTGGGAGTCTAGTCCCTTAACCACTATGCCACCTGCTGGACCCCCAAGCATAATTCTCTTTATTACACACAGTCCCACTTGACAAGAAGTCTGTATTTATATTTATATTTTTCCAATATATAAAGTCGTGTCCTTTATAATTAAATTGTCTTTTATTTATAAGAATGAAAATGAGAACCACGAGTAGCATTTTAAAATATGGAATACATTTGCCTATAATTGAGACTGCATTGAATTGACTGGACAGTTAAATGATTCTGAAAATATAGCTGTTATAACATTCAATAAAGGGATATTACAGGATGTTATACAAATCCCCCTTTTTTTGAGAAATATTCTTTTTATTCTTGCTGTAGATTAATGGCATGTCATTTTGTAAAGCTGGGCAAAAGAAAAATTTTGTCCTGGGATTATACAACCATGGTTTCAAAATAATTTCCTTTAAGCACAAAATAAATGAGCTATATATAAATGCGGGTTTTATTGAATGGGTTTTATTTTGAGTAAATCCATACTAAAATAATTTTTAAGCTAAGGATATTCATGAAGTTTTAAGTGTTTTTTGGTTTTTTTCTTCTTCTTTTTTTAATTCTAAGCATAACAGCTATCATGATATCTAATTTATCCACTTTCAGAAGAGGGGGATATTCAAGTAGTCTCCAATTTCCACTCAGTAAAAACCAAAAAATCATTATTCGTAGAAAGCATTGATTCTCAAATGCTTTCATTATCTGTGAATTTCAGATCAAAAACCCACATTCAAATCATTTACTTGTTCAGTACCTACTCTACAATGTTCCATGTTGTTTAAATTCAAGCGAAAAACAGAGGATAGAGAAGGTGCATACAATTTACTGGGGGAGAAACAACTAGGATATATTAAAGACAACAAATAGCCCATGGCAATTAAGGACTATTACATATCAACTGACCTTTTATAGAAGCCTTTTGAGAAATTTAATTAAAACCAACTAAATAAAATGTACCACCAAGGAAAAACAAACATGAAACATTTATTAAGCATCGGTTTGGTAAAACTAAGGCAACTACTACCTAGTAGCAACTAGAGTTCCTAATGTCCTACCATGTAAGTGCAAGACAAATAGCACACTTAATCCTGCTTGTTAGCGATTATATTCGGAAATGCCTCACGACACTTCAAAATAAATATTTGGTCCAGCCTAGGTGGTGCAGTCCATGGCACACTGGCTGCCATCACTGAAATCAATAAGGCCAACAATATGCAGGCCTACTCCCTGAGTAGATCGGTCTGAAAACATATTAGTCAGTTGGGTATCCAGGATCCTGGCAACTGGATGACTGAGGAAGGAGGGTCAGGCATCATTAAGCTCTGTCAAGATGCTTCTCTTTCTGTCTCTCTCTTGTGGATTTGCTTATGCTCTTGATCACAAAGAAAGAAAAGTAAGTATCTAAAAGTTTTGTTGTCTGCTGGGTAAGTACATAAACTGTCATTTAATTATTTTAAGAATTGTTTGTTTATTTTATTTGTTATTATTTTTTATTTTGACCAGAGAGAGAGAGAGAAAGAAAGCAAAAAAAGCGAGCTGCCAAATCCGGGACTCAAAACGCAGTCAGCCATGTGGGTGGTTAAGTCCAACATCTTAACCACCACAACACCTGCTGGCCCACTGCCATTTGATTTTTAAAATAATAAATGCACTGAAACTTTTCCTATACGCAACAGTAAACTTTCAATTTTAGTACACCAAGTAGGTAATTCTGTAAGTCTCCTGTTTTACTTTGGTTAGTTAAATTTATTGTGCCTCTCAAATTGCATACTGTCTATTCTCCAGAAGTCTCCATCAATCCAACCACTGTCAGAATCCTTGGGATTATCTCTTTATAACTTGGAGGATGTAACAGGAAGTCCATCCTCCAGCCATCAACAGCTATGGAACCCTCCTGCTTTGTGGCACAGGCCACGCCCAAAGCTGTAACCCACCCACAATAGGAAAACTACCTAAATGCTGCAGGCAGATTGGAGAGCACCTACTCAAGGATAAATATGTCCTTCTTCGTGATATCCTTTGGAACAACTCCTTCTTACTTCCCCCACCTCCAATTTCAGAAATCTAACATATTTTTTAAGGCTTTAAGATTGTTTTCTGCCCCTTTTTTAAACTACCAGTTAACAACCAACGTGAGTTGGTATTTTCTTGTTTCATTTTGTAGTGGTGGATATGAGCTTAATCATTCCCCTGATTTTACCCTCTGCCCACCTAGGGTGTTAGATAGGTGTTAGATAGTTTGCCATCCACTCAGGTATCAAGTCATGCTTATGAAATCTTTTGGTTGCTGCTTGACCTTATAGGCCTGAGAAGTCATGCCCTAAAGCTGCACCTCTAAATCTCTGCAATACTCTGCACTAATTCCTGGAGACCCCAGAGATGGGGAAGCTCCTGGTCTAGTCCATTTCTCCTCTATCTTTAAGCTACTGTCCACTACTTAGAAAATCCCTTGGGATCAATGCCTGGATATTTCACTATCCCTATCATATGCTAGAGTTGAGCTCAGGAGATATCTATACTCAGAAATCCCAGAACTAAGACAAGAAAGCATGGAAGGTCCATTGTGCCTATAGACTTGTGTCTTGTGGCGCTTGGGTTCTGGTTTTCTCTATAGGTCTCTTATTTTGGAATCAATGACGACTTGGTGCATATTTTTCTCATTGTGGATGGCAGACATGCAAAACAACAAGTTTATTAAGAATTAGAAGAATTTCTATAATTTCCCTAACATATGTAAAATTCTGTCTTAAGTTAAAAATGCAAATTATTAAACATCACTGTATATTTAAGATTAAGCTCTCCTGTTATTATTCCCTGTATTCTTTGTGATTTTTAGTTATTTATTTTGCCTTTTCCAAGTTCTTACCTATACTTGAAATGCTCCACATCTATTTTTTAAAATAATGCCAGTGCATGTGGGCACTCAGCAGAGGGAGATAAAGAAGGAGAAATCATTCTCTGTACCCCCTCCTCATTTCCATGGACTGTGGTCAAGCAGCAATCTGTTTCCTCTATTTCTCCACCTCTTTGGGATTTTGGACATGAATACACATGCATCTAGCATGTTTTTCAAGCTGCAGGTCTAGGAATTGAACAGAGGGGTCAACCATGTGGGAGCTAGCTGTCTTAATCACCAGGCCACAGAGTCCACCTAGAATTTCCCACATCATAAAATGTACTCAACTGGGACCAACAAATGGTGTAATGGTTATATTGCCGGACTCCTATGTAGTCAACTGCAGTTCGAGTTCTGAACTTGGCAGCTTAAAACTCACACTGAGCACATGCGCATGTGCTTGGGCGTGTGAGTGTGTGTGTTCAAAATCCTGAGAGGAGGGGCCAGCAGTTAGAGTAATGGCTATGTCGCTGGACTCCCATGTAGTCGACCGTAGTTTGAGTCCCAGACCCAGCGGCTTAAACTCATGCCAGGCACTTGTGCGTGTGTGCTCAAGATCCCGAGAGGAGAATGGAGGAGAAGGGATTGTGGTGTGGCCATCCCCCCTGGAGGGTGATTTCTTGCTTTCTGTCTCTCTCTATCTTTCCGGTGAGCGCACGCGCCCTATAGATCCAAAAAAAAAAAAAAAAAAAAAAAAAAGAAATCCTGGGAGAACGGAGGTGAACAACAAGTGACAAATAATTATCCCTTTACATTCATCACTATAACCTACATAGCATGATTCTTGGTACAAAATATCTACTCAATAAATGCTTGGGTACCTGTTCCTTTACTTGAGTTCTAGCCCAGTGCTGAGAAATGCCAGTACCTGATTGATGGTAACAACATGAGCACAGCTGTCTCTGTTGTTAAACTATTCTTGACTTGAATTACTGATTCAATTTCCTTCGGATAAACTTTTACTCAATAGAGTTAAAGCTGGAAGCAAGCTGAGGAAAAATAACAACAAAGGAGCTAAAGACAGATGGAACAGCTGATGAAAAGCATCAGTTCTGTGGAATTAGATACATTTTCGAGGTCTTCACTCCCTATTATTTTATACCATAACAGGTGCCTCAAGTTCAATTAAAGAACCAGAGTTCATATGGGCCCATTATATCTACCTGCCTTCTTTTGCAGAGGTCTGAACTGCTAGACATGAAAGGTGATTATTAATGCCTTACAACTAAGTTGCTGTGGCAGCTAGAAAGGACTGTCTCCTATTAGGCATGTCCTTCAAAGTTGAACATGCACTGGAATTGCTTGGGGATCTTTTTAAACTGTAGGTTCTAATCCAGTAGATCTAGATATGGCCTCATTCTGTCTCATAAACCTACCAGTGCTGCTATTGCAGTTGGTCTAAAGACTCTTCGTTAGATCCATGTCCAGAGATGCAAACTCAGTTAGTTGGAGTGGGTCCTGAACAACTGTACTCGTTAGAGCCTGCTAAGTGATCTTCAGATAAATTCTGATTTCAGAAAAATGAATGAGCCAACATTTTTTTGACAAAAATAATTTGAATACAGCTGATGTTTGAGTAGCCCTTTATGGTATATAAATAATGTGATTGCAAAATCTTTTTTTGAAAGAATCATTTTATTTAAGTTATTTATTTATTTATTTATTTTAATTTGACCAGAGGAGGACAGAGAAAGAGAGAAAGAGAAAGAGAAAGCAATCTGCCAGGTCTGGGACTCAAACCATGGGTGGCCATGTGGGAGTCCAGTGCCCTTAACCGCCACAACACCTGCCGCTCCCTGAGTGTAAAATCTTTTTATTCCTAATTCTTCTTTAAAGTTTTTAATAATCTATCTATCTATTTATCTATTTATACGGCCAAAGGGCATTAGCACTCACCAGAGAGAAAGAGAAAGAAAAAGCACCCTGTCCCCATGGTGTGTGGTCACATTGAAATCTCTTTTTCTCCCTGTCTTCATCTCGTCAGGATTCTGGGTATGCACAAACATCCATCCAACATGTTTTATCAAATGGCTAGGCCATGATTAAAACCATGTTTGGGCTATGTGGGATCCAGCACTGCCCACACAGCATTTAACCACTGTGCTATGGAGCCAGCTCACACTGGCATATGTGA
Organism: Tupaia belangeri chinensis; assembly: GCF_000334495.1. NCBI lineage: Eukaryota > Metazoa > Chordata > Mammalia > Scandentia > Tupaiidae > Tupaia > Tupaia belangeri. The sequence goes on from NW_006159795.1 coordinate 3,513,783, forward strand.
TGCGATAGCTGCCTCCTTTCTATTTTCTTCCCAAAGTATTTGTGGTTTGGAAACATGTAATTCACATGCTACTTTGAACATCATGCCTCCCCAAAAGCCTTCTTAACTCAGAGCATGATCAAACATTCTAAGTTCTTTCTACTCAGCGTGGCCTGAGGAACCATTGTATCAGCCTTAACTAAGACTTTTCAAGAAATGCAAAATTTCAGTCCCCAACCCAGATTCACTGAGTCAAAATTTATATTTTTAATAAGATTCTAAAGTGATTGGTGGGCTTATTAAAATTTAAAAAGAAGAGCTCTAATGAAGAAATTCTCTTGCATACTTTCAAAAGCTTCCAATTAAAACATTTGATGAAAGGGATAGTTTTAATATTATATCCAAAGCACTTAAGAAAATTAACATTAGCATCTGACTAGAATGAATAATATGAGGTAGTAGAATATTAGATTCTTTTTGTTTGTTTTACCAAGGTGAAACTGAGGTTACACCATGGAGCAAATAACTCATGCTTCAAGGTGATCTACAAACTTGGCTGCGTGAGGTCACGCTTCATCAGATCAACTGTGCCGAATCAAGCTGACGCACTTGAACAAGGAGTCAATGATCAGTCTGCTTTCCTCAGGAATGAAGTACAGAACGCTTTTAGTTGTCACACTTTAACTGCTTCCCTTATTAAAACACGTTCTTCAAATTCTGTAAGCTACTCCACTAGAACATTCACCCAGGAACACTCTTGCAAAAGTAAACATAACGAAAGGAGGTGGTTACTATCCAAGGTACGGATTCTTGACTGGTGCCAGAAAAGACAGTTACAGCCTTAATTAAACTGAAAGTATGGCCCACAATACAGCAGCATCTCCCTCCCCTGGGTGCCTGATAGAAATTCAGAATCTTAGAATCCACCATATCCTAGAACTGTGAATCAGAACCTACATTTTAAGAAGCTAATGACATGGTGCATAAGGGCCAACCACAGTTCAAGACCCGGACCTGGCATCTGCTTTTTCACTTTCTCTCTCTCTCCCTCTCTGGTCAAATTAAAGTAAATAAATAAATAAAGTTAAATAAAATAATTCTTTTTTTAAAAAAAAGAAGCTGAGAAGTAGTGGTTGATACTACGTTAGATAGAGTTGCAGAGCTATGTGCATGATTGGAAGTCACAGAATTATTAATAGGTTGGATAAAGACTTGTTCCTCAAGAAAACATCATATGCCAGTATTAATTACTGCTATGTTATCTCAGTCTATTTTGCACTGAATTACCCTATAATTTTTATATACGGACATTACTTCTGCACAAGGTATTAATTTTATCTTAGATGCTGTATACCTAACCAACTTGTCCATGTGGACTGGAATACTTTCCATTTCCCAGTTATCTGGAAAAAATTGTACAAGCGTATGAACTTGTTTTTTTTTTTTTTTTTTCAAAAAAGAGAGAGAGAGCATAGAAAAAAATTGTATTCAAGTTCCAATTCCATTATCAGCAGAGTGACTCAGCATAAGGCAAACTCCTCCATGCCTTGGTTTTCTCTGCACCATTGAAACAGTCATGTCTTCCTCTGTGATTTGCTGCAAGGATATTCCTTGTTCTTTATTATAACTCTGAAAAATGTTTTTTAAACAAAATACATAAAAAGTATGAAAAGACCCTTCTGGCATATCACAGATACTCAGTAATATTAGTTTCAACTTTTCTAAAAATATTTTTAAAAGAATTATTTAACTTTATTCATGATTATTATTATTATTGTTTTCCAATTTGATTAGAGAGAGACAGAGAAAGAGAGAGATGGAAAGTGAGAAGGCAAACCACCAGGTTCGGGACTTGAATCACGGTGAGTCGTGTGGGAGTTCAGTTCCTTTAACTACCACACCACCTGCCAGTCCCACCCTTCTTTATCTTGATAATTTGACATTTTCCATGGAGGATGTTTGATTGAAAATATAACGTCCATTTAAAATTTATATACTCAATGATTTCTCCTTGCTAAATATACTAAAGGGAAGTGTGTGTGTGTGTGTGTGTGTGTGAGAGAGAGAGAGAGATCTTCTAGGTTTTTTGTTTGTTTGTTTGTTTGTTTACAATTATATATTGTTATTAGATATCTGGAGGCTTTTGTTTGAATTAGTCAATGTTTAACTGGGCCTAGAAAACTTCAGGTGAAAGCAGTAATATTCCAAGGGATGAGGAAAGATGACAATGTGATAGGAAAAAGTATTTCGGCACTGAAATTATTTATAATTGTTTAAGCATGGTGCTTTTAGCTCACACTTGTAACTATTTAACATTCTTGGTAGAAAACTACCTCGTCATTGCCTGAACACAAAACCTATAAATCTTTATCAATCATCCAAGACCCAGAAATGGCAAATCTTGGATTCTAGCACAAATGCAGAGCCCACAGACCACAAATCTTCACCTGTCTTGGTTCTCACGAGGAATGGGAAACCACACATAGGACAATTTTACAGTTTTACAAACAGTTCTCTATGACAGTACGCAGCAGTGCCCTGTCCCCCAGGTTCCATATCCACCTAGCCCCTCCTTCAGCATATTCCCTCCCACTCCTTCACATTACATGTGCTCTTCTTCTTTTTATTATTTTCTAAGAGATATTTTTGCTATAGGGTGAGTACGCTCACTGGAGAGACACGGAGAGACAGAAAGTGGAAAATTTGAGGGAGATGGCCACGCTGCAATGACTTCTCTTTCATTCTTCTCTCAGGATTTTGGGCATACACGCACACATGCCCAGCATGAGTTTCAAGCCTTCTGGTTGGGTAGTATTAACTGTGGTTAGCCATGTGGGAGTCCAGTGACATAACCATTACCCCATCTGCTGATCACCAGATCTGCTCATCTTTAAACTTGTCAAGCACTTTCCTGACTCAAGGCCACCTAAAATCCTTTCCCTTCAAATAGCCACATGGCTGTCTCCCTCCTCTCATTCAGCTCTATGCTAAAATGTCATATTGTGACACCACCCTTGCTATGACATGCCACTAGTCTATCCCTCCACAGCACTTAATACTGTTTTTCTTCTTGGCACTTAGATTTCTGCTTGACACTAGATTATATCTTTATTTGCTTTTTATTATAACAAAAGGAATTTTACTTGAGGTTATATCTATAGCACTTAGTGTGGGAGTCCTTTTTTCTTTTTTTGGAGAGGTTTTTGCTATAGGGCGTGTGCACTCACCAGACAGACAGAGACAGAGAGACAGAAAGCAAGAAATCACCCCCCAGGGGGGATGGTCACGCCACAATCCCTTCTCCTCCGTTCTCCTCTTGGGATCTTGGGCATGCACACACATGCGCCCAGTGTGAGTTTTAAGCCACCGGGTCCGGGACGCAAACCGCAGTCGAACACGTGGGAGTCCAGAGACATAGCCATTATGCTAACTGCTGGTCCCAGTACTTAGATAATTATGAGATACAAAGCAGGTGGTCAATATTCATTAAATACATAAATAAAAATCATCTGCAAGTCCTACCCCTCCTTGCTGCTGGGCTAAGAATGAGCAGAAGGCATTACCTAATTTATAACACATATTCAGGTGAGAGACTGAGAGTCATGAAGACCACAGAGACAATTAATTGTATTAATTTAATAAACTCTTCCAGTCATCATTTGTGTTCTGGAGCATGTGATCATTTCTTGTTTTTAAACGAGCCTACCATGTTTCCATTGGAAAATGAAGTCACTCCATTGTACAAATGAGATGAAAGTTCAGCACTCACTTTGTGTTCTGCTGCTGGTTCCAAGAACCAGTCTGTCGAGTGCCCACATTTGCAAGAAGAATCCACCATGGGAATAATGACATCATGCCTTAATTCATTTGAATCACATTTCTGCTCACTGAGCAGTTCAGACAAAACCAATTACATGATGTCATTTTCTATTTCAGAAAGGAGGCCGAGACATTTGGATAGGTATTTGCCTCTCATTATCAGACTAGACCTATGGCAGGCAGCTCAATCTTCATGCAAATGTACCTGTTGCAATAACTAACAAGCCTAGGCTGTCAAAGTCCATTTTCTAGCTCTATATGATGCTTACCTACTCAATCTAATGTTCAAAGGAGATTCAGAAAATACAAATGTAGGCTGGTTGTTTTGTAAATTGAGATCCTTTGCTTAATAAAATATGCC
>NW_006159795.1:3517972-3539662 GCF_000334495.1 Tupaia belangeri chinensis
AGGAATGCCAAAAATCTCTTTGAATTACTTTGAAAACTTATTAAGGCAATTATTTAACATGTTGATATATTAATTATTAGGCTGGAGTTTAAATAGGTAATGTGTACGTGCATTTGTAATTTTTTTCCTTGGAGATAACAAACCTTATTTTATTACTCAACTTAATCTCAGTGTCATAAATATAACAAGGCAATTATCCAGCTTCATGTGTCAGAGATTGCTGCATGCAACCCCAAATACATCTCTTCTTGAGCACAGAGTTGGATTACATGTCCCAGTGTTCTTTTTTGGTAAGTGTGGTGTGTGACTGACTTTTGGAGTGAAAGTGTATGTTCACTGAAATCTCTTGTTGAGTCTCCATGCTCTTTACCTTCTTTTGTTTGTTTTGCTTATTTGTTTCTTCTGAGACAGAAAGATAAAGGAAAAGAGACAAGCATCCCCAGTAGAATCTTCATGCCATGATCCACCCTGTCTCAGTTAGCCATGATCATGGACATATGTGTGCATGATTAGCATGCTCAAGAAGTTCCAGGACATGAATGCAGAACCTTTTCCAAGTGGGTCCAGTTGTGCTACTGCCGTGCCACATAATGGCCCCTGCCCTCTGGCTCTATGCTTCCTAGCAAGTAAATTGGAAGGACTTATTGCAGATGTAGGACCTATAAAATGGAAGGCTCCTGGCTTTATGAATCATGGCTTGAAGAAAAAGAATCCACCAGAAAGCATTTTGTAAACAACAAAACAAAATTCTATGGTGGGAGTAGACTGTGAGTGAAGACCCTGTTGGGAGTGCCTGTCTCTCTCTCTTTGACTCTCTCTCTTCCTCTCTCTCATGAAAGAGAGACTTTTTCTATTCCATAGAGGGTCATTCTGAAAAGTGATGGTATATCTGGGGTCAGTTTAACTTCTGTCACATCAGATTAGCTGGTGGGGATACCTTTAACTATTAATCTGGTCTTGCTTTATACAACATCTGCCTTCTACTTGAAAGAAAAACTAAGTGACCACCAGAACTCTATCATTGGCAATATCACTGTGGGCAATAAATAAATAAATAATAAAATAAAGAACTATAGAAGTTTAAAATAATTAGGATAAAATAACAATAAAAAAGGACCATTATTAAGAATTAATGGTTTAATTTAGCTTCAGAGAAATTCCACAAAATTTCTCAAACATCTTTACAATAGTTATCTATACTTGATTTGACTTGAAACCAAATTTATGCTACTTTACCACAAATGAGAGTTAAATGTCCTAAGGGGACACATTGCTAATATCCTTAGGACTAAAAATAATCATATTTTTGCATTTATTGTGTGTATGGGATAGTTCTAATAGTTTTAATCTTTTATATTTTCAACTCTAAACAATATGAACTGGCAAAGCCTTATTTTTGTGATTTAGGAGAGAGCAGTAAGATAGCTAGAAACAACTAGACTATTTTTTAAAACTTTACTTACTTATCTGTTCTATAAGTGAGAAAGAGAAATGAGACACAGAGAGAAAGAGAGAAGTTATCTCCAACGAGATCTTCATACCATAATCCACCCCCTCATCAGCCAGCTATGGATCATGAGCATTTGTGCACTAGTCTTACTAAGAGAAATCTCCAGATGTGATTCCAGAAATTTCACCACATGCATCAGCCTAGCAGAGTGTTACATTTTTACCACTGTACCTCCTCTGGCCCCAACAACTAAACTCTTAATTTATTTTTTTTTTCTGTGAAATTATCAAACTTTACTGAAGGACATTTTAAAAATATATATTTGAAGACAAACAAAATCCTTGGATTGGAAGTAGTGACATAAAGGTCTCAATGGTAAAGATTCAGAATCTAATTTCTATTTTTTAAAGTGATTCTATTATCCCTAAATCAATCAATCAATCAATCTATCTATCTAACTATCTATTAGGTTTTTGTTATAGGCTAGGTGAACTTTTCAGAGATAGAGAGATAGAGACAGTGAGAGGGAACGTGAGAAAACACCCCCAGAGTGGATGGCCATGCTGCAATTCCTTCTCCTTCATTCACCTCCTGGGATATTTGGCATGCACACACATGCACTTGGCATTATTTTCAAGCTACCAGGTCTGGGGCTTGAACCACCATCAGCCATGTGGGAGTCCAGTGTCTTAACCAATATGCCATCTGTTAACCCCCCTTAAATTTATCAAATTCACCAAAATATTACATAAATGAGAAAATTCCCAGAATCAAATAGGCTGCAATGAAGAAGTTACTGTTCTTTAACAGAGATAAAGAAACCCTTTCCGCTAAAACACAGTCAAGAAAAGGAAGGTTATTCAAAGCTTGCACCTTGAGGAGCAGCATGTGATAAATTTAGAGCTCTTTGAAAGACATAATGAAGTAAGCCTGCAGAATCCAATCCACCTAGCGGGGGGTCAATTATGTTCTCTAATGAAAAATAAACATGCCATCTAGCTGAGAAGAATCACAAACTGCCTCAGCCTTTCTGTTTTTTTTTTTCTTAGTATTTAAGTAATATTAATTTTCATTTTGTAAAATGTCAGAATTTTTCCCATATTAATTCTTACTTTGTAATAGCTAACTTATGAATGCTGCATCTTCCTCCAGCCTACATAGCTGCCCTATAGTCACAGAGTTCTTGGGGACAATACATTTTCTTTTAGATAAATGAATATCTTTAAAGTGATGCTTCCCAAGTTCTTCTACAGAACACAATCCTAAAGGTTATTAGAAAAAGGAATAAGATTTCACATCCATGCCCAGTGTTATTGAAGAACATTTACAGTGTACACATACATATTAAAGGCCCAAGGAAGCTCTTCAGATGAGATACTACATTGGATTTATTGAGCTTAAGTTCCCCAGACTTATTAAGCTACAGGCCTTTTTTTTTTTTTTATATAAAACCCATTAACAGTTCATGGAACAATTTGGAAGACGGTATTATTAAAGATGACATCAGAAACAGAAATTAAATACTGTATTAGAACCAATATGCAGGTTGCATATGATAACTTTCTATGTTTTTTTTGAGAGGTTTATGTTATAGGGCGCATGCACTCGCCAGACAGACAGAGAGAGACAGAGAGACAGAAAACGAGAAATCATCCCCCAGGGGGGATGGCCACGCCGCAATCCCTTCTTCTCCATTCTCCTCTCGGGAGAATGAGTGTGAGTTTTAAGCCACTGGGTCTGGGATGCGAACCGTGGTCAACTACATGGGAATTCAGCGACATAGCCATTACACTAACTACTGGTCCCAATAACTTTCTAACTATTGAGTTGTCAGGAAAGTCATGATGCATTTTTGTATAGAAAATATGTCATGACCTTCCTGGTGACTTTATAGTAAACCAAACAGTAGCTTGTTCACAAACTTCATTACCACATCTGCAAGTATTCCAACTATTTGATTCTCTGTGTGTGTGTGTGCATGTGTATGTGTGTGTGGTGTGTGTGGTGTGCATAATATATCCTCCTCTCCCCATCCCACTTCCAGTTTTGTCATGGAAAAAATAACCTTATGTTAAAAACACACACACACACACACACACACACACACAGAGGGACCAGCAGGTGGTGTGGTGGTTAAGGGGCTGAACACCTCACATGGATGAGTCCCAGACATGGTCCCTTGCTTTCTCATTTTCCTTCTCTTGCTCGGTGGATCTCTGTGTGTGTGTGTGTGTGTGTGTTTCTCATCAAATTAAAATGAATGAATAAATAAATAGAATTAAATGAATAATTCTTTAAAAACACAGAAGAAATACTTCACACCCACAAAAGGATAATAATAAATTGATGAAGATGTAGAGAAACTGGACCCATAATACATCGCTAGTGATAATGTAAAATGGGGCAGCTCTTTAGGAAACAGTTAGTTCCTTAACATTTAAACATAGTTTTCACATGATCCAGGAAATCCACCCCTAGGGATATATAGATACAAACAGATGAAGACAGACAAAAACACATATCTGCACCAATGTTTGCATATTAATGTATTTTATTCATATTTGGCCAAAAGTAGGAACAACTCAAATGCCTGTCAACTGATGAATGGATGTATAAAACATACGCTATCCATATAATGGAATATTATCTGACTCTAAAGTGGAATAAAATATTGATATATGCTACAATGTAGAAGAGTCTTAAAAACTTTATGCTAAGTAAGCCAATCACAAAAGACCACGTATTCCATTATTGCACTTATATGAAATGTCCAGAATAGACAGAGACAGAAAATAAATTAGTGGTTTTCTAGGGCTGTTCAAATTGAGGAGAAATTTGGAGTGACTATTAATGGGTACAGGACTTCTCTTGGTGGTAATAAATATTCTAAAATTATATGGTGGTTATGGTTGCACAACTTCTTGAGGATACTAAAACCCACTAACTGTACAATCAGCAAAATAAAGTGCCTAAATATCTGAATGTATAAGAAATGAATGAATAAACAGAAATAAAATGAAGAAATACACACTCATTTATTCAAGTTTAGAATGACATGGAAAGACGTTCTCTTCACAGATTTTTGCCTTTTTATTCATGAAAGGAAATTCTCTTTTGTTGTTGTCCACCTATTGGCCAGCCTCAGGTCACCTCTTTCCTTGTACCTGAGAGTTGATTATGAAATCCAAGTGTTTTGCATTCAACCGTTATCAGGGAGGGAGGTGAGAGAGAAGATATAGAGCTCGATCGGCCAGGAAGTCAGCCAGAAGTAGCTATATTCCTGCCCTAGAAATTCAGAATTAATACAGCACTGATTCAGTCTTGGGAGACTGTTTACATTTCGTGTTCACTTTTATATTTAAGTAGTTCAGTTGACTTACTTCAAAATGTGATGTCTATAAAGAAAATACTAATGAATAAAAATAGGAAGGGGGTTCACTGTCATATTGAGTTTTAAACAAAACATTTAAATTGATTAAGAAATTCTATGGAGCTTGTTTAAGAATATATAAAAGCAGACAGCTGCATTATAAGCAGTTAAGTAAGAAACATAAAATGAATCTATTCTGTTACAGCAATGCCTTGATTTGTCTTAATCAATCATTCTTAAATGGCAAAACTCCCAGTTTAACCTATACATAAATCATGATTTTACAAAGGTCATCAGATGACTGGTTCATGCCATTACCAGTAGTCAGAGGACTATCAATATTTTCAGCAGTCAAAACACTAGCGGACAGTAAAAGAGTTTAAGGTTATTCAACCTCAGTGATAACTCAGTGAGTTTATTCACTGTGTTTAGAATAGTGCTTGGCACACTTGTTAAATGTTGGCTATCATATTTTTTTCTTAGTTCCATGAAACAGGCAATGCTTCTGATTAAAAAGCAAACAAACAAAAAACACAGTGTATGAAAACCAAAAAGTCTATACACAAATCTGCTCAAGAAAAACAACAATAAGAGCAAAACATTTGCTTTATCACTGTAAACAAGGGGGGAGTTATGTATATTTGGTAAGTTGGAATGGAGTATTTTTTTTGAAAGTTTTTTTTGCTGTCGGGTAAGTGCTCTTGCCAGAGAGACAGACAGATAGAAAGTGAGAAATCATCCCCACACCCGGAGTGATGGCCACATCACAATCCTTTCTCCTCTATTGTCTTCTGGGATCTTGGGCACACATGCACATGTGCCTGGCATGAGTTTTAAGCCACTGGTTTCAGGACTCGAACCACAGTTGACCACGTTGGAGTCCAGTGATATAACCATAAGTCCACTGGCGAGCACACGTGCCCTATAGCAAAAAACCTTTCCAAAAAAAAAAAAAAAAGATCAAATGGATTTATAAAATTTCAATCACACTTAGTAAGGAATTTATAACACATTTTTATGAGAGAATTAAATCAAACACCAGAAAATCCCAGATCAAAGATATTATGTCTATTTCCACATAAAATAAAATGCAATGAATTAAAGAAATAAGCCAAAGCCCTTCTCTTTCACCATCACAGCAGCTTTCTCCACATAAGGAAAGATAAGAAACTGCATATAGTTTTATGTTATTGACCTCCCAATTAGTCTATAATTGTACCTACATAAGGCAACTTTCTGCATTATTTCACCAAAAACATAAATAATTAAGGGAGGGAAAGAACATATGCCAATATAGCTAAATAAGCTAGCATTTACAGAGCAAATTCCACTTGAAAAAAGGATTTGTGAAAAAGTTCATGCGATCAACACAGTAACTTTGTGAGTAGGGTATTAAAAAATTACCATAGTCATGATTGCTATTTTGAGAAGAGGAAATTGATGCTTAAAAGGATTAAGTGACTTGTCAGAAATCATCCTGTAACTGCTAAAGACAGAACTATCTACCCACCATGTCTTGTAGCTTCAGTCATCTCTCTTTATTTTTTGACAGTTCTGTCCCCATAACTGTAGACAGCATCTCTTCATAGGAATGCCATTTACTATATGCATACAATGTTCTTGGCCTTAAGCAAGGTTCTGGATATTCAGAAACAAGTAAGAAGAAGCACTCATCCTTGAGATTCCTCCACTTTAGACTGGGAAGTGATTAAAGTATAGCAACTTTCCTCTGGCATAGTCAAATATAGCAGGTAGCAATTTAAATTGAAATTAACTAAACTTAGTTAAATTGAATGTCAGTTCCTCAGTTGCACTAATACCACAAGTTTGGATAGTGAAGACATAAACCATTTCCATCATTTCAGAAAGTTCTACCAAGAGCCTTGCTATTCAATGTGTGCTCTCAGCACCATCCTCATCACCTAAAAGTTTGTTAGAAATGAAGAATCTCAGACCCCAAGGTAGACCTATTAAATCACAGTATTAACAGCCTCCCATGATTCAAGTGTAATCTTAAATGGGATGCTTTAGAGAAAAGCTTCAAGGCCTTTCCAAAAACACTCATGACCAAGGAAAATAGGTAGGCTGGTGAGTGGGAGATGAATACAGTGAGGAACATTTTGAATACAGAGAACTTTACATTCAAAATAAACACTAAAGTACAATAATATAGATAATGGTCATTGTGATCTCATGGCCATGTGCCATGCATCACACAGAGACTTTGTGTATGTTAAAAGAAAACTTCTAGACAGAAATGTTTAAATAGTGATGAATGTTGATAATGAACTTACCGTGTGTTTTGATAATGCTTGGAAAGAAGGAGTGTTTCCAGTGAACTTTGAATGGGCAGACTAGTCTACGAGAAGAGTTCACAGAGCTCTGAGTGGATGCACTTAAGGTAGTACGTTTCAAGTCTACATTCATGTCTCTAAAAATGGCATTTAAGCCCTGTGTAAAGTGGATGGCTTCCCAGCTCTTAGGTGAGTGCCAGGAAAGCAGTCCTAGTCCTTCTAGAGTGATACTGGAATTTGTCTTTATGTAACGGTAGCCAAGAAGTCTAGAAAAATGCTATTAATTACTAAAAAGGATGCAAGAAAATACCAGAAAATAGAACTTATCCTACTAATATCTCTACCACTACCTTATTCCAATCTAGAATTTAGTAAAATTATTTACACCATTTTTTTAATGGACAAAGAAGAGCAAGTAAGTTTTCTATCTCAGAGACCAAACTGTTTCAAGAAGACAAAATATGTTAACAAACAATTTCTGAGCTACAAGTTGTCATTTAAGTTGGCATCACAGAAGCACATATGTAGCGTTCACATATTGACACTCATTGAGGGGAAGATATTGCACAGTAACTTGATTAAACCTCTTCCACTAATTCTGGGAAATCTTATTGGTGAAATGATTCCTGTTCATCACCCCCAGGCAATTTCTAGAAACCATGATGGTTGTATCATGAAAAGTGGTGATTTGTAAAATGACCTTGGTATAATGAGAAAGTGAAGAAGGTTGTGGCCTCCATGGCTGATCACTGCATGCAGTGGTTTCTATGACTTGAGGTCACTTGACATTTCCTGGAACAATTCCATCGAGCAATTTACATAATCACACTTTTCATAAGCATCACAACAGTCACAATAAAAGTACCATAGTTGAAATAACAGATACCTCTAATATATCAAGTATACCTAATACTATTTGGAACACTACACTGCATGAGGGTATTCTTTAGTACCCCTAAACTAAACCATACATAAAACTCAAGTGACTATTACCTGGTAATAATAATAAAGGTAGAAACAACCGCCTAGAAGGTCAAGCACTAAGGTGTAAAAGAGCCAAACATTAAAATGTAATTAATCATTCAATGTCAACGATTTATTAGTTAATTAATGATTTATTAGTTAATGACTTGTCAGGAACTATGTTAATCCCTGTCCAAAAAAGATGAGTGAAAGAAAAACAATGATTTCCATGCAGATGCACATTCAGATCCAATACAATCACTATGCAAATACCAAAAGACAGAATTATTTTGCTGAGCCAAAACTTTCCCTGGAACATGAGTAGGCAGATTTCTATGAATTTAGCTGCATAAGCATTTTTTGGTTCCTGTTGCAGTCCACTGTTTTTCTATCAAGATGGATATGAATGAATACCACATCACCTCCTCTCCTTCAAGTCAACTGAGTTCATCAGAAACTTTGTTAGAACCTCCTTTTAAATTGTCTAAGTGCATCAGTACAGCGCTGTGCCTTCATATAAATGTAAGACAAGCAATTCACATTTTGCTCTACATTGGCTTTAAATTCTATTGAACTAGGAGCTGAGCACTTCAAAGAGTAGACACCATGCTATTAGAATATTTTGTGGAGTGTCACACTCTGTACAAACATTATTTCAGTCATCGACATGATTTCCTTTCTGGAGTGGGTGGCGTATATTACTACTATTATTAAATGGGAAAAATTAGCCTTGAAGGTCAGTATTTTTACCTATAAAGGAAGAACTTACATAAGTCCTTAAAATGATAACGTCAAGTGCCTTTCACCCCAGGCACATAATGTAATAAGATAAGGCAGGCCAAATTGGATATGCAACAGGAATGGATGGTGGCAAAACAGAAAATATATACCCATAAGTTTCTGTTTCATCCAAAATTGTAGTATAGCTTAATGCTTAAGAGTGAAGGCTTGGAAGATTTCTTGGAGCAAGAAAATCTGCCTTCTCTTGAAATTATATCTAGACCTATATGGCATTTCCAATTTCCATACATTAAAAAAGGAAGCATACATAATTGGTAGACAGATAAAGAAGCTGAAACATTAGAATTTTATTATTAAAATGGAAGTGAAGGAAATGACCCCAACCTCTGCAATAACCATATGGAAGCTAGACCCAACCTCTGCAGCAATTGGCCCAAATGATCATGATTTAGTTAGTACCCGCCAGCTGTCCCTATTTTTACCCTTCTCCTTCCAACTCTAGACCAACCAGAGAAGGTCATATATGCTCTCCAGCCAACCACATCAGACACCCACATCTAGTTAGCTCAAATCTAGCTTCCCCATGCCAATATGCTCCCACCAGAGAGTATCTGAAGCTTCCCCTTTGCTTCACTCTAAAGGTTTCTTACTTCTCTGTCTGCCTTTGAGTCTCTGTCAAATACAAGTAATGGTCTCCGACTCCCTTGCAAACTACACAGCCTCTATTTGTTCACATTTGGGTGGTCTTCATTTATTTCCACAAGCATATATTTTAAATCAACCATATAAAGTGGTTCAGTAAGAAGAAAGAGAAGGAGGTTTCATGAGGAGCAAAAGCATTGAAAGTTAAATACAGGATGGTATGACAAGAGTGGCTCAGGTGGCCCAGTGTGCCTGGAGGACAGGATCTGGGGTGGGTGTGTGTCTTAGGGGTTAAAGGATGAGATGACATTGATTAAAGAATTAAGGGTGCTCTCAAAGGTCATTGACAAACTCACAAGCCTATCAGTTTAGTAAAGGGCCTTACTGAATTAATTTAAAAAGGAGACTAATAGGATTGAACTTAGATTTCTAAAAGTTGTTCTAGTAGCATGATAGAAGCAGGATAGAAAATAGGCAATTGAGAAGGTGAGTCTACTTAGAAAATCATTGGTATGGGCCAAGTGAAAGATGCTGAAGGCCTAAACATTGGCAATGGGAAAAGAAAAGATGGGATCAAGATAAAAGATATGTTAATGACACAGCACAGACACAAGATTAGAACTGAGACTGGCTCCAGGTTTATGGGTGGCTCTTTCATGAAGATTTTAGAACAAACTAGGAAGTAAACAAGAGCAAAGAACAACTGCTAAGTGGTGATGGTGCTTTTGGGAGGTGATGAGGTCATTAGGGTGGAGGCCTTAATAAATAAGATTAGTGTCCTTAAAGAAGAGACCCCAGAAAGATCCCTCACTTCTTTCCCCTTATGAGGTTACAGTGAAAAGATAACTATCTATGAGGAAGCAGACCCTCACCAGACACTAACTCTGAAGGTACCTTGATCTTAGATTTCTCAATCCCGAAAACTGTGAGAAATCAATTTCTGAACTTGTAAACTACCCTGTATATGATATTTTGTTAGAGCAGACCAAACAGACTGAGTCAAAGGTAAAAATATTTTCCCCCTATTCTATACATGTTAAATTATATTATATTATATACCCCTATTCTATACATGTTAAATTATATTATATATAAGTTAATTTTACATCAAAATGTATTCACTTTTTCTTCAGTAACTTATAGTTTATTTATTGATTTAGAGAGATTTTTGATATAGGTCATGTGTTCTTGCCAGAGAGACAGAGAGGGATAGAGAAAGTGAGAACTCACCCTCTGGGGAGGATGGCCATGCTGCAATCCCTTCTCCTCCATTCTCCTCTCAGGATTTTGGGCATGCACATACATGCGCTCAGTGTGAGTTTTAAGCCACTGGGTCCAGGATTTGAACCACAGTCAACTACATGGGAGTCCAGTGACATAACCATTATGCCATCTGCTGGTCCCACTTACATGTTTATTAAAAGCAGAAAATACATCCTTTAAAAGTCCAATCATTTCTTCTACTCTGTAATTTCTGAAGGAAAATAAAAGACATGATGCCGCTTAACAATTATTTTACTTCTCAGTGATAAACAAAATAATCAACCCAAATCTTTTACTCACAATTCACAGTAAAGATAGGAGTCTACTTAGCACTGTCATCTATATCCTTTCCCTTGTAAAAATCTTTTTGGATGACAGAGTGTTCCTTCAAACACTATATACAAATACTAAATGATTAGCTGTTATTGTTGTTCTTCATGTGATGAAAGAGGAGAATAGTATGGAAAGTCATATATTGGGTCATCAGAAAAGTCATGATGTGTTTTTCTTTTTTTTTTTTTTTGGAGAGGTTTTCACTATAGGGCGCGTGCGCTCGCCAGACAGACAGAGACGTAGAGACAGAAAGCAAGAAATCACCCCCCAGGGGGGATGGTCACACCGCAATCCCTTCTCCTCCATTCTCCTCTATGGATCTTGGACACATAAGCACACGTGCCCAGCGTGAGTTTTAAGCCATCGAGTCCGGGACGTGAACCGTGGTTGACTATGTGGGAGTCCAGCGACATAGCCATTACGCCAACTACTGGTTCCCATGATGTGTTTTTCTATGCAAAAATGCCATGACTTTTCTGATGACCCAAAAGCGAAGTCTTATTATTTAAAAAATAAGGAATAGCATGCTAAATCATATGAGATAAATTCATAACATGTTGCTCTTGGCCACTTTTAAGCCAAATCTTTGATTCTCTCTGCTTCAAGCATCCAAACAAGATCAGAATCATTGATTAAACCAAAACATGTATTCCTGTAATTTACTGCATGGTTTTGATTATGATGTAAAAAGCTTTGATTTTGCTGTACATATCATTTTGATTACTGTCCCTGCTTGATTATGGTCCTTGAACACAGATGGGAATTAATACTCAGCACAAAGATGGGAGCCTCTGAAGGAAATAGGAAAGTGGCATAAGTGTCCATTTGTGTGATGGTGGTGAGCAGTCAGACAAGGACAGTTAGGCTGTGGCCACTTCTGTACCCAATTTCTCCCCAACCACATACCTGCACAGCCACAGAACTACAAATTACAGGTCTCCGATAAATCCAACTAAAGTATAGTAAGAGTGAATACAATAGGCTTAGCAATAAAATAACAATATTCATCATCATCGTCATAATAATAACAGTTACTAAGCGATAGGTAAGACAATAGTCAATATATATGCCTACTCATTTAATCATATGGTTAACAATCTACTATATACTGCCATTTGACTGTTTAATAAGCATCCTGACAGAGTTCTTGATTACCCTTCCCTGATTTCATCCATTCATTCATTTACTTATCACTTTTATCAACAAATATTTATTGATTACTTGTTATGGGCCAGACAGTGTTCTAGACATGAAGAACCAAAAATCAGTGGACAAAACAGACAAAAATAGATGTTCTCATGAAGTATATATTCTAGAAAGCAATAAGCAAAATTGGTATATAATAGATTCATATATAACACCTTGGGTGGGGATAAATGCTATATAAAGAAGGAAAGCATTAAAGGGAAGGAGATAGTGTGATTTTAACAAGGTTGGTGAGGGAAGGCCTGATACAAAGGTGAAATCTGAGTAAAGACATGCAGGAGAGGAGAGAGTGAGGCATACTGGTGTCTGGAGAATAGTGTTACAAAAGACAGCAGTCTCCACAAAGGCACCATCATTCATTCGGTTGTTCTGTCCAATAAGCTGTGAGCCATCTTGACTTGCTTCTTCCCACTTCACATTCAATCCATCACCAAACTCTGCCAACTCCAACTCTGAAACATATCCCACCTCATCTCACCATACCATCTCTAGGCTCATGCCCTCATCCAGCTGTATGCTCTTGTGGCCATCCTTTCTGGCCAAATTCCCCACATTTGGACAGATTGTCCTTTTTAAAACATACATAATATTAATTTGCTCCTTGATGCACATCTTCCAAAGACATCACTCACTCTCTTGGCATAAGATCTCAACTCATTGTGTCAAGGTGCCCTGGATCCTGGCTACTTCACACCTAATTTCCCAGCCCAATCTTCCATCACCAACTCAGTTTTAACCACATGCCAAGGTCATTTCAGGCCCAGAGCTTGTATTAGTCAGACAGGGTGGCTTAAACAACAGTAATTCATTTCCTCACAGTTCTGGAAGCTAGAAGCCCAAGACCCAGGGGCCATCAGGGGTGGTTTCTGGTGAGACCTTTATTCCTGGCTTATTGATGACTGCCTTCTCCCTTGTCCTCACATGACCTTGCCTTTGTATGTAGAGAGAGAGAGAGCAAATGAGCATTCTGGTGTCTCTTCTTTTTCTGTTTTCTTTCAAATCATTATTATTGACATATAATAATTACACATATTTGTGGTGTACTATATGACTTTTCAGTACAAGAATAGAATTGTAATGATTAAATCAGGGTAATTAACATGCCCATCATCTCAACATGTGTCATTACACTGTGCTGGGAACATTTAAAATCCTCATTTTTAGTTACTCAGAGATGAACATTAAATTGATGTTAACCATATTCACCCTACTATATTTTATAGTGCTGAAAAGTATTTCTCTTATTTGCAATTTTGTTTCTGTTAATCAACATCCTTCTATCCCTGGGACTCTCCCCCCTACATTCTTACCAACCTCTCCCTCTTCTTATAATCAGTCTATAGGTTAGGGCCCACACTTATGACCTAACGTAACCTTAATTATCTCCATAATGGCTGTATTTCCAAACATAGTCACATTAGAGAAAAGGATTATGTTTTTTATAACTATGTTATTTAACTTTGCTTATTTATTTATTTTAATTTGAACAGCGAAGGATAGAGTAAGAGAGAGAGAGAGAGAGCAAGAAAGTAAACTGCTAGTTCCAGTCTGCCATGTGGGAGTCCAGCGCCCCCAACCACTACGCCACCTGCTGACCCCTGGGAAAAGGACTTTTTTTTTTTTTTTTTGAGAGATTTTCCCTGTAGGGCGCATGCGCTCGCCAGACAGACAGAGAGAGACATAGAGACAGAAAGCGAGAAATCACCCCCCAGGGGGTATGGTCACGCCGCAATCCCTTCTCCTCCATTCTCCTCTCGGGATCGTGGGCATGCACGCACATGCGCCCAGTGTGAGTTTTAAGTCACCGGGTCCGGGACACGAACCACGGTCGACTACGTGGGAGTCCAGTGACATAGCCATTACGCTAACTGCTGGTTCCCCCCTGGGAAAAGGACTTTGATGTATGAGTTTGAGGGGACACAGTTCAGTTCTTATCATAGCCTCTGCATGTGCTATTCCCTCTGCCTGAACTATTTTTCTTCCACCTCTGCATGATTGGCTCCTTTGTTTCTTATAGGTAGGATACCTCCCTAACCACACCCTGCGATATTGCTACCCTCACTCTATTTCTCTCTCTTTCTCCCCCTTTGCTCTTCATTCAGCCCCCAATCCCTACCTGGATCATTTTATGTACTGCTTGTTCCTGTCTAAAATCCAAGAGGCAGAGACTGCTCAGGTTATAATCCCAGGCCTTAAGACAGTAACTTGTATATAGCAGGTGTTTACTCCAAGCTGTGGAATGTAAGTTCTCACAGCAATCCCATCAAAGAGATGAGAAAATTGAGGTCTAAGGAAGCTAAATAGAATATATTTACCTACAAAGCAAAATATGTGTTCTATTGGGTCATCAGAAAAGCCATGACATGTTTTTCTAGGCAAAAATGTGTCACGACTTTCCTAATGACCCACTGTTTATAATCCGCTTAATTCTCCACTCTATGAAGTGACTACAGGAGCTCTTGTTATTGCTCAGCTTCTGTCAGAAGCCACTGTGCTGGCTTGATAAAGAGGCTGCTTGGACTCAAAATCAAGGATCTCCTTCCCAATAAGTAGAGCTTAAGACTAGCTCTGAAAAGGAGTACTTAGGAATGATGCTGTGCCAGAAATGGGATTATCATTCTAAAGCTGAGCTATCACACTTAACAGGCAGAGTTCAAGAAAAGCTGTTTGTACAGAGGTAAAATTCCCATAGTTAGACTCCGAGTGGCCATGACAGCTAGTATAGGTGGAGACATTTAATTGAGCAAGCCAGCAGGGCATTGCTGATCAGAGACCTTCAATGTGCCAACATAGTTTACATCTCGGACCATCTACACAAGCCCTTCCTATGTCCTACAGTTATTTGACTCATGGTGCCACTACTAGGACTGATAGTATCCTGGTATGATACTACCAATGAAGTATCATATGTAGTATAATATACATGAAGTATCATTTGTTTTCTTTCCATTTTTCTGCCACCTCCTTTTTTTTTTTTTTTTTTAAAGAGGTTTTTACTATAGGGCGCTTGTGCTCACCAGATAGAGAGAGACAGAGAGATAGAAAACAAGAAATTACCACCCCCCCAGGGGGGAATGGCCACGCCGCAATCCCTTCTCCTCCATTCTCCTCTCGGGATCGTGGGCACACACGCACACGTGCCCAGCATGAGTTTAAGCCACCGGGTCTGGGACTCAAACTGTGGTTGACTACGTGGGAGTCCAGCAACATAGCCATTACGCTAACTGCTGGTCCCTCTGCCACCCTTTCCTTGGACAGAACCAAATGCTTCTTTTCCAAGGTTCACTGAGCTCTATTGATAGAGCTTCCACTGTAGCACCAGGCTCTATTCTGACACACAAATTACTTTTGTTTTAGTTCATTCTCTCTTCTGTGATATTCCTCAAAGACAACACCTATATGTTATTCATCTTACATCCCCAGCACACCAGCATTTGCCTGGAAATTTGGAAAAGCACAATACATGTTTGAAAACCTGACCTTCAGTTTTCGAAGTTCTTTGATAGTTGTCCAAGACAATTAACTAATGCTGAGTTAATTGTGAATCCCAAAATTCACAGTGCTTTTCTAATAATAAACCATGTGGCAGCACTTTAAGTCATTTTATTGTATATCCTTATGGCGCTAATGAACTCCCAAGGGTATTCTGATCTCCTTTCTCTCAAACTTCCAACTTTGGTAAAAATTCTAAAAGAGAAACATTAAATTTGGGAAAAAAAAGGAAAATAATAATAATCTCTCCACCAGAAGATGATAGAGGCAGAGGCATTAGAACAAAGTTAAAAATAAAAAGAAAATGATGCTTTGCAAATTGAGAATCATCTGAAGTACAGTTAGTTCATGAGTATTAGCAATTTAATGAAACAGTCCTGATCAAAGTTGTTTCAGATTTCCCAAACAGAACTTTTATTTTACTTTTAAAAAGGAGAGAATGATAAGACTGAGTTGCAGAGAACTTTGCAGTGAATATTAAAACTAACATAATTCCTTCAAATACCTATATTACAAGTATTTTTTGGATGAATGAAAGAAAGGAGGAAATAAGTAAATAAGAAGAAAGAAGAAATGAAAGGGAAAGGGAGTGGAACAGAGGGCAGGCAAGAGGAAGTAAGGAAAGAAAGGAAGGAGAGAAGAAGGGAGTGGAAGGAAGGAAATAAAGGTAAATTAAAGATAGGGGACGGGAAGAAAGGGAGGAAGGAAGTAAGAAAAGAAACTGCTCATAAGGAGTATTTACAATGCTTACTTAAAGACAGTAGTCTGAAAGGAGTTCATGGGATGCATCAAAAATAAACAAGTCCATTTACAACTTCTACCCGAATGTAAATTGTCAATTTTCTCCCTTTGAATTCTTTTGTTTCTCATCACAAGATTGAGTTTTTCATAGGAAGATAACTTTGTAATATGTACATACATAGGCATAACTAAAGGTGAAACTGATGAATGGAACACCATGTGGTTCAAAAATACACATGCTTATAAGCCAATGGTAAACAAGTGCACTGTTTTTACGTTATTATGAAAAGTTAGCATATGTCCGCAGCAGTTAGAATCTTGTCTGACTATGCCAGTTGTTGTAGATCTTGCACTAGCATCATCTACCAATTTGCCAAAAGAGTTCATCAGGTACAATCCCAATCTATGATTCAGGAGCAAAGAGATGAGGTCTAGTTGGAGAATAGTATTTGGTGTGTGTTCTAACTGCACAGTCCGTCATCAAATTTTTGTAACTGTACAGGGCAGCATTAGCTTCTAGGAACCAGTTCTTTTTAGCCCAATTTCATAGAATTGGTCATATGTTATAAATGGAGGTCGTCAGGAAAGTCATCATGTGTTTTTACATAGAAAAACAGAAAAAAAAAAAAGGACTATGTCATGACTTTTCCTACAACCCAACAGAATCCCTCAGATAAAATCCATGAAGTATGGGGGTCTGCAGAATGTGACATACTGTAAGGCCCACCCACATGGGAGGGTTCTGGGTTCATGTATAGACACATTCCTGACATCCCTGTGTCTAGGGTTGGCTGTGGCTGCGGGTGGATTATAGCATCAGAACCCCATTGGGAGTGCTATCTTTCTCTTATCTTTCTCCTCCCCTTATGGGAGAAATAGGTAAACTTGTTTTAAAAAAACAAGGAAGTATGTAATTGCTAGTGACTGCTCTACCAAATATGGAATCTTCAAGAAAAAAAAATTGTGGTTTTATTATAAGGCTAAGAAAAAAGGTATACATCTTCCAGTACTCAGCTCAAAGCATTGAAGAAAGCCACCCATATGTTTGAAGAGCAGAGACATGAAGAAAACAGCAGTACACTGGGTAGAATTCTTTTTATTTTTCTTGGAGAGATTTTTGCTATAGGGCGCGTGTGCTTGCCAGACAGACAGAGAGAGACATAGAGACAGAAAGCGAGAAATCACCCCCCAGGGGGGATGGTCACGCTGCAATCCCTTCTCCTCCATTCTCCTCACGGGATCTTGGGCACACACGCACACATGCCCGGTGTGAGTTTTAAGTCACCGTGTCCAGGACGCGAACCGCAGTCGACTATGTGGGAGTCCAGCAACATAGCCATTACGCTAACTGCTGGTCCCTTCCTTTTAAAATTCTCATCCAAGCTTTGAGGGTAACTCCAGAACTGCACTGTTGTCACATGTAAAGTACCATCTAAGAATGGTTCCAACTGAGGAGTGGCTCTCTCTGTTCATTAATTTCAAAGATTGACAAGAAATTGATAGGCAAGTTTATGTGATTACTTTATTCATGATATTTGATAAAAAACTCTTCCTCACATTCATATGATTGTTATAATCCATTCAAATTAAATATTAGGTATTAGGTACTGAGGTAGATGGAAAGAGATTGGGTGTAAAAAAGTTTAAAAGGAATGAGAACACAATCATTTCCTTCACAATCTCTGACTCATCTAAGACCACAAAGGAAATTAATAGCAGAACACTTCCGGGAGTGGGCTGGGAGGAAGCCTAGGAAAAATGATCCCGAAATATTCATGCTAAATCATTATGCTTTTTAAAGACTTCAAAGGGGTCATGTTAATGTGTGGTGGAGATTCTTCTATTTTATTTAATAATGGAATTCTAAGAAGCTAATTTCAGTATGTTACCATTAACTTCCATTATTTAATAAAGATTGAGTTTTTTAAAAAATATCTTTATTTCATTTTCTTTTATACATTCCATCAAGTTATTTAGCTTACAAAGTGAATATTTCAAAATGTGAACATTTCTCCCTAGTCTTGTTGATAAAACTATAAAATTATCTTTAACAGATAATACCACATTTCTTTGTCCCATTAATGCCATAGGAATACTTCCAGATAAACTTAGGTTATTGTGATAACCTCATGGAACAATGGACATTGTACTCCATTACAGAACTGTGCATGTAACAAACACAGCAGTTACACATTCTTAGGGAATGTCTTGGTTTGACTGTTTCCTCACTCCCCCCAAATCACCACCTTAGATATGCACTGGAGTGCAGGAGGTTTGTTTGGGAGGTGATCCCAGGAAGCAGATATGAGTGTGATGATGTCACTATGTCTGCTATCTAGAAGCAGGGTGATACAATAGCTGAGAAAATGTTCATTTAGAGTCAGATTCACAACATGGCCAGAATACCTACATCTTCAGTTTCCTCATTCATAAAGTAGTGACATTAATAAAGCTCATAGTGCATATACAATGGTGGATATACCTGGTGTGTAGTAAGTAATCCATAAGTATAGATTGTCTTCATTTTTCTGTTTACGAACATCTCACTTACTACCAGCAATGTTCATCAAACCAAAGAAATATAGCCAATTTCTTTCCATCTGAATGCACATTTAATATTCTATTTTCCTTCTCACTATAGATGACATGTGAACTAGCCAATGGATGAGTTATGTAGTGCCACATTCATTAGTAGTTTCTGTGGTTGTGGAACCATACAATGTCAAGACCAGAACAGACCTCCATGCTCATCTCATTCAATAATCTGTCTCATGCCTTTGGGCAGATGTTACATCCTTTCTTACCTGAAAGCCATTCGTGTGACCTTAAAAAAAATCAAGAATGATTTTTTTTTTTTGAGAGGTTTTTGCTATAGGGCGTGTGTGCTCGCCAGACAGACAGAGAGAGACATAGAGACAGAAAGTGAGAAATCACCCCCCCATGGGGTATGGTTACACTGCAATCCCTTCTCCTCCATTCTCCTCTCGGGATCTTGGGCATGCACGCACACGCTTCTGGCGTGAGTTTTAAGCCACCGGGTCTGGGACATGAACCGCGGTCGACTACGTGGGAATCCAGAGACATAGCCATCACGCTAACTGCTTGTTCCCCGTATCTTTGCTTTTTGTCATCACTCCTCACACAAACAAGTAAAATCCAGATAAGGGAGAAAAATAAAGTTTGAAAAGCTAAAAACATGTCTTCAAAATGTATTCAGTAGAAAGGACTCCTATTTTTCAAAACTGAATAATCCCTGAGATATTATGTTGACTTTCTCTTGCTCAGAAATAGCAGATAGTGTTATTTCTGTTCCAGTAGGAGCCCTGATGTTGAAACAAGTTTTCATAAGACAGGCTTTTCACAATCTTGGGCATACTATTTGTCTTCAGTGGTCCCCAAACACAGCAATTATTCTGCCAGCTCAGGCTTGTTCCACCGCCTTCTAAATATCTACAGATTTAGTTAGAACTTTATCAGCTATTTGCCATACAAAGGCTCTGCCCCCACCCAAAACGTGGCATATGCTGAGCATCTTTGAAAAGCTATAATTAGCAACGACTAGTGGTAAAACAGAAAAAGGGCACAAGACTGATTTTCATTTCAGGTTCTCAAGAGCCAGCTCAATCAGGGTAAATATACCTGGCAGAACCAAAAGACAGAACACAAATAGTCTTAAGTTTGCTCATCCTGCTCAATCCATTTCTTATTTCTAGGATCAAGAGAAGGAAGGTATCCCTTCTCAAAGGGATTTGTTTGTTAGTCATCTCCTACCCAAGAAACAGTTTCTTGAAGAAGTCTGCAAGGCTGGCGACACAGAAACCATTGGGTACCACCCAATAAGTGTTTGGCAGGCATAACCTTCAGAACAGGAAAATATATGTGGGATTGTCAATAGCAAGTAGGGACAACATGTCTCAGGACGGTTGCCAAAGGGCTGATTAGAAAGAGGGCAACATGAATACAAACACCAGTTGCAGGCATTTTCCTGATAGTCTGTCCAACGTACACATGGAGTGTGAAATCATAGCGTCCAAAGGGAAATTAGAGGTCATTTTGTCTCCTTTGCCCATGGCCTGCCCTTCCTCCAGTCAGCCCTTGTTGCAAGAGTTCCTGTGAAAATCTTATTCTGCCTAGTAATTATTCATCTTTTGTTGACAAATGGCTTAAAAAGACCTTGCTCACCAGCCTGTTTCCTTGTCGGACAGCACTGTAAATTAGAAAGGTATTTCTGATATTGGGCCAAATGATCTTTCCCTGTGGCTTCCACTGAAGGCCTCATTTTGACTTCCTAGGGCAATCCTCCCTCTGACTGCATAGTTTTTAGTTCCAAAGAAGCCTAACCTACTCCTCAGCCCAGCTTTCCCACAAGCTACATTGTCCCCAGTTTCCTGGACTGTTACTCCTTTAATGCGATTTCCAGACCAGTCATACCCTGGTAATTATCAGTGGTATTCTAGCTATTGTTTGCCGAGTATTTGGAATGTGTCAGGCATCTCTTTATATGCTTTTCTCAGTGAATGCCCCCAAAGTCTTAGGATCCCCATTTCAGAAATGAAGAACATGAGGTATGCTGCTTGCCCAATTTTCACAGTCAAAAGGCCTAAGTCAGTAAAATTCAGCACTCTGAAACCCAGTATTGAAAATCCTGAAGTACAATAGAAACTATTTGCTATGTGGCTCTCCTGGTTGTTTACTTTTTCATGGGAGTGCTTCAAAATGAAAGCACACCTCTAGATGCTGACTGGTGCAAGGTATAGTTAGCCTTTGATTTTTTTTTTTTAATGATGCTCAAAAAGTTAACATTTCAAAATAACCACATTGCCATGTTGCTTCATACTGAATCTGTGATCAAAGCATATGGCTTAGTATACACACTTTCACACATGCATACTTTGGATTTGTGTGCAACTTCAGAAACTCCAGTTCTGTTTATCCAAGATTCAAGGTCACTGAGATCTCTTTGAGCCTTCATGATATTATGCAATGGATTAGTCATATCTCCAAACCTCACATCAAATAAAATTAGAAAATAAAGTCTTCCATGATGACTTCATAGAATTTTTTTTAAAAATTATTTTATTTAACTTGATTTATCAATTTACTTTTTTATTTTAATTTGACCAGAGAGGAGGGAGGGACGGAGGGAGGGAGAAAGAGAGAGAGAGACACAGAGACAGAGAGAGAGAGAGAGAGAG
>NW_006159795.1:3540017-3583791 GCF_000334495.1 Tupaia belangeri chinensis
CCTGCTGATTTCCTAATATTCATCTTGTTTTTCTTTTAAGTATTTCCAAACCAAGAATGTAATAATCCTATATTGGTCATGAACCCAATAAGGAACTTGAATGAGTCCAGGCAGTCTAGAAGACCCAACAAGAGAAGTTGGTACATCTCAGAACTGACCACTGTGGGGAGACATTGTTGCTCCTGGAACTGAAGAGATGGGTGGGAGTGTCGGGAGGAGTTAACACAGAAACAGAGGTGTTGTAACTGGTGAGGTCTGGAAACAGAAGAACGGTTGCTTGTTGGGAGACAGTCACTCAAGGAAATATGATATTGAAACCAAGAGGAATAAGGGATAAACAGCTGGCATCTCTCACCTCCTGCCCTCCAATAGCCTGACAGCACCTCCCATGGGCTAAACCCAAACTGTAGTCGGCTGTCATGGAGCAGTCCATAATGTCATTTTTCTGGAGCAAGGAACAGGCAAGAAAATGGCAGAGTCCAGATAGAGTGGGAGTGAAGTGGGTGTGGGGCAGTAAACCTATCCCTCCTCCAGTTTGGCTAGTGGTCAACAGGCTTCCCTGCCAATTTCTTTTCTACATTGGCAAAAGTCATTTTTTAAATTGATATTGAACGGCATACTATTCCATTACCTTATAAAAATCAGAGGCATCATTCTATCACACCAGCCAGTAATTTTACATTTATGAAAACCAGAGTCCAAGGTCAGGACCCACAAGTACCATTTACATTAACCCTCATAAGATATTTTTATCATCAAAATGTTAAATGCAATTTTCTATTCTCCACAAAATTGTTCTTTGCTAAGTCGTTTTTAGTTTCACTAGTGTCCAAGAGAATAAAAATGATTTAGTAGCTATTTCATAATTAAACTGTATTTTCCCAGCATGCTTCATTTCATGTTTGGCTGTGAGTTCTATGGCAAAGGTACTTTAATCTTCTGGGTTTTATAAATAAATAAATAAATATATATATATACACAAACATATATATTTGCACAGATAGTATTATAAATCTTGATCATTCATATCAAGAAAAGTCCTTCTATTTACTTTTGAAAGAAGATCACTTTGATTTGGGGATTTCACAAAAATTTATTGTAAATATTTATTGAATTGGAACTTCAATTAAAAAAACCAGGGAGGATTTCTATACTAGATAACGGAGAGGTATTTATACATAGATATTTCTAGAAAATTCTCTTAGTACAAATAAGGAAAATCTACAGAATCACTAAACCATACCTTACATACACATACACACAAATAAATTCAATATAGTCAACTTTTCCACTTCTACAAATAGTCTAGATTCAATTATCTTCAATGTGCCTTCTCCTTTCTTTTATCTGAAATCAAAACTAGAACAAAGCATATTTCTTGAAAACTGAGTTATTGTCTTCTGTATTTATTTATCTTAAGGCAATGCTTCTTAAAATTAATTATATAACAATTCTATAGCACACTGCCTTATTGTTGTTTAGTTAATCCTTCTAGATTGATATTGAAAAATAGTTTAAGGAAATTTTCAGACCTAAATATCTTCACAAGCAGGCAAGCCAATCTAGATGGTCATCCTTCCTAAAGACAATCTCAAGAGTGTTCCATCTCCTCCCACTCCTCTATCTCCCCATTGGAATTCTGCCTGGAAGAATGAATAATATCAGAAATAACTTCTGTTGTGGTTAGTCATTGCTTATGCTTCATATTTTGCCTGGTTAGTTCGTAAACAAGCGGTGGTTCATTCAGTCATAGCATTCATGCAAAACCATCTGTATTTAAATAAATATTAAGTCACTCAGCAAACCTCTAGAATAAAAAGTATTTCCTTACTGGAAAAGAGAACATTTCTTTCCCAGAATAAAAAATATTCATTGGGGCCAGCAGATGGCATAGCAATTATGTTTCCGGACTTCTATATGGCTAACTGCAGTTTGAGTCCTGAACCTGGTGGCTTGAAAATCACACTGGACACATGTGTATGCATGCCCAAGATCCTAAAAGGAGGATGGGGAAGGGATTACTGCATGGCCATTGTCCCTGAGGCGTGAGTTCTCACTGTCCCTTTTACTGTCTCTGTCTCTCGCCAGTGAAGGCATGTGCCCTATGATAAAAGCCTCTAAAATTTTCAATAGTATTTATTATTTCCAATGGCATGAATTGGAATTACACTGATCAAATGTCTTATTTCATGACGAGATTATCTCACAGCTAGTACACTGCAAAGTATCAAGTGCCTTGACTGGAAAATGTACCCAAAGAAATTCTCTCTTGTAGCAAATCACTCTACCTTTCAGAAATTCATATTGTATTCAGAAAGTCTTTGCTCTTTGTTATTAGGCTGCTCCATAAGTATCCCATTATGCTTTGTATGTTTGAAAATTGATGCTGTCACGTAGATTTAAACTATAACCATATAATTCTCGATTTATTATTTTATTAAAGAGAATCACATGGGTAAAACCCTCACTCAAAATCTGTAGAGCTAACTAACCATAGATGCTTGGCACCAATGCATAAATGCTACTACTTTAACTGGAACATTACCAGATAGAAACAACAGTTTAATCATTTACACCCACAATAATTGGAACGTTATCAAGATATGTGGCTACTTATTTGGAGGTAAATACCAGATTTCTGGTGATGATACCTTTTAGAAAAGATTACCCCACTGAATAACAAGGAGTGAAGTCTCAAATTTGTTTGGTTTCAGGTCCTCTATGGTAAAGCAGTGAGGCTGGATCAAATTAGATATATTCTAGACGTGATACATAAATTTTTCAGATAAAGTAAATATGGTTAAGCCCTGAGAAGACTGAACCAGTAATATTATAGAAAAGCATTTTACTGATTAAATGGTATGCGATGAAGTATTCAATAATACAATATATAACAATTCCTGCAGAAAATCCAAGTACCACAGGGAATCACTAGGGACCCATTTAATCTGAGTTTCCCCTCTCCCTTCAATGTTCTAGCTATAAGAGTTAAGCAGCTTTTTGAAAAAATATGTATAATAAAAACACAAATAAATCCCAAAGTTTTTTAAAGAATGAAAATAAAATAACAAAAGAACATACCATTATTTTCTATCACCCATATGCATACTAGTTATGAGATTCAGAAATGTTTAAAGCTTACTTTTTTTTGTTATTATCAAAATATTGGCTACCATTAAAATGATTATGCAGACTTACAGATATGTTTTCCAGTCATTGATCGATTGCTGGCTTTTAAGTTCCAAGGTATTCCTGTCCAAACACAACCAGTTTAAATAATCTCTTATCATGGTGACCTTGACATGATCAGCTTACATTTCAAATGTCCTTATGAAAGAAGCTCTGAATATGTAAAATTATGTTCTCTAGAAAACTTATTTGTACTTTTTTTAATATAATTTTTTACTTCTTTCTGTACCTGTAATAAGATAACAAGTATGCATCCACATAAAAGCCTGCAAATCCAAGGTACTGTTAATTAAAATAAAATAGAAAGTAGAAGTCATACAATGTTTTACAAGGACAAGGGATGATTTAGTTAAAGGAAACTTTAAAAATTTAAAGACCTTTGGGGTCAGTCTTGTTGCCTAGTGGTTAAAGAAGCTGGATCCTAATGATGTGAATCCTGGCTCCTGGATCCAGTAGTTTCAAAACACACAGGGCATCCATGGGTGAGTGCTCAAAATCCCAATGGCATGGAGAAATGTAAGAGAAGAGATTGTGGCATGACCAATGGGGGATACTTTATCTCTCTCTCTCTGTCCCTCTTTCACAAGTATATGAATCCTCTGGCAATTAACAAAATGAAGAATAGAAACCCAAGGACTTTATTGCATGGTAAGAAGAGTTTTTCCTATGCCTGTGAAAAGGCCAATAATCTAGGTAGAAAAAATAACTGAAATAAAAAGACAACTCTTCTTTCTCAAAAGAAAGGAAAATGGTCTAAATCAATGTAAGGGAGATGTTAAAAAATGCAATAGGAGAAGAATAATATTAGAAAAGATCTAAGTTGTATTTAAGATCTACTATCTACAGATCATTCGAATGTCTAAATATCATCTATGTAAATACCATAAATGTAAATATCCAAATATCACACAACTTTAAGGAGTGATAAATGCCTATTTAGGATGCAGTCTGAATACTATGAGTCACATACGCTTTCAACAAAAATTGACATAAATTTCAGATCGCTTGGTTACGTGTTTGAGTATTTCTGTACCTTGGTTTTTCTTACGAAAAATAAGTTTATACTACTGTTTTTATAGGACTTAGAAAAAATACAACATGTCATCTTCTGAAACATTTTTAAAGAGAGGTTTCTTTTCAAGGTATTTTTTTTTTTTTTGGAGAGATTTTCACTGTAGGGCACGTGCGCTCGCCAGACAAACAGAGAGAGACATAGAGACAGAAAGCGAGAAATCACCCCCCAGGGAGGATGGTCACGCCACAATCCCTTCTCCTCCATTCTCCTCTCAGGATCTTGGGCACGCACGCACACGCGCCCGGCGTGAGTTTTAAGCCACCGGGTCCGGGACACAAACCGCGGTCGACTACGTGGGAGTCCAGCGACATAGCCATTACGCTAACTGCTGGTTCCCTCAAGGTATTTTTTGAAACAGAAAATAAAATAATATATGCCTCAGTCTCAATAAATACTTCAGTGTGCTAAATACCCCCAACTACGACAAAGCTTGGCATCTTTACTTAACCACTTTAGCCAATGACCCTGAAGCCATAGAGGGAAAAGATACAGTGATTTGGCAATTTATACTCTGTCAACTATTAGATCATTTGCTCACTCTTGCTGAAATATTTGCAAAGTTCCTAACTCTATGCAAAAGTAGTTTAAGAGAATCTTACAGTGTAGAGGCTTTAAAGTGATGCTTGAAATAACTAGAGAGAGGGATAGTCCAAGGCAATGGCCACATGAGAGGATGTCCCTAACTCATTTTCCCTCTCAATTCCCTTTCTAGAGTAAAGTCAACCAAAGCACAAATAGGCAATGCCTAGAGGGCATGTACAAGACCAGTTATGCCCAAATCACCATGGAAGAGCAGGGTGGATGACCCCCTTCAACTCAGGGTCAAATGAGAGTGACAGTGGCCTGTTTCTTTTCTTTTCTTTTTCTTTTTTTTTTTTTTTTCCAAGAGATTTTTTTCTTATAGGGCATGTATACTTGCCAGAGAGACAGAGAGAAAGAAAGTGACAGAAATCATCCTCCAGGGGGGGACTGCCACACCACAATCCCTTCTCCACCATTATCCTCTCAGGAATTTGGGCATACACGCATACGTGCATGGTATGAGTTTAAGGCACTGGGTCCAGGACTCAAATCGTAGTCAACTACATGGGAGTCCAGTAATATAACCATTAAGCCATCTGCTGGTCCCAACTAGTGACCTGTTTCTTAAGGAGGTGCTCTTCTTGTGGCCTGAAGTAAAGACTAAGAATTTTTTGACTACAGGTTTCAGGAAGAAGGGCAATGAGCTGGACTCCACAACTGTTGTCCATAAAGAAGTACCTTGTTCAGAAGAGCCTGGAGCACCTGGCTAAGGACTACAGTAATTTGGCTCCTAAAGCACATAGACCTTGTGGCTAGGGGACAACTATGGTCTGTATCTAGAGATGCCTGAAAGAAAACTTGAGAACCTTGTTTCCTTATAGATTTGTAAAAGCCATTTGTGGGACCAGCAGATGATGTAATTGTTACATTGCTAGATTCCCACATAGTTGAACATAGAGTCCCAGACCCGGTGACTTAAAACTCACACTGTGTACATTTGCGTACATGCCCAAGATCCTGAGAAGAGAATGGAGAAGAAGGGATTGCAGTATGGCCGACTTCCCTAGGGGTTGATTTCTCACTTTATGTCTCTCTGTATCTTTCTGACTCTCCAATGAGTGCACACACTCAATAGCAAAAGTCTCTTTTTTAAAAACATTTAAAAAATTTTAAAAAGTTCTTTGTATGTTAGGGATGCTATATACAGTCATATACTGCAGAATGGTGTCTTGGTCAAGGATGGACTTAATAGCTGATGATGGGCCCATAAGATTATAATATGCTACACTCTATAGTCTAAATGTGTACCAGACTATGCCATGTGTGTGTGAGTATACTCTGTGATATTTGCATAACAGTGAAATCATCTAACAACACATCCTTTCATTAAGTGACATGAGACTGTATTTTCTTCCTTTCTCTCTTTCTTCCTTCCTTTCTTTTTTTTTTTTTTTTAAGACATTTTTGCCATAGAGTGCATGCATGCACCGGAGAGAGAGAAAGAGAACAAGTAAGTGAGAAATCACCTCTTTTCCTCCATTCTCCTTCTGGGATCTTGGGCACAGATCTTGTCTGCTCAGCCTGATTTTTCTTTCCCCAGCCTGATTTCTAAGCCATCCAGGACTCAAATGGCAGGCAGCCATGTGGGAGTCCGGCAATGTAACCACTAGGCCATCTGCTGGCCCTCTGCTTTCTTTCTATACTACTTGTAAATGTTTTCTTTGAATCTTTAACTTGTCTTTTACCTTTGTGTGTATGTCCTCTGCCAATAGGAGATTTAATAGTGTTTAGTAGATAATTTTCCAATGTTTTCCTTTATAGTTTCTGGGTTTTGTGTCATATCTAGAAATGTCTTCTCTCTCCTACAGATATAAAAAGCATGTTTGTATATTTTTAGCAATTTGAGATATTTATTCCATCTGGAATTTATCAGCTTCTATGTTATGAGGTAGGGTGCCAAAATTACTTAAATCACATGTGATTCTCCATTGTTCCAACACCTTTACAGAAAATACTATTTCCCTATTAACTGGAAATGTCACTTATATTAGATACTTACTTACTAAAAGTAAACATACTAAATTATGTATAAACCCATAAAGTGAGACATAAAAAATAAAAATAAAACATATAATATAAAGCTATAGGTATTTTTGATAGCCACTTTGACCAAAAAATGTTCATGAAAATACAAAATACTAGTATAAACAGACACCACACTAGAGAGAATCAAAAACAACATGTCACTGAACTACACTGGATGACTGCCCATTTGGGAAATACATATTAACTACATTGCTTAGTACGGTAATGGATTTGACTTCTCATGTTTTTGTATAGTCTAATGAAAGCATTTCTAAAACAATAGCAATATAATGAATTAGCATTCCATATAGCCATTCTAAATGAGTTAGGCCTATTTAAACAGTTTTTAAACTCTTCTATCCTACTGATCTAGTCTGTCCCTGTACTAGTAGGTGATATTTAAGTAAACTGTAGTTTAAGACCATTTTCAAACGCTCTCTAAAACTGAGATGATTCTATAACTGACTTCTATGCTTGACTTCTACCACAGGAAAATTCCCCATTTGGAAGGCTTTCTCAGTAATTTGTTTGTTTGTTTGTTTGTTTTGCTACAGGGCATGTGCTTTTACTGGAGAGAGACAGACAGAAAGAGAGAGAGGGAAAGACAGAGGGAAAGTGAGAAAGCACCCTTGAGAGGGGATGGCCATGCCACAATGCCTTCTCCTCCATTCTCCTTTTGGGATTTCAGGCATGGTCAGTGTGTTTTCTAAGTTTCTGGGTCTGGAACTTATACTATCCTGTTGGCTATATAAGATCCAGCTGTTTCAAGCAATATGCCACCTGACTGGCCTAGGAATAAAAATTTTGCATCTATTTTCCCCTGTTTAAAAGCAGAAGTTGAGTCCATGTGACTCTGATAGGCTGACTTTGCTGCTGGCTACAGGGAAAGCACGGTTTCCAGGCCTGGACTAAGAGCTCTTCATATCCACAGCTACAGGGAATTAGGCCAAGTGTAAACACATGATCCAAGCTGGCCAGTGAACAGTATACTAGGGTATTCACTGGAACATATGCAACCAGGGATAGTTCTTGGATTTTGAGTTAGAAGTATGGATGTCTAGAATAACAGGGGGCATTATGTGGAGAGAAAAATAGATACCTAAACCCAAGAAATGATGAGTGAGAGAGGATAGTGAGAAAAGTGAAGAAGAGTTGTTAGACCATAATAGATTTTTTAAATTAAAAATTTCTTCCCAGGTAGTGACAATATAAAACATTAACTTGAGGTGTTTATTTTCCTGAATAAAAAGTGAGAATTTTAGATTTAGTAAGTCAGACTTAGTCATTGCTCCAAAAATTCATGCATACACATATTATATTTACTGTCCTTAATAATGGAGCACCCATAAAAAAATAAAAGATAGACTGTTATTTTCCTTGTGTGGAGAAGAATTTTAATATATCTCCATTGGGGATCACCTAGCACCATCCTAATCTATCCTTAAAGATGCTGAAATTTCACTATATTTCATATTTCAGTCTTGAGTTAGTCAGCCACAGTAATGGTATTTCAAAAGGTGCTTAAAGCAGTCATAATTTCCTGAGATCAGCAGATGGCATAATAGTTATGTTGCTGGACTCCCACATAGTTGACCGTGGTTTAAGTCCTGGACCTGGTGGCTTAAAATTCACTCGGCAGGGACCAGCAATTGGCGTAATGGCTATGTCACTGGACTCCCATGTAGTCAAATGTGGTTCAAGTCCCGGACCCAGTGGCTTAAACTCACGCTGGGTGTGTGTGCATGCATGCCCAAGATTCCGAGAGAGGAGAATGGAAGAGAAGGGAGTGCAGCGTGGCCATCCACCCTGGGGGGTGATTTCTTGCTTTCTGTCTCTCTGTAGCACACACTACCTATAGCAAAAAACTGTCTAAAAAAAAAATAGTCACAATTTCCTTGAACACTATAGGTTAGGTAGGGTTCATGAGGTCTACCTTAGAATTCTGTCTACCACATCTATGGTACCATAATATTATACAGGAAAAATTAAAACTGTCCTAATTCTTACAGTGTATCTACTCAAGAACTAAGCAGGGTGGTGAAGAGTGACAAATTAAAGTCACAGGGTAGCTTGAAAGTTTCATGCCAAATTCCATCTCCAATGGATTAACTTTGGAGCTCATGTCAACAGATATTGTACAGCAGGCATATTATGTACTGTAGACTGGTGGACTACAGCTATATGACATGGTACCAGTATGATTTGTACAGTTTTTACAGGTTATGTGTAAGATAATTGTCTATGGGGGTCGGCAGGTGGCTTGGTGGTTAAGGGTGCTGGACTCCCACATAGCCGACTGCGGTTTGAGTCTCAGAATTGGCAGCTTGCTCTCTCTCTCTCTCTTTCTCTCCCTCTATGGTCAAAATGAAATAAATAAATGAATAAATAAATAAAGTTAAATAAAATAATTTATAAAAAGATAATTGCCTATGTACATGCGAGGCTACTTGTACTTTGGAGTCATGAGAGTGTTGGTTGGAATGTAGTGTCTACTAACCAGGTCTGGTGCTAGGAAATCTAAGTTTCATTATCCATAGAGTGGGGAACATTATCCCCCCTGCTCTTGCAGTATTAGGGACAGACAGTGTCATAAATGGAGGTATTGGATAAGGGTATGGGCTCTGGAGGTAGGGAGACCTCTGTGGGGCTCTTACTGGTTGTGTGTTCATTAGCAAATACATAATTTCTTCAGACAGCAATGTTTACTTCCTTTTTTTTTTTTTTTTAAGGTTTTTCCACAGGGTATAGAGAGAGAAAAAGTGAGAAATAACCACGCAAGGGAAGGGGGATGGACATGCTGCAATTCCTTCTCCGTTCTCCTCCTGGGATTTTGGGTACATGCATATCATGTGATTTTCCCTTTTTTGTTTTTTAAGATTTTTTTTTTAACTTTCTTTCTTTCTCTCTTTCTTTCTTTACTTTCTTGCTTACTGGCTTACTTACTTATTTAATTTGCCCAGAGAGGGACAGAGTGAGAGAGAAAAAGAGAGAGAGAGAAAGTGAGAAAGCAAGCCACCAGGTCTGGGACTTGAACCAGAGTCAGCCATGTGGGGGTCTAGCGTCCTTATAACCACCATGCCACCTGCCAGCCCCAGCACACCATCTGATTTTCAAACCACTAGGTCCAGGACTCAAACTGCGGTCAGTCATATGGGAGTCCAGTGCCTTCACCACCATGTCACCTGTGGCTTTGTTCACGTCTATTTCATAACATTAATACAGATTTCTACTTCACAGGACAGAAATGGCCAGTACAGTGCTTAGCATATAAATATTGGTTGCTCAGTTAACAGTAGTTCTGATGTAGTCTTTGTTTTTTCAAAACAGGTTTTTGCCTTAGGGCATGTGCATTGTGCACTCCCTGGAGAAAGAGACAGACAGAAACAGGAAGAGGGAAAGTGAGAAATCACCCCCGGGGGGGATGGCCACACTGTAATCCCTTCTCCTCCACTCTTCTCCTGAGGCCCTGGGCAAGTACACACATGTGCCCGGCGTGATTTTCAAGCACCAGGTGCAGATAAAACTAACTAGAATGAATACCTGAATAAAATAATTGTTAGCTGTAACTTCCTGCCTCATTCAAAAAAGTAGTATACAGGATCATACCTGTTGTGTTTTTTAGCTTCAGAATAGAAAATCAAATTCAGAGGGATGAAAAAGATATAAACATATTAGTCACAGAAACTAATAGTCATTGTGATTGAAAATCATCTTGTAATTTTCTGGCAATAAGAACAAAAACAAAAACATGATGGGTTGACTAATTCCTGTTTCTTAATAGAAGGAAGTGCATCATTCTTCAAAAAAAAAAAAAAAAAAGAGTTTATCCTCCAGTGTGTTACCCACAACTATTCTAGATGTCATACTGACAGAAGTAAGCAATTTTGAGCATCTACGCACAAACAGGCTTCATTTACACCACTCCTGGGGGCGATTCACAGTGGCTCATTATCAGATGGATACAACCGTAATCCAGATGGATAAAAACCAATAGACCATAGTGATGATAATAATGATGATGATGATGACAAACTCATAATTTACTACATACTCCCTCTGTACCAACTCCCCTTTTATGTTCTTTATATATTTTCTTGTTTAATCTTTATGACAATCCTGTGAGACAGTTGCTTTTCTTACAGTGCTTTCCCTCACAGCCGGGGAAACCGAGGCACAGACTAGGAAATGTGCCAAAGGTCAAATAGAGAATCTGGGCCTAGCAATTTTACCCACAGTCTGTGCTTTGCCTGGCAATCCACAGTTCCCCTCCTTACATAAGACCTTCGGAGAGCACAGGCAAAATGGCTCTCACATCGTAAATCGAAATAACAATTTCCCCCCCAAATCTAAAAATTTAAAACCTCAGCACTTCATGAATAATTTCCCCAAAGATCTTTCTAAAATTCTCTTCACCCTCCAGTTTTTATAAAGTGAAATTTTACTACAGTTTGAAAGTTTACAGTTCAAACAGTTTTAAAGTTTGCAGTGAAAACTTTACGGTTATTAGAAAGTTACATTTCCAGACATGTACAATCATGGCCCTGATTCTGAGGTCTCAAGTTTTCCTCTTAATCAGCCAGCATGGCTGGGAAAGAACCTGATGCTGCTAGGCATTTGTTTCCTGTTGTAACTGTGCTCCCTAAGGCTCATTGTATTAATAAACCTTCCTGGGTTTAATTAGAACTTTGGTTAACCTCCACTGATTGCGCCAGCATTGCTGAATCTGTTCTCTCTGGAAAACTGGTTCCACCCAAAACTGATGAATGGATCCTGCATGCAATAGGGAAAGCCAGACTGGGTCACCCCATCCTGCAGCCATGGGCGCCACCGGGAGAAATCACCCAGGCGTGGTAGGTTTGGTGTTAAATTTAACTCAGGACAGGAAATGTTTTCCATGCCAGCTGGATTTCTACACCTCAGAATTGTGAATTTAGTTGGACAAATGAAGGAGTCTTCCTTGTCCAGCTGACAGCTACGCTGGATTGATCAAAGGTTTAATGTTGGCAACTTCAAATGACACTTCTAAGTTTCTGTCACTTTGGTCATAAAGGGAAGAATTTCATAGAAAAGAGACAAACATGGAATTGAAAGAAAGTGTTGTCTTTTTATTTGTTCATTTGTTTTCTAAAGCTGCTGCAAAGTACAAACACATAATCATCTGGTAAGACTATGAACCTAGTTCTGAGTTTTATCCTCTGCCAAGGACAAAATTGTATCCCCATAAAAATTTATATGTTGAAGCCCTAACCCCTAATGTGACAATATTTGGAGACCAGGTCTACATTGGAGGTACTTAGGTTAAATGAAGTCACAAGGGTAGGACCTTGATGATGGGATAGGATTGGTCTATGCTTTGAATGTGTCCCTGCAAAATTCATGTGTTGAGATTTGGTGCCTACAGTGGCAGTATGGAGAGGACAGAAACTTTGTCTGAGTATGGGATTACAAAGTGGGGTCTTTGGGAGGTAACTGAGATTAGATAAGAGCATTGGAGAAAGGCTACCATTATTGAATACTGGAGGCTTTATAAGAACAGTGAGAGGGGCCAGCAGGTGGTTTGGTGGTTGAGGTGCTGGATTTTCACATGGCTGACTATGGTTTGAGTCCCAGCCCTGGTGGCTTGCTTTTTCACTTTCCTTGTTTCTTTCTCTATGTATCTCTCTCTGGTCAAATAAAAATAAATGACTAAATAAATAAAATTAAGGAAATAATTCTTTTAAAAATATTAGAAAGAACAATGAGAGAGACTAAAGCTGACACATGCTCTCATTTTCTGGCCATGTGATGCCATGAACCACTTGGGGAATCTGCAGATACCCACCAGCAAGGAAGTCCTCTTAGATGTGGCCCCTTGATCTTGAACCTCAGAATCCTGAGCCAAACAAACCTTTATTCTTTATTCTAGTCTGTGATAGTTGCTTACAGGAGTGGAGAAAGGGACAAAAGCAATTAGTGTTTTTATCACTATAAGAGATACCAAAGTTCTCTTTCATCCCACCCCAGATGGTACATAAAAGGTCACGTGAACACACAGTGAGATAGAGGCCACATACAAGTCAAAATCAGGGCCTTCAGAATGAATCCTGTCTTGTCAGGACACAGAACTTGGACTATCTAGACTCCAGTACCGAAATTTTTGTTGTTTAAGCCAGTTGTTTTATTTTGGCAGTCCAAGCAGACTAATACAGTAGCTAAGCCTTTCAACTTGAATTTTTACATTAAATTTAAGCTGATAATTTGTTCTCTTTGAGACTCCCTGTGAAAATTCAGACTCCAAGGTAATTTTTGTTCACATTCTATATTAACAGGAGAACTCTACATTACCATGGAGCCTGTGCCTACACATACAGAGTCTCAGAAATGTGGATGATCAGGGTGAATATACAAGTCCCCTAACACTGAATGTACCAAACACAGATCTACGACCCCTCATCTTTATATCTGAAATCCTGAAACC
Organism: Tupaia belangeri chinensis; assembly: GCF_000334495.1. NCBI lineage: Eukaryota > Metazoa > Chordata > Mammalia > Scandentia > Tupaiidae > Tupaia > Tupaia belangeri. The sequence goes on from NW_006159795.1 coordinate 3,553,346, forward strand.
TCTGCAGACCAAAAATCTGTCCAACCATGTCCAGCAAACTCATTTGGCGGCAAAACTTATTAAGAATAGATGTGAGGGGGAACCAGCAGTTAGCGTAATGGCTATGTCGCTGGATTCCCATGTAGTCGACTGCGGTTCACGTCCCGGACCCGGTGGCTTAGAACTCACGCCGGGCACGTGTGCGTGCGTGCCCAAGATCCCGAGAGGAGAATGGAGGAGAAGGGATTGCGGCGTGACCATCCCCCCCGGGGAGTGATTTCTCGCTTTCTGTCTCTATGTCTCTCTCTGTCTGTCGGGCGAGCGCACGTGCCCTATAGCAAAAACCTCTCAAAAAATAAAAAAGAATAGATGTGAGGGACCAGCAGATGGCATAATGGCTATGTCACTGGACTCCCATGTCGTCGACCATGGTTCGAGTCCTGGACCCGGTGGCTTAAACTCATTCTGGGCACATGTGTGTGCGTGCCCAAGATCCCAAGAGAAGGATGGAGGAGAAGGGATTGTGGCATGGCCATCTCCCCTGGGGGGTGATTTCTCACTTTCTGTCTCTGTCTCTCTCTTTCTGGCAAGTGCACGTGCCCTATAGCAAAAACCTGCCCCCCCAAAAAAAAAAACAATGGATGTGAAACAATTCATGTTTTAAAACCCCAAATGTTTCTTCTCCCTCTTTTTTTTTTCTTTTTTTTTTTTTTTTTTAGTTTTCCTATAGGGTGCATGCACTTATTCACTTATTAGAGAGAGACAGTGGGAACTTACTGGGATTTGGAACACACACACACACATACGCACATACGTATTTACGTATTTCAGGCTTCAGGCTGCTGGTTCTGGGACTGGAACCACACAGTCAGCTATATGTGATACAGTCACCTTAACATTCATGCTATCAGCAGTCTTGCTTCTTTTTCAAAAAAGTGAGAAGGGTGATGTTTGTTTGCATTCAGATTACCATCCATCCCTGCAGTGTAACTTGGCTGTTCAGGTTGCCACCAGAATTAAGACTCGTGTCCAGTAGTTAGGTAACAGTGAAAACAGCCTCTGGGTATTAATTTTGGAGGTTTTGTTCATTCTTATAGAAAACTTCAAAATTTGAATAGTGCTAGAAGCCAAGTAATTTTTCAACTGCTCAGTTTTCTTTTCCACCTCATTTGAAAATTAGAATTAATTGAAGAAGATGGTATTACAAGTTTATTGATGTATAACATTAATACATATTTAATATATAACATACATAAATTTAAAATAAAAACATGTACTGGGCCAGCAGACTACATAATGATTAAGGCACTGGATCCCACGTGGCCAAATGAGTAGTTCAAGTACTGGACCTAGCAGCTTAAAAATCATGGGTACATGTGTGTGTGTGCCCGAATCCCAAGAGGAGAATAGAAGAGAAGGGATTATGGCATGGCCATCCTCTCTGGGTGGTGACTTCTTGCTTTCTGCCTCTCTGTCTCTATGGTGAGTACATGTGCCCTCTAGCAAACATGTCTCACAAAAATGAAAAAATGAAAAAAAGAAAAAGAAATTCTCCCATCTTGGATACAGCTTCCATCTTTTGTAAATGTCACTCAAACTCGTGACACATTTTAGTATTTCTCTCATGGACATATCTATTAGTTTCAGACCTATTTTCAGATTTACACTTACTCACAAATCCAAATTCCCCCCAACTTTACCTCAGTGTTCAGACCCTAGCCTTCACCAGGTTGCATATGTCTACCTGGAATTTGCTTCTAGTGTCCCCAATCTGGCCTGCCCTTAAGCACTGACTACCACACATACAGTGGCTAAAGCAGATCCTTGTTCAAATTCAGGCTCTGACACTTGCAAACAACTGGACGGGCTTAAGTGAATTCATCTTTCATAGCCACTGGGAATTAATTCATCTTTTTAAGCCATTAAGGGTTTATCCATAAATATGATAAAACATAATGCCAACTTAAATTGGAGGCTGAAAGGATTAAAAATGCCTGTGCAGGGTAGATTTTAAAGTATTTTAATGTTCTTTCTTCCCTTTACTATAAAAAGCTTCATTTAAAAATCTCCTTAACAGAAATACTGATGTGGATCAGAGTTTTAACATTTTTTTTCTGATTATACCCCTCAGTATGAAGTGTACTTAACATCATCATTTAATACACTGCTATAGATAAGGAGACTTCACGAAGTTCATGGAAAAATGACATTTAACTATTAGTTTATTTTGGTGTAAAACATTTTTGAAATCCGTGCATAGGTTTTCATAGACCTTCCCCCAATATGTATATCTGTAACTAAAACAAAGTTTCATAAACCAGCATTTACCCTTTTTTTCCAGCATTTTACCTTATTAACATCCTAAAAGCCTGATCAATAATAGCATCATTTTTTTTTTAGAGAGATTTTTGCTAGAGGATGCATGTGCTTGCCAGAGAGACAGAGAGACAGAAAGAGAGAAATCACCTCCTGAGGGGATGGCCACCCCATAATCCCTTATTCTCTATTCTCCTCTCAGGATCTTGGGCTCACATGCACATGCACCCAGCATGAGTTTTTTTAAGTTGCCAGATTTGGGACTCAAACCAAGGTCGACTGTGTGGGCATCCAGCAACGTAACCATTCCACCATCTGCTGGTCCCGATAACAGCATCATTGTTATTTCCTTAGCCACCAATGGCACTGAAACCTGTGAGCTCTTGTTTGAAAGAGCTACTGGGAGATTCTCTTAACTAATTAGGGAAGTTGGGAGCAATAGGTGGCATGATGGTTAAGGTGCTGGACATCCATATGGCTGACCGTGATTTGAGTCCTGGACCTGGTGGCTTGCTTTCTCACTTTCTTTCTCTTTCTCTCTCTCTCTGGTGAGCACATGTGCCCTACAGCAAATTAAAAAATAATAATAAAATTAAATAAGTAATTCTAAAAAAAAAGTTAGAGACCTTTGAAAAAAAAAAAAAAAAAAAAGACCAAGGATCATTCTGTAGCCTAGTAGTAAAGCCAAGTATAGTTTGAAATCTGGCCTTGCAGCTTGAAAGACACACCAGGTACATGTGTATGTGTGCCTAAAATCCCAATAGGATGAAGAAATGAAGGAGAAGAGATTAGGACATGACAATGCCCCATTGAGAGGATGGCTCCCCACCCCAGGTGTCTTTCTCTGTCTGTCTCTGGAAAGTTCACATGTTCTCTGGCAATTAAAAAATAAAATGGTCTGGGATCAGCAGATGGCATAATGGTTACATTTCTGGACTCCCATGTCATTGACTATGGTTCGAGTCCTGGACCCAGTGGCTTAAACTCATGCCAGGCAAGTATGTGTGCATGCCCAGAGTCCTGAGAGGAGAATGGAGGAGAAGGGATTGCAGTGTGGCCATCCCCCCTGGGGGTTATTTCTTCCTTTCTGTCTCTGTCTCTCTGTCTCCCTAGTGAGTGCATACCCCTCTAATAAAAATCTCTCTCTTAAAAAAATCATCTAAGTCAGCTGTTCCGATTCTGCAAGTTAAAATAGAATGAACAGGTTATTTGAGGTAACCACATTAGTAGCTAATATATAAACATACTCAAAACTGGCAGGAAGGTGTGGCCAAGTTGCTCTTACCCAGAGCATGGTCCCAGGGCAGAAGAGGGCAAGATGTCAGTGGGTACAGGAATCCAGAGCTAAAGACTAGAGTAGACACTAGAAACCTGCTCTTCTCTTTCTGGATAGTATTGATCTGCTGGAGATCTCTAAGAAGCTCTCTCCTTCAGGAATAACCAATGGCACCTGATCACACATCAAATCTATATACAACCCACAAGTTCTCTATTAACTGCCATTGAATAGAATTTAAATCCCTCCCAACCCCACCCTAACCTAATTCTCATGTTTCTGAGAAGTATTTGTGAGAGATGCCAAGCAAAATTCTACATGGGAGCCACAGAAGCTCCTAACTTCAGATAGCATGTTGTCTTCCATCAGTTCTCAAATACAATCTTAGATTTCCTAGATCCAGTCACCACCTCCCTGACATATCTGGACTCACTTTAAACACCCAGCACTTTGTTTAATCTGTTGCAATTCCTTCTTCACAGAGCTTGTTATGCCCTTGCAGTTTGATGGTAGTTCTCCTGGGAAGAAGACTACCAAACAGGAATAAATAATCTTTCCCCTTCTATTAATACCACACATTTTATTCCTGTGCAATTTTGTCTTTTATCTAAACACAGTTATAAAAAACCCTTACAATTTTCCTTAAAAAGTTTTTTTTTTTTTTAACTCAAATTATGGAAGCTTTGCTGTGGATATCTTGAATCATTTGGGCCTATCCTGATCTTACTTTGCTTCCTTCATTTTACTCAAGCAGTCTTTTAAAAGATCTCCCTAACCAGACAGCTTCCAGTGTTGTCCCAGCCTCCCATTCAAGCTTCATCTGATACCTGTTGTGTATTCTCTGACTCATCGAAGTTCAGTTATGATTAGAGAATAAGAATTCCAGATTTAAATGATGTTCAAATGCTCACAAGCCAGGTTTTTTTCTTTTTTTCTTTTTCTTTCTTGCTAAGAGGGCAAACTGGACTTTCAACTTCCATGAGTCTAAGGATATGGGCAGATTCTTCATTATTATGTAATTATCTTGTTATAAAAATATTTTTTCTCTTTAAATTTATTTATTTTTTACATTAATTCACTATACATCATTACAGTATACCAATGAATTTTCCATCCAAAATACACTGTATATTGGCTCAATCAAACACATCAACATACATGTTATCAGCAAAAAATTTTCCAATTCTTATGTCTTGTATACATTTTTTGGCCATCCTTGATTCCCTATTCATCACCCTCTGCCATGTCCCACCCACATTGTCTCTGGTATCCAGGGTTGCTTTCTATGCCTTTCCCCCCCCATTTAATTGATTTGCTAATGAACTTAATTAATCTATTCCATGAGATCCTGTAAGAAAACTTTCCAAACCTAGACAGGCACTCAAAGATTCAGTCCCAAGAAATACAGAGGACCCCGAATAGAATCAACCCAAGAAGATCTTTTCCAAGACACATTATAGCCAGATTGACCAAAACCACAGACAAAGACCAGATACTAAGATCGGCAGGAGAAAAATGGCAAGTTAACTACAAGGGGTATCCCATCAGACTAACAGCAGATCTCTCATTGGAAACAATGCGAGCAAGGAAAGAATGGGAAAATATATTCAATGTGTTAAGGGAAAAGCAATTTCAACCGAGAATACTGTACCCAGCAAGATTATTGTTCATTTGGGAAGAAAAGACACGAACATTCCCAGATAAACAAAACCTGAAAGAATTTACCAGCACCAGCCCAGATCTCCAAGAAGTTCTTAAGGGAGTGCTATGTCAGTAAAATTAAATACAGACACACAGAAATAAGAGTTCAAAAACTAAGAAAATTGTTATAAAAATCTTGTTTCACTTTTTGGTATTTTGCCATCCTCATTCAGTTCATTTTCTTTATTCTAAAGATCTCAGCACATATGTTTTTGAAATGTATATATTTTAAGTTTATCACATGCAATTATGGAAAATAAATAGATATAAAATCATTTACTATATACTGAAGAAAATGAACATATCTATTATCTCACATGGTTACTTTTTTATGTGTGTGACAAGAGCAGCTAAAATCTACTTATTTAGCAAAAAATCCAAAATGTACCATTTTATTAACCAGGGGCCTCATACTATACATTAGGTCTTTGGGTATGTTCATCTTACTTAAGAGTTACTTTGCATCTTTTGATCTATATCCTTCCTTATACTTTCTTTTCTTTTTTTTTTCCCAGTTTTTGTGATAGGGCACGTGTACTTGCTGGACAGAGAGGGACAGAAAGGGAAACTGAGAAATCACCTCTCAGGTGGGATGGCCACGCCTCAATCCATTATCCTCCATTCTCCCCTTGGGATTTTGGGCATGCGTGTATACGCACCTGGTGTGATTTTCAAGCCATTGGATCCAGGACTCGAACCATAGTCAACCAGCCATGTGAGAGTCCTGCACCTTAACCATTACACCACCTGCTGGCCCTAATCACTTCATTTTGTGAAGGTCTGGTGCTCAGACTTAAAAAGGGGGACTTAAATTTAAATTCTGTTTTTCTCATCAATTTTTCTTTTTAGCTACAAATGTGTGGACTCCATATGTCTATGCGTGTATATGTGTATACAGCCAAATCATCAAAACTAGTCTGTGTGTTTGGTTTTCCATAAATAGAACAAGAATCAAATTATAATGGATTTTCTACTTTCTGAAATACCATTGAAAAGAAATGGGACTTTTTCTTCTTTAGGATTATGATTTATTTTAGGCTTTGTCCAGAAACTACTGAGAGTTAAAGTAGCATATTTCTCACAGACTTGGCCCTCACTAAAGAACGATGGCTGTACTCTGTTTCATTTTTCGCCAATCATCCTTCCACATTGCAGGGAGAGAAATCGCATTTCATCATGTCCTTGGCTTTTCCAGGCAGAAATGAAGCAGTGCTTCCCGTGTTCCTTTCAACTCGGCAGCAAAGCAGGATCTGCTGACATCGGTGCCAGAAAAGTGTCACCGTAAAGCTCAATGTGAAAGAGGGGTGAGCTTAAGCAGGTTTCCCCATTGCCTGCTGAAGATACCAGAAAAATGAGAAGGAAGTTTTAAAAACAGCACAGAAGTGCTCGTTCATGAAGAAATGTTCTCAAAACTATTTTTTCTGCAATTGAATGTAGTGTAGACATAACACTCCAGCCATTGCAACAGAAAATGCAGAAATGAAGGCCTGAGGGCTTGTGGCACTGCGGCTGATAGCGTGTAATGAGAGTGTGTTTTGTACTCAGCCCAACATAGCTAGAATCCCCTCATTGCATAGAGGTTTTAAATTCACCCATCTCAAAGGCAAACTATATGCAATTATGTTTTAAAGATAAGAACAGGACTTCCGTTTTTTTTTTTTTTTTTTCTTGAGAGGTTTTTGCTATAGGGCGCATGTGCTCGCCAGACAGAGAGAGACAGAGAGACAAAAAGTGAGAAATCACTCCCCAGGGAGGATGGCCACGCTGCAATCCCTTCTCCTCCATTCTCCTCTTGGGATCTTGGGCATGCACGCACGCACACGCACCTGGCGTGAGTTTTAAGCCACCAGGTCCGGGACGGGAGCCGCGGTCGACTACGTGGGAGTCCAGCGACATAGCCATTACGCTAACTGCTGGTCCCAAGAACAGGACTTCTTTAAGAAAGAAAGAACAAAACAGAACAAAAGAGGGGATATACGATGGCACAAGAGTAAAATGCTATGATCTCTGAGGCAATACCTATTGGAAGGTTCCCAGTTCAAGTCCGGAGACTTCCTCCAATATATCAGGCACTTGTCTGTCCATGATCTGGGGCTGGCTGAAGCAGGGTGGATAGAGGTATCAGGACCCTATTGGGGGGTTGCTATTTATCTGTCTGCCTGTCTCTCTCATGGAAGAAATAAGTAAATAAACTTAAAAAAAAAAAAGAAAGAAAAAGAAAAAGAAAGAAAGAAATGGAGAAAAAAGAGAGATTAATTTACTAATGAATGATAAATGTATTGGGTTGTTGGAAAAGTCATGAAGTATTTTTTTTCTATGCAAAAATGCATCATGACTTTTCTGAAACCCAATATTTTCCTTTAGATCTTTACTATTTAGAATGTGGACTATGGCATCACCTGGGGTCTTGTTATAGATACCAACTCTCAAGCCTTCTTAGACTTCCTAAGTCCAAACTGGCCTTTTATTTATTTATTTGAGAGATTTATTTTTTGCTATACGGCACATGTGCTCACCAGAGAGACAGAAAGAGACAGAGAGACAGAAAGTGAGAAATCATTGCCCAGGGGAATGGCCAGGCTGCAATCCCTTCTCTACTCTCCTCTCAAATCTTGGGCATGCACACACATGTGCCAGGCATGAGTTTTAAGTCGATGGATCCGGGACTTGAACCATATATGACTATGTGGGATTCAGCAATGTAACCATTATGCTATCTGCTGATTTCCCCGAACTGGGCCTTTTAAAAGTCCCCTCATGGGGTCAGTAGGTGACTTGGTGGTTCAGGAGCTGAGCCTCCAGATAGCTGACCACAGTTTGAGCCCCTGACCCAGCAGCTTGAAAATCATGACAGGTGGTATGCATGTGTGCCCAAAATCCCAAGAGGAGAATGAAGGACAAATGATTTTGGCATGGCCATTCCCCCCAGTGAGTGATTTCTCACTTTCCCTTTGTCTGTCTCTCTCCAGCAAATGCACGTGCCCTATGGCAAAAACCTAAAAAATGAAGTTTCCTCAAGAGATTGGGATGCTCCTTATAGTTAGGGAAGCACTGTCAGAGATGAGTGGATTGGGCCTCTCTGAGAACAAGTTATGCACTATGGTAAAACACTTGTTAGATACTTAGTATGCATTTGCTAAACACTAATGCTAGATCATCTTCATTCATCCAATTCAGTCCACGAAAATGATGTTGGGGAAGGCAGGAGTCAGCCCAGAGGGCTAATGCATCTTAAAAATTATTCATGCGCATCATAGGAAACAGCTAAAAGAGACACTCATTGGTTCTACAATAGTATCCAAGACTTTTCCACTGAAAACCTTAGTGAATGCTAAGATGAGTCCTTCAATTCTACAACAGTGCTACAGAATAGAAACCAAAGAAAGGTGATTATTCTCAGCAAAATAATACACACTTAACTGCATAACCAAACAAATACTCCGTTGCCTCTCAAATGTAAATGTGTGTTATCTGAGCCGCTTAGAAATAAACATTGGAATTCCTATCCCAGGACTCAAACACAAATCTTTACCACAGCGTATTCTGCTGTGCTGTACACTCTTGCCCTGAACACAGGTTTATCTAATAATCCATGGTACTCAAAGCAAATCCATTGTTCATTGCTACAGTTCTGTGTGTGTGTCGTGAGGGGAAACTGCAGGCCTAATCCAATTTCTGGACTGTGGAAGTGACCTTCCAGCTGGTTGAGTCAAATTAAAACAAAAACAAAAACAAAAACAAAAACAAAAACTAAGCCCTACTTAATATTTTATTTATTTATGTTTTTTGAGAGATTTTTGCTATAGGGCATGTGAGCTCACTGGAGAGACAGAGACAGAGAAAAATCACCCATTCAGGAGGATGGCCATAATTGCAATCCCTTCACCTCCATTCTCTCAGGATTTTGGACATGCACGCACACACATGAACCTGGAATGAGTTTGAAGCCTCCGAGTCTGGGACTGGAACCATGGTTGGCCACATGGGAGTCCAACATCCTAACCATCATGCCACCTGCTGGTCTCTAAGCCCTACTTTAAATCCTGGGCCTCAAGCTCTTATGCATGTGTCTACAATGTCAAATCCTGTTCCTGTAGCTTGATTATGTATCTAGTGTGCTTAGTAGGTACAAAGCACTCTGAGAAGCTCTGAGAAATGCGTAGAGGTGCATGATCAGGTCCCTACCTCATAGAGTTTGAAACCAGGCTCAGTGTTAATGGAAGCATAACATTTGCCAAATCTGCAGTTCAAAATATTTGGCTTTTCTCCCAATCATAGTATATATTGCTTGATCTTGGTTGATATACTATACTAAATGGAAAAAGATAAATCTTGCATAATTAAATGGTGTAATAAATATTTTAGCTAAGCTTTTGTGTATCTTTAGAAGCAAAGATTTTTGTTCCTCTGAGGCTAAATTCTTGGTCTAAATATTGAGATATGAAATTTGTTCAGATCCTGGGATGTGCTACCAGCATTTGGGTCTCAAAGCTTTGTACTGGCTGTTCATCACCGGGACTGCTCATGTCTCAGTTACTGATACTTTCTCACTATTCAGGAGACTTCTTTGATCCTATCAAACCACATACCTCAGCCTTATCATTCATAATATTTGACTGGTGCAAGATGATTTAATCAGTATTTAATCAGACTATATCAGCTGATTCCTTATTTTCTTTCTTTTTTTTTTTTTTTTAGAGAGAGAGAGACAGATTTCTGCTATAGGGCACACATGCTCGATGGAGAGAGAGAGATAGAGCACAACAGAAAGACAGAAAGTGAAAAATCGCCCCTGAGGGGAATGGCCATGCTGCAATCCTTTTCCTTCATTCTCCTATTGGGATTTTGGGTATACACACACATGCACCCAGCGTGTGTTTGAAGCCTCCAGGTCTGGGATTTGAATTGTGGTTGGCCATGTGGAAGTCCAGTAACATAACCATTACACCATCTGCTGGTCCCTCACCAGAATCCTTTTTTGGAAAAGCTTATCTATTTCACAAGTGAGACAGACTCTGAGAGAAAAATAGAAAGAAAAAGAATCCCCAACAGGGTCCTGATACCATAATCCACCCCTAACTTTCAGCCAGCCTGGATCATGGGTATGTATGTACCCAACATATTCAGAGAGGCTTCTGGACTTGAACTGGGAATGTTCCCATGTAGGATTGCTTCACTTGCATGTCACATTTCACTGCTGTACACAGGCTAGCCCTCAGATTCACTTCTTTAATCATTGGTTTTTCTTGAAAATCATTGACTTATTCATTCAATGTGTTATTTCGTCTACTGTGTCTCAGGTACTATTCTAGTGCCTCAGAGTAAGGATGAGAAAAACAGATCAGTTTCTTCTATCTTGGAGCTTGTGATGAAGGTGGATGGGTAACTGAAAACAAGGCACAAAGAAATAATGCAGGACCAGCAGTTAGTGTAATGGCTATGTCGCTGGACTCCCATGTAGTGGACCACGGTTCGAGTCCCAGACCCGTTGACTTAAACTCATGCCAGGTATGTGTGATCCCAAGAAGAGAATGGAGGAGAAGGGACTGTGGCATGGCCATCCCCCCTGGGGGGGTATTTCTCGCTTTCTGTCTCTTTGTCTCTCTCTGTATTTCTTGCGAGTGTACACGGCCTATAGCAAAAACCTCTCCAAAAAAAAAAAAAAATCAAGCTACATATCCTGCATTGCTACAAAGTAGGGCCAGATTTGAACCTAGACAGTCTCTATGCAGAGCCCATGGTACAACTCTCAATGCCATGAGCTTGGCTTCTCTGGAGAGTTAGTATCACTGATGGACATGCCTATGAGGTCAATGTAAGTAAATCAGTCTTTGCCTGGTTAGTTCCTCCAATAAAACACTCTCCATATATGAAGATTGTTTCCAAATGCATGTTTCCATCAAAGCGACTTTGATAGCCCACATTGTTGCATCTATTATAGTATCTGTGATATTAAAATTACACAAGATAAATGTTTTACATTTTTATTGAGTATCATTAATATACTCTTTTTTTCTGAAAGAGATTTTTGCTATATGGTGTGTGTACTTGCAGGAGAGACAGAGAGACAGAAAGTGAGAAATCACTCCCCAGAGGGGATGGTCATGCCACAATCCCTTCTTCTCCATTCTTCTCTTAGAAATTTTGTCATGCAAGCACATGCACCAGTGTGTTTTAAGCTGCCAGACACAGGACTTGAACTGTGGTTGACTATGTGGTAGTCCAGCAACGTAACCATTATGCCATCTACTTGCCCCTAGATATACTCTTCGGCAAGTAATTCACTGATGTAGACAGATTTCTCACTATTCTTCTAGACTAAGAAGCTTTCCAAAGGGCCTAAGAGAGCCACATACCCAAACACTAATCTTGCTATAACAGACTGCTTTGGTCTAGTGATCATGAGCAGGCCCTTACCTCCTGACCCTGGCATAACATCACTAGATAAATAGCAAGGCCTTGCTATCTACATGTAGGTTAAATTTGGACATCCTTTTGAACTGATTCCATGTCTCTTTCAGACAAAGACTTACAGGCTTAACCAATTATGAACCTAAGAATGTTTAAACTCGCCTGTAACCTACAAGCCTGCACTTCTAGATGTCCCGCCTTTTGGAGTCAGGCCAATGAAGAGACTCCTTACACTGATTCACAACTTTCTGTCTCCTGCTCTTAGAACTGAATAAAAGAACAGCTGCATCTGAAGCACTTTGTGCTTCTCTAGGTCTGCTCACTCACAGCCATGCTTAGAATAAGTGTTAATTATTATTTCTATGGAATAATTTTCTACAGAGCTTGGTTATTTCCATCATCACTGAGCTCAACAAATGTGTATATATACCTTTGTAACCCCTAACAAGATACAGACCATTTCTAATATTTCAGATATGCTTCTTGCTGCTCCTGATAGAGATATTTCTGTGGGCATTTTACATAGTGAATATTGTTTTGATTCTTTGCACATGTTGCATGTGCCAGAACAAACCAATATTCATCTTTGAAAGTAATATCTATCCCATTTTTTAACAGTATGCTACAATTCTGGACTTCTCTGCCTTTTCTCTGCATATATGTATCTTTTTATTCAAGTGTTAGTCATGCTCTAATTTCTGCTCAATACATCCAGTTCTATTATCCCCACTAGCTGACACTGTTCCTGGGAAAAGGTTCCTTTGTCTGTCTGCTGTTTGTAATCTAGTCTCAACACTCACAACTCACAAAACAAATAGAGCAAGTTGTAACGACTCACTCAGGCCTCTGAAAGACATCTCTGAGCATCACAGTAAGGAGAGAGGAGCACATGCATGTGCCATGTGCAGACTGACTTGCCTGCAGATCCCACATTGCTTATGTGCTGCGTGAGACATTTCTTCAGTAGACCCCTAACTCCATGGAAGGGACGGTGGTGGGTCAGATGAAAACTAGACCTATGGATCTCAAATTTTAACATGCATACAGGCACCTGAGAATCTTCCTAAAATATAGATTCTGATTTGACAGGTCTAGCTCTGGGATTGAGACTCTGCATTTCTTTCTTTTTTTTCTTTTTCTTTTTTTTTTTTTTGAGAGATCTTTGATGTAGGGTGTGTGCACTCACTGGGGAGACAGAGACAGAGAGACAGAATGCAAGAAATCACCCTTCAGAGGAGATGGGCATGAGGCAATCTCTTTTCCTCCATTCTCCTCTCGAGATTTTGGGCATGTACACACATACACATATGTACTTGGTGTGAGTTTTGAACCGCCAGGTCTGTGACTCGAACCATAGTTGACTATGTGAGAGTCCAGTGACATAACCATTATGCCATCTGCTGGTCCCAGAGACTCTGCATTCCTAAGGAGCCATTGGTGACAGTGATTCTACTTGTGTAAAAACCACAGATTGAGTAGGAAGAAATTAAGAACAAATTAAGGGTTATACTAAATAAACATTTACATGTATTTAAAGGATTTAGGGCAGAAAAGAGATCCTTCATTAAACAAGTCTGGTTACACTTAAAATGATTTTTGAATGTAGAACTAGCCAGTGCCTTTGACATGCTAATATAAATGGTTTCTCTTCAAGAGACATTGCAGTATATGAAGTTTCCCAAATGCATATTGTGGAACACTGTCTTTGGATCCAATCCCATTCCAGTACAGCAGGTGAACCTCGGAGGGCCTTCCCAATGTAAATTGTTATTATTCCCAAGGAAGGTCCCTCAAGGATTTCATTATCTTTAAGACAAAACAAAACATAAAACTTCTCAATGTTTTATACTCCTCATTTTTGCATCCTTCTGACATGACAGATTCCACAAACTTTCAGAGCAAGAAGGTCAAGTATGTACGTTCTTGGTGATTTACTGCCAAAGGACAGACAAGTGGAAGTGGATCTGGTAGCATAAACTGTGTAGGCAACTATCCCATCAACGAACTTCACAAAACATTACCATTATATGATTTATTCCCCCCATATTGTAAGGAGACATGTATGTGCTCTTTGTTCTCACTAGTCTGAGGGGAGAGCAGAAGCCTGTGTCTTCCCTCAATTACATCTTTCCCTCAATATAGTCCTTGCTAGGACCACGATATTTGCCTGACAGCTGAGTTTTTAAGTCTCATCTCAGACTGTCACACCGGTATACTCCATCAGGGTATTAAATCAAAGGAAGACTATAAAAACAGGCAATTCCACCAAGCTTAGGAAATTCTGAATGGCAATGGCACATTTTTCTTTCTGTTTTGGATTTTTCTGTTATTCTCACAGATACACTTAGAAATTTTGAAGTACCGTCTTGCATCAGGTTATAACATCCTTATTTAGGTGTGTAAGAACATTGATCTGATGTAAAGGGCTGCCATTTTCAAAATGAGACTTACTGAAAAAGGTAACATTTAAAAAAATTCCACTAAAGCTATTCGGTAGGCTTTATTATTCTGAGTTTTAATATTCGTGGTTTCAAATAAGCCTAGTGTTTCTTGAAATATGTCAAAATGACATATTTGACTTCTGTCCCCTGCAAAGATCATAGCCAGCATTAGATTGTTTGGAACAGGGAAGGCAACACCGACCTCCCAGCATCTCTGTTTCCTCCATGGTTATTCTCATTTGACTAATTCAGGAGCTCCTGTAACCTTCATTATAATCCACAGGGCATGGATTATTGCCCATATTTTACAGGTAAGGAACTTATGACTTTCTCTGATAAAAAAATTATATAATGATATGTCTTGAAACCATCCTCAGAGCTGTCAGGAATAAGCTCCATTAATCAGAATTGCTGCTATGACCTCATTTAATAAAGAAACTTTGACAAGCACATTTCTAACAGACAAATCCCTTTATAATAATTTGGGATACAAACTGGTGCATCTGAAGTTTGAGGCCTATAAGTCCAAAACAGTGATAAGTCCACCACAACATTAAGACAATGAATAAAGTTACCTTAAAGTTTTAGCATTTTAGAAGTCGATTGGACACATAAACATTTGAATTACAAACGAACTACACTTTCACATAGCTGGCCCCATCGCTTCCCATTGCCTCCATGCAAAACCATCATAATAATTGCTAACATGTTTGGATATTTTTTTCTTTCATTGGTCAGACACTGTCCCAAGCCTATGACTAAAATATAAGCAAATTCAGTTAAAAGATTGATGCTATGACAAATGTAGATGCCATATAAAACTATTATAAAAATGTTAAGTACTATAAGAAGTTCAAAATAAGTGTCATATATTTAATTTTATCTATAAAAGCCATGCTAACTTTGATTGCTTTTTTTCTTCCAGAGAAATTTTTGCTATAGGGTGCATGCACTTGCTGGAGGGACAGAAAGAGACAGAAAGAAAGGGAGAAATCATCCCCCAGGAGGATGGCCATGCTGCAATCCCTTCTCCTTCATTCTCCTCTCAGGATTTTGGCCACGCATGCACGCATGTGTGCCTAGTGTGTTTGAAACCAACGGGTCCGAGACTTGAACTGCAGTCTACTACATTAGTCTTGTGATGTAACAATTATGCCATCTGCTGGTACATCTAACTTTAATTTTTAAATGATCAAGAAAATAGGGACCAGCAGTTGTGTAACAACTATGTCGCTGGACTCCCATGTAGTCAACTGCAGTTCAAGTCCTGGACCTGGTGGCTTAAACTCATGCCGGACACGTGTGTGTGCATGCCCAAGATCCTAAGAGGAGAATGGAGAAGAAAATGTGGTGTGGCCATCCACTCTGGGAGATGCTTTCTCTCTTTCTGTCTCTTTGTCTCTGTCTTTCTGGCATTGCATGTGCCCTATAGCAAAAACCTCGCAAAAAAAAAAAAAAAAAGATTGGACCAGCAGTTAGCATAATGGCTATGTCCCTGGACTCCCATGTAGTCGACCGTGGTTCAAGTCCCAGACCAGGTGGCTTAAACTCATGCCAGGCACATGTGCATGAGTGCTCAAGATCCAAAGAGGAGAATGGAGGAGAAGGGATTGGGGCATGGTCATCCCCCCTGGGGGGTGATTTCTCGCTTTCTGTTTCTCTGTCTCTCTCTGTCTTTCTGGTGAGCACACATACCCTATAGCAAAAACCTCTCAAAAAAAATTTTTCAAGCAAATAAAGCTTTTAAAACAGACATTTATGGGACCAGCTGATAGCGTAATGGCTGCATAGCTGGACTCCTATGTAGTTGACCTTGGCTCGAGTCCCAGATCCAGTGGCTTAAACTCACCCCGGAAGCCTGTGCCTGTGTGCCCAAGATCCCAAAAGGAGAAGGGAGTGCAGCGTGGCTATCCTCCCTGGGGGGTGATTTCTTGCTTTCTGTCTCTCTGTCTTTCTAGGGAACACACACACCCTAAAAAGTGAAAAAACAAAACAAAAAGTCCTCTCCAAAAAAAAAAAAAAAAGCAGACATTTATAAATAATCATTACTTACTAACAGTGCCACTTAGTAATTTATTATAACATCTTTAATTTTCCACATGAGCAGAAATGCTTACATAATCATTAGCTGTAATAATCATATAAAATTATATTAATGAGCTTTGGTGGAAACATACGAGAAGTATTTTATGTAGACTAAATGTTAAATTGGTTCACTCTAGACTTTGAGCAATTTCAGTGTTGCCCTCTTTCCTCTGTGCAGGAAAATGATGAAAGAGACAACTAGAGACATTGAGGAAGAGATATCATTTCATCTGGAGAGAACGGTCTCTCTCCAGGATGTTTGGGTTAGGGTAAACAAAGTCATTAGTGTGTTTGAGTCAACCTATGCCTTTACAGTATTTAGTAGTTGTAGTGGACTATAATCAGAAAAGTTTGTGGATAAATTATCTTTTTATAAAAATGTAAAGCTTTTCTTCATTATCACATACTTTTTCGATATCCGAATGAACATGTTTGAAAACTAAAAAGACTGAAATAATTTACATTAAATCAGTACTTTAAGAAAGATAAAGAACAAGGAAAGCTTTTACAAGGTTATCCATTCCTAGAAAAGGAACTGCCACTACTCACAGCAATTTCAGTAAAATTAAAATGTGGTATAATTGTGTATTCATTTCTGAAGCCCATTTAGGGCAGATATGTAGGATCTAAAGATTGAAGTGCAGACACATTATCATCTAGCATTGATGCTTGGAGGTGGCCCAAAGGTTGGGCAGGACACCAGGCTCGAAGACGCTGGCACATGATCAGTGAAGCAGAGCCACTCAGAGTGCCATGGATTGTGACTTTATTCCATCTTTCAGAGCCTCGAGAACTGCTGATGAAGTTCATAGAAAATACTTGCCATTGTATCTGCTGGTGGCAGCTGGGAAAGAAAGATGGGCACAAAAGTGGAGAGAGGGAGGATATTCTGGACCCTAAGTCTGATTCTCACAGCCTCCCACATCAAAGTTCAGTTGACCTGAAGAAGATGGTGGCATGCTTCGGCAGGAGGCCACTCACAAGCCAGGTCTTGGATGCCGAGAAGCTGAAGGAGAAGGTGCAGCTGGATGTAGAAGACTGCAGATGACTGCCAGCCAGGCAACCTCACATCAGCGACACCTGGTATAAGGTGCTTAGGCGTGGCCTGGTTTTTCTAGAGCGAGTTCTGTAGGTCCATTTCATTTTGCATCAGGACACCCTACTATACTGAATTACTATTCATAAATAAAAGACAGGCTTCTAGTATTTGGCACATTGGATTTTTTTTCTCTCCTAAAATTTTTCTACTCAGACAGTCTGTCTTCATATAAAGTCTATGGGACTAAAATAAGAATAGGAATTAAATAGCAAATCAATTGAAGAATCTGATTAGAATTAGACTGTATGTAATTTCATGGGCACTGTTATTATGGCATTGCAGCAAAAGGTAACCATTTGTTTATCGGTAGGTTGGGCTCCTCCAAAAGAGAGCATGTTTTGGTTCCATGTTGTAATTCTAGTTCAAGGTACTGGATAAATGCAAAACAATGCAAGACTTCATTAACAACAAATTCATGACACTGTTTCTATATAGAACTAAAGAGAAAAAGAACTAATGGAGAAATATTTACTGTATCTTGTGATTGTATCATTTTCTCTTGAAGTTGATTTAATTCTCATGTTATTTTGTTCATCATGGGCCTTCCAGTGGGTCAAAAGTGTAAGTGGAAGATGGTGATGTTCATGATCCTGATCCTGTGTAGGCCTAGGCTAATGTATGTGTTCATGTCTTAGTTTTTAACAGGACAGTTTCAAAAGAAACAACAACAACAACAAATTAAAATAGAACAAAGCTTATAGAATAAGAAGAAAATATTTTTTGTAGAGCTGTACAATGTGTTTGCATGTTAAGCTATTTCAAAAGTCAGAAAGTTAAAAAATTTAAATGTTTGTGAAGTAGAAGAGTTACAATAAGCTAAGATTGAATTATTATTAAAAACAAAAGTGTTTTTTATAAATTTAGTATAGCCTATGTGTCCAGTGTTTATAAAGTCTACAATAGTATATGGGAATGTTCTGGACCTTTAGATTCAATGGTCACTCACTCACTGACCCCCACCCCCCAGAGCAACCTGCATCCTATAAGGGCCACCGTAATAAGTTTTCTGTACAGGTGTATCCTTTTTTTTTTTTTTATCATTTATACCATGCCTTTTCTCTGTTTAGTGTTTAGATAGAAGAATACTTACCATTATATTAGACTTGCCTATGGTGATCAATACAGTAAGTTGTTGTACAGGTTTGTAGACTGGGAGCAGTAGGCTGCACCACATCATCTAGGTGCATCGTGGGTTGTTCCATCTAGGCTTGTGTAAGTGTACTCTGTGATAGTCACACAGTGATGAATTGCTTCACACTGCACTTTTCAGAAGGTACCCCTCTTACTAAGCAACACAGGACTGTATTCCAGTCTATTCAGCTGCAAGAGATGCCATCAGGGACTATCCCTGACCATCTTAGGCCTAGCATCCAAGTTTTTCCCTGGCATTCATGGTTGCATTTTTTCTTATTTGCAAAATGATTTATCTTGGGTCAGGCTATCCATACATGGTTCCCAAAACTCAACATGGTCATTATCCCTCTAAACAGCTCAGATGCTCCTGTGGCCAAACAAGTCATTACTAACCATGTTAAATCCTGTGCTCCATCTCACTCACATCCTCCTTACTATCTTCAGAATCTCCTCTAAGTCTTACCTTACTCATGGGGCTGTAGGCAAACTGTGCTACCTTGTAAACTGATTCTTACCTGTTCTGGGAATACATTTTTTTTTTTCCAAAGACACACTAAGTTGCTCAAGGTTAGTGAACACACTCTTGCACCCTGCATAGTTACTGTAAACAAGTCTCTTGGATTTTCTAGCAGAGCTTTTGGAATTTGTTTTATTTACAAAGGACAACTAGTTCACACGTAACTAAATCTTATGTGATACTTTAACATTTAAAAGATCAACTAGTTCATATGTAACTAAATCTTACTTGATATATTTACATCTAAAATATTTTTCCTTTAAATACATTCTTAGCTATGTATTTTTTCTCCACCTAGTACTCACCATACTATGTACAGATATGGGTTGTTTTAAATCATGTTTGAGATAAACATTAATGAGTGCATACAAAGACAGAAAATCTCATCAGACCACATACTCTCATTATTTTGTTTCAAAGTTACCATTCAAGTACTCAGTACCTTGAATTTAGACGTAGTTAAACATGGCTCAGAACAGACAAAATTTCAACATGTTTTGAAGATTCCTTAAGCCACAAGTTATTTTTAGTGTTTTCTAGAGGAGAAGGACAGAGACGGAAATAATCAGTTTTAGAAAAGAAAACAAAGCAAAAGATCAGGATACAGTTATTGATGAGGAAGGGTGAAGAATACAAGTGGCATTAGAGCAGAAAATAAACTCTAGTGCAGCCTGTGGCCCAGAGCGGTCTACTTAAACCACATAATTAACCAACAGAAGACCTCAACGAGATTCTTGGTGTCCTGATTCTTGGCTTTCATTTTAGAGTAGCCCATTATATCTTTCTTCTCTAAAGTAAGGGTAGTATTCCATCTCTTAAACAATGTATAAAAGCTGGTGTCCCATACCATGTCTACCAACTAAAAGTCCACCTATAACTTAGGAAGGACCCTCCCAAACATGCTTGTGTCTTCTTCCCTTAAATACACACAGTCTCTTGGTCTCTTAGGTGGTGTCACAAGGGACAGAGGCACAGCTACACATATCAGTGGCCCACCCTAGACTTTATGGACTTTCTTCTTCACTTTCTACTTCACTCTCCATATTCCTCCCACTATAGTTCCTGGGATCCCTTCCAAATAAACTGCTAGTATACAAGTTTCACATCTGAGTCAGCTTTTGGAGGATTCAAAGGAAAGCATATGGTAAGGAACCAAATGCAATATGCAATAAATGTTCTACCAACATCACTCTCCATCTCCAACTCTTAGGATGTTTTCTCACTTTAAATTCTTAATAATTTTTAATCCCAGTCCCAAAGTTGAACTCAGTAATTTGCTGAATTTCTTCCCCTTTTCCTCACTACAGAGAAGTAAGCACAGGCCTGAATTCAACTAGTGATACTCTATGAACTTTAGATAGAACCTACCATATTAGGACTCTATATTTGTTTTCAATGGATTAATTGACAGATCAATCAACCAGATATGGTTCATTCACATTTGGAAAAAAAAATAAAGTAAGCAGTCCAAGCACAATTATAACTCACTCCTACTGCATCAAACACTCTTCTGTAGATAAAATGATTACATTGCTAATGTTCACTAGCCCATGATAAAAATAGAGAATCCCTGGCATTTCTGAATGGATGATTAATTTGCAAGTGGAAATTGCTGTAGGATAGTCCCTCTTGAACTTTCATGAACAAACCACTTGCCTGGGATCTTGTTGAAATGCATATTCTGAGTCAGTAGGTCTGGGTGGGAGCCAAGATTCTACATTTCTAACAAATTCCCAGATGATGCAAATGCTGGCTAGGGTAAGGGATACACATTGAGAGCTAAAGCTGTAAACACATGCTATCCCATAAGCCAGCCACTAGTCACACGTGGTTATTTAAAGTTAAATAAAATTAGAAATTCATATCCACTGTCACACTAATCATATTTCGAGGCTCAGTGTGGCTAGAGGCTACCATGTTGGATATTACCAATATGGAATATTTGTAGCAGTGCAGAAAGTTTTATTGAATGAAATTGTTTTAAACTTTGAAGAAATTATATTTCACTTTTCCTTAATTATTATTTTCATCTTTCCTGTTTACTTTCCTCATGTTCTCTCTCCTCAAACACTCCATGCTATTGGATGTCTGAAAAGTCATGATGCATGTTTGCTTAGAAAAACAGAAAAAATACCTCATGACTTTTCCAACAGCTTGATATATTTGTGGTGCTTTTTATTCTCTTATTCATACAGCATTTCTAACGTGGGGTGGGGTGGGGTTGGAAGATGTCTAAAGAATCCTTTGAATACATTTCTTCTTCTTTTTCTTCTCCTTCTTCTTTTTTTTGGGGGGTGGGTAGTCTTAGGGCTTGTGTACTCACCAGAGAGACAGAGAGAAAGACAGAGGCAGTGAGAGGGAAAGTGAGAAATTGTGACCCACGTCACAATCACAATCTCTTCTTCACCATTCTCTTCCTGGGATCTTGGGAATGCACACGCATGTGCCGGGCATGATTTTCAAGCCACTGGGTCTGAGACTTGAACCATGGTCAGATATATGGGAGTTCAGTGGTGTAACTGCTACACAGTCTGGTAGCCCCAACACATTTCCTCTAAAATAGTTTGACTAAAACTCCATGGGTTATCAAGACAATGTGCTCTTCATAATTTTTTTTCTGGTCTGTTTTTTATAGATTTGGTGAAAACAACAAATACCAAGTTAGATAAATGGTTTGAGGCAAATACATTATGTTTACTGCAACTTAAACATCTGCTTTGTTTTAGGATACTAGTTATGCAAATAATCTTTTTTAATTTTATTAACCAAAATATAAGAAGTGTACATGGGTCAGCTTAGGTGGTATAGCAGTAACATAACACTTTGACTCTGAAACCATGTGGGAGGGTGTCTCCCTGTACATGCCAAGCATCACACAAGTGGTTGTGATCCTGGTTGCCTGTGGTGGGACATGGAGGGCTATGTGAGAACCCTGTTGGGTGGACCTCTTTCTCACTGTAGAAATCAATAAACTTTCAAAACATGTATACAAACATGACTCATTTTTTAGAATGAAGATTGGGAAAACAGGGATCTTCTAATAAAAAACAGATTTCTTTTGCTTTTGGTCTTGGACTGTGTTCTTCTAATCTATCTTCTCATGAAAATAATACTCTAATTAACACAAATGGTCATTTATCTTTCCAACAGCTGAAAAGGTCTCAGAAATATAATATTTGTTTTTTCTTCCCAGTTATCTGTTAGACTTTCAGGAAGTCAAGACTAGTTATATGATAAAAATCTTTCTGAAAAATAAAAATATACCCAAAGTTCAAATAAAGCATGATTTCCTAGATTATAACTACATGCAATTCAGTTCAGATAACTGGAGTCGATGACAGAATACACTGTAGGCAATGCCTCTGTGGAAGGAACTAGAGATGGCACCAGTTCAATCATTCTAGGTCTTGAGTTTGTTAAATCTAATTTGAGAGAGGGAAAGAAAGTTTCAAAAAAGAAAAAAATCAGGATATTGAAAATGCTTCCAATACTGCAAATGTGGAAGAATATAGAAATGAGCCATTTATGAAGTATTCTCTACCTTTGTGGTCAAACAGTGGTGATGAGAGCTTTATGATATTCTCTTCTATTTAGCTAGAGTACCTTGAAAGGGTCTCTAAAGTAGCAATAAGCAATTGAGTCAACTCCAGTTCTGTAACAAATTTAATACCACACTTGGCCTGTTTATCAGTTCAATAAACCGTGTGTATATGAAGGATCAAAATTGTGAGTAGAGAAATCAGCAGATGGTATAATGGTTACATTGCTATACTCCCACATAGTTGACCGTGGCTCAAGTCCTGTACCCAGAGGCTTAAAACTCATTGTGGCACATGTGCATGCATGCCCCAAATCTCAAGAGAATAGAGGAGAAGGGATTGCAGCGTGGCCATCCCCTCGGGTTGTAAATTTTCACTTTCTTTCTCTTTGTCTCTCTGTGTGTCTCTGGCAAGCATATGGGTCCTACAGCAAAAATCTCTCTCAAAAAAAAAAAAGAAAAAAAAGAAAAAGAAAAGTGAGTAGAAAAAGATTCTTAGAATTGAAAATGCTTTACTTACTTACATTAACAATTTATAAAAGAACAATTCAGACTGCTTACTGTTCTGCGTGCATGTTTTTAAGCACAAGTTGTAAGAATTAAAGGTAGAAGATCCTCCACATAAAGAGGATTTAATGTGGCAGTACACCCTAGTTTTGTCAATGAGAGAAAATCAAAGAACATTCAACAACGTTAAAAATAGTGTTTTGCGTCACTTTCAATTTTTTTGTGTCATTTTCAATTTTTTTTTTTTTTAGCTTCTCATAGGTTTCCTTGTGGAGGTCTTTAACTTCTTTGTTTAGATTTATTCCTAGGAGAATGAATTGAAAAAACTACTCTCTAAGGAAGACATATGAATAACCAAAGGCAAATGAAAAAGTGCTCAACATCTCTTATTATAAGGGAGATGCAGATCAAAACCACAATGAGATACCACCTAACCCCAGGCAGAATGACTAAGATAAAGAAAAAAAAAAAAAAGATAAATGCTGGCAGGGGTGTGGTGCAAGGGGAACACTCCTACACTACTGGTGGGAGTGTAAATTGGTCCAGCCACTGTGGAGAACAATATGGAGATTCCTCAAAGACCTACAAATAGAACTACCATATGATCCAGCAATCCTACTCCTTGGTATCTACCCAAAAGACAGAAGAATCCTTAGTCAAAAAGTGGTTGCATATCGATGTTTATTGAAGCATTATTCAGAATTGCTAAGACTTGGAACCAACCCAAATGCCCACTAACAGATGACTAGATTGAAAAAGTGTGGCACATATACTCTATGGAATACTACTCAGCCATAATAAACAACAAGATCCTGGCTTTTGAAATAAAGTGAATGAATATGGAATATTTACTGCTGAGTGAAGCAAGCCAGGCTATGAAGGAGAGACATTGTATGTCTCCACTTAATATACACTGGCTGTCTGCACTCTCTAACTGAAATTGAATGACTGGAGTATAAAAAAACATAGAAAATGGTTATAAATATCAGATACAGTGTGGGAAGAGGGCAGGTGAAAGAGGAGAGTATGAGGAAGGATATTAAGAACAAAAATAGAGAGGCAAGGCATTTATAGGACAAAGAAATGGGTTATTATCCGTTGAAAATAATGTGTATAGCATTCTCAACTGGATTGGTGAGAATAGTCACATGTTGGAATAATCACTTTGCAAGCGAGGTGACATATGTGATTGAATGTCTAAAAGAAATTGAAATAAAAAATATATTAAAAAATAGTGTAAGAAGAAAATGGATGACCTTATTGTTCACAGAGTTTGAAAAGATGTAATATTAAAAACAATTACTCAGGACCAGCAGTTGGTGTATGGCTATGTCGCTGGGCTCCCATGTAGTTCACCACAGTTCGGGCCCTGGACCCGGTGGCTTAAACTCATGCTGGGTGCGTGTGCATGCATGCCCAATATCCTGAGAGAAGAATGGAGGAGAAGGGATTGTGGCATGGCCATCCCTCCTGGGGGGTGATTTCTCGCTCTCTGTCTTTCTCTGTCTTTCTGGTGAACACATGCGCCCTAAAACGAAAATCTCTCCAAAAACAAACAAATAAAAAAACAATTATGTTGGGAGCACCAGATAACGTAATGGTTACATTGCCAGACTCCCATGTAGTCAACTGCAGTTAGAGTAGGTTGGACCTGGTGGCTTAAAAAACTCATGCTGGGAACCAGCAGTTAGCGTAATGGCTATGTCGCTGGACTCCCACGTAGTCGACTGCTGTTCGTGTCCCAGACCCGGTGGCTTAGAACTCACGCTGGGTGCGTGTGCGTGTGTGCCCAAGATCCTGGGAGGAGAAGGGATTGCGGCGTGACCATCCCCCCTGGCGGGTGGTTTCTCGCTTTCTGTCTCTATGTCTCTCTCTGTCTGGCGAGTGCACGTGCCCTATAGTGCAGACCTCTCCAAAAAAAAAAAAAAGAAGAAGAAGAAACTCATGCTGAGTGCATGTGTGTGCATGCTCAAGATTCTGAGAGGAGAAGGGAGGTGATTTCTCACTGTTTTTCTGTCTCTCTGTCTTTCTGGTGAGCACATATGACCTATAGTAAAAATCTCTCCTTAAATAGAAAGAAAAAGTACACCTATGTCTTGTTTATTTTTATTTTTGTTCATTAGAGAGAGTGCACATAAGCTCACATGAGACAAGAGAGAGACAGGCACTCTTGGTTTCCCATCATGTCACAGTTGCCTTCTCCTAGCCCTCCAGCTGTAAGGATTTAGGGCATCAGTGCCTAGCAGGTTTCAAGTCTACTTGGAACCCAAATCTTCAGTCAGTCTATGGGTTTCAGCTCTTAGTTCAGTATGCTACCTCCTATGCCACTAAGGCTAGGCCTGATTTTATTTATTTTTTGACATAATCACTGTAAAAATTTTAGAAAACACCAAAAAGCATAAGAAGGAAAAAATGTTTCATTATACCAAAACCCAAATACAGGCTATGTTAACATGCTATTAATGTGTTTCTCTATACTGTTCTTCTATGCAAAGTATATATAAATACATATTTTTAAAAATCAAGATTGGGGGACAGCAGGTGGCATGGTGGTTGAGGTGCTAGATTCTCACATGGCCAACCACAGTTTGAGCCCTGGACCTGGCATCTTGAATGTCCTGCTGGACGTGTGTGTGTGTGTGTGTGTGTGTGTGTGTGTGTGTGCACGGGTGTGTGCCTGCAATCCTGAGAGGGAAATAAAATAGAGGGGGTTGCAACGTGGCCATCCTCCATGGGGAGTGATTTCTCACTTCCCCTTTTCTCTCTCTGGCAAGCTTATATACCCTATATCAAAACTATAATAAATAAATAAATTAAAAAACAATTTAAAAATTAAAAATTAAAAAGAAGTAAAGAAAAAAAGAAAATCTAAACCAATTTGCAATTTGGAGCCAAACTCAGCCAGCAAATAGCAAAATTCTGTTAACACAGCTATATAATGCATTATAATATCCATGCCCACACAAGAAAATAAACGCATATTGTTATGAACTATTGAGTTGGAGGATTTTTGTTATACAACTTTATTGCAGCCATAACTAAATAATATACTTTATAATGTATTAATTACCATACAATAGTTAGGTAAGTTGATTCATAGTCTTATTTAAATTTGTCAATGTTTTTAATGAGGAAATTGTCTTTCTACTTGACTAGGTCAGGAAAGAAATCCTTCTGGTTTTTCAAGTTACAAATCCACATGGCCCTCTGTTAAAAGGATTTCTTTTATAGGTTCAGATATCTTTACTATTGAAAATAGGATCTCTGAATTTATACTCTAACAATCTGTGTAACAGAACTTGAAAACAGCAGCACAATGAAAGTCTTTATTCTTTTACTAGGGAAATAAAAACTAAAAGGATGATTTTATGATGAGCCATCAATGCTTAAGCTGTAATTCTTACAGAGAACCCCGAAAAGTTTTCAATACTGTTTTAGAGTAGCACTATCCAATGGACCTATAAAGTCAGCAATGTTGTTACTTTAACATTATCTAGTAGCCACATTTTAAAAAAAGGTAAAAAGACAAAGATGAAATTAATATTAATGCTGTATTTTATTTAATCTGATATTTCCAAAATATTATTTCAAATTATTATTAATACATTAAGCTACTAGTGACATATTTTGCATTCCGTTTCTCATACTAAGACTTCAAAATCAGTGTGCAGTTGACACATACAGTACATCCAATTTGGTCTAGCCACATTTCAAATGTCTATTGGTCACCATATTGAATAGTATAGTTTTAGATGACATGATTTTATCTATATCAGTGTATTATTAATAGTTTCCTGTGGCTGCTCTAACAAATGCCATATATTTAGAATAATAGATACTTAATTGTTTAGTTCTGGGGGCCAGGCATTCAAAATTTCAGTGTCTGAAGCATCATGCTTTCTCTTAAGACAACAGAAAATTCCATAGTATGACTCATTTAACTTCTTGTGGTGCTAGACATTCCTTGGCTTGTGGCTGCATCACTTTAATCTCTGTCTCTATTTTCACATGGACTCCTCCTCTTCTGTCTTTGTCAAATCTCCCTAGTATGTGCCTTACAGACAAAGGTCCCTGTATCCCTGGGCAGTGGACTATTGTTAGTCTGTGCCCTGTTGGGGGCTGGGCCACAGTCCACTGACCTACTCAGCAGATGGTGAGCAGCAGACAAGCAAATAAGATCCATCTGTGTTTGTAGCCTCTCCCCATCACTCAGATTGCTGCCTGGGCTCCACCACCCGTCAGAAAAGCAGTGGTACTGGATGCTCATGGGAATGCAAACTCTTTTGTTGTGTAATTGTTTCATTATATATTGCAAAGTGGTAGTGATGGAAATGGGGTACTCAGTGGATAAGATATGCCTGGGTCATCCTGAGACCAGCTCCCCAATCCCCCACCCTGCCTGCAGAGGAATTGTCTTCCATGAGGCTAGTCCCTAGTGCTGGAAAGGCTGGGGACTGCTGTCATACAGGACTCTTGTCATTGAATTTAGGACCTTCGTACCCAAGAATGATGAATTTTTCATCTCAAAATACTTAATTACATCTGCAAAGACCTTTTTTTTTTCTTCCAAATATGGTAATATTTACAGGTTCTGGGAATTAAAACATGAATTTATCTCTGGAGGAGGCAATCGTTCAATTCAATACAATTAAAATAATAAGTTAATTTTTTTTTCTCTCTTTGAGAGGTTTTCACTATAGGGTGCATGTGCTCGCCAGACAGAGAGAGACATAGAGACAGAAAGCGAAAAATCACCCCCCAGGGGGATGGTCACACCGCAATCCCTTCTCCTCCATTCCCCTCTTGGGATCTTGGGCACGCACGCACACGCGCCCAGCGTGAGTTTTAAGACACTGGGTCCGGGATGTGAACCGCAGTCGACTATGTGGGAGTCCAGCGACATAGCCATTACGCTAACTGCTGGTTTCCAAGTTAAATAAAAATTTGAAGTAGACTTCATGAGCTATTTGGAAAGTGGTTTATGAATCAAGACATAATTGGTCATGATAGTCACATCAAATTTAATAAAGGTAAAGCAAATACATTATTTGAATTTAATTGAAAAATAACAATAAAAGGATGAACAGTTTAATATATATACATGGCACACCTATCAGGAAAATGTAAATGTAAAAAAGAACATTATCAACTTTTGACAAGGATGTAAACAATAAAATCTCTCATATACTTTTAGTATAAATATACTAAAACCACTTTGGAGGAAAACTCACTTTGGAGAAATTTGGGACCTATTAAATATATCCATACCTAGGGCCAGCAGTTAGCATAATGGCTATGTTGCTGAACTCTCATGTAGTCGACCGCGGTTCAAGTCCTGGCCCCGGTGGCTTAAACTCATGCGAGGCACGTGTGCGTGTGTGTCCAAGATCCTGAGAGGAAAATGGAGAAGAAGGGACTGTGGCATGGCCATCCCCCCAAGGGGTGATTTCTTGCTTTCTGTCTCTCCGTCTCTCTCTGTCTTTCTGGTGAGTGCACATACCCTATAGCAAAAACCTCTCAAAAAAAAAAATATATATATCCATACCTTATGACTTAGTAATTTCACCCTTGGGTGTTTGTATTCACCAAAAGGCACCTGTTAAGATGTTGAAAGGAATACTATTTGTCATAGCACCAAACTGGAAACAATACAAATGACTGTCAACTGCATAATGGATAAATAAATTATAGTATATTCATACTATTCTATGAAATAGTCTACACAGCAAAGATAATGAATAGTCTATAATTACACACAACAACGTGGTTAAATCTCAGAAATAAAAATGTGAAATGATCAAAGCCAGACAAAAAAGAATACATAGTATGTATTTATTTATATAAAATTACAGCTTTGTTTCTATTTATATATATTTTTAGCTACCAGGGGAATGAATTCATGATCATATTCCTCAAACCCAACTAACTCATAAGAAGAATTAAAAGTGTATTAAATGTGATTTGAGGGGTGGATCCCCTGCCCCTTCACTTTGTTTCTTGTGACTCTTATTTTTCTTTGTAGTTCCTATTTCTCTTTCAAATGCTTGCATTTTGCTTTTTACTTGACTATTGTCTTCTATTGTCAACCCTGACTCATAACAAAATTTGAGTCCCAAATGAGGACTGTCCTTGTCTGTCTTGGCTGATGTTGAAGTTGGGTCAAGAATTTATTTATAGGCCTCTCTGATCACTGATAGAGCATGTGGGGTGGGATGTAAATCTCCTACATAAAAAGGCTTATAAGGACCAGCAGATGTCATATTGGTTATGTCACTGGACTCCCACCTGGTTGACTATGGTTCAAGTTCTAGAGTCAGAGACTTAAAACTCACAGCAGGGGCATGTACATATGTGCCCAAATACTTGAGAGGAGAATGAAAGAGAAGGGATTGTGGCATGGCAAAGGGTGATTTCTTGCTTTCTGTCTCTCTGTCTCTCTCTGTCTCTCTGGCAAGCACACACGCTTTATAGCAAAAATTTCTCTTTAAAAAAAGAAAAATGTCGAGGCGGACTAAGGCTGCAGGCCCGACCCTTCCGAATCTCCACGCGTCCCCACCATTCTTCCTCCTTGGACCCCAGGTTGGGTGCCTGGGACTTTAAGGCGAACCCCCACCCCACCCCACCCAAAATCCTGATCGAGCCGGCCAGCAGTTCCGGACACCAGGCGGACTGAGGCTACAGACCCAACCAACCTGATACTGTCATTCATCATCTGATCCCTTTCCACTAGCCTTTGGACTGTTTGAATTTTGGTGATTTGAGTAGTGCGTGGTGCGCGTTGTGCGCCACATGATTTACTTTTTCCATTTTGTTTTTCTTTGCTCTTGGGGTGTTGCTTATTAGGTCAGTTGAAGGCTCACCACTCCTTAGAAACAACGAGGACTTTGGGCCATCCAGGGCTAGTGGCAACAGTTAATGGTAATTGTGAGGAACAGGTAGGCCAACATAAGATAAATCATCCATTTTCTAAGCCTGTACAACTTTTAAGAATCAGAGATACCTTAAATAAGTTAGGAAAAAACATATAGATTACCTGATGACTAGGAACAATCGCAAAGGCTCAAGAAATATGAACAACCAACAAAAGGCCTCTCCCTCAAGGGAAATCATCAAGCCTACATCACCCACAGTCAATACAATGGACGTCGTGGACATGTCTGAAAAGGAATTCAGAATATTTGTAGTGACCAAACTAACTGAGATGGAAGAGAAAAGAGACAAGGAACTCCAGGAGATGAGGAAGTCTTTTAATAACTTGAATGAAGAAATGGATACCCTAAACAAGAACCAGATGGAACTTCTAGGATTGAAGAATGTGATACAAGAAATCAAAACCTCCCTTGAAAGCATTAAAAGTAGGTTAGACCAGGCAGAAGATCGAATCTCTAATGTAGAAGACAAAACGTCTGACCTAGAAAAAAGTATCAAGAAGACTGAGAAAA
>NW_006159795.1:3587864-3602741 GCF_000334495.1 Tupaia belangeri chinensis
GCAGGACATTAGTGAGAAACAGATATGGCTTATTAACTGTTGATGATGACATGTATAGTATTCTCAACTGGATTGGTCTGAGAAGTATTTTATGATGGTCAAAATATTTTTACAAGCAAAGTGAGAAATAGCGATTGAGTGTTTTAAACAATAATTATAATAATAAAAATATTGATTGGGGAAAACATAGAAAAGATATTGAATGTTGAAGTGGGGAGATTAATGTCTCTGTACTGACTGACATGCATGGCATTCCCTTTTGAAAAAACAATGTAATACCCTGTAAAGTTATACGTAATCCAATGTAATATAAAGAAGATTATGATGATAATAAAAAATAAAAATAAAAAAAATTAAAAAACCAGAAAAATGTCTATAGAATAGCAAGTTCTAGTTTTGTGTTTACATTCTGTTAGGACTCTCAACTTGTGGAGAGAGGGTCCTTGGCAGTTACATGCCATCCCAGAAAAGTCCTTTCTCTTCCAGGCTAACCCCACCAACAAGGCACCAACAAGCACTGCTTCACCCTCAGCTTGGCTTAATGTTCACTTTGGCTTTGACATCCTGTGCTAATTAGGTTGAGACCACATGGTGAGTGAATTTGAGTGTGGCCTTTTTCCATCAATCTATAAGCCACTGGAATGCTATTTTTTTTGTTATTTATTTTGCCATAGGGCGTGTGTTCTTGCTAGAGAGAGACAGACAGAGTGAGAAAGAAAGTGAGACATCACCCAAAAAGGGAATGGCCACACTGCAATCCATTCTCTTCCATTCTCCTTTCAGAAATTTGAGCATACAAGAACATGTCCCTGACATGATTTTCAAGCCACCAGGTTTGGAACTCACACTGTGGTTGGCCATGTGGTAGTCTTAACCACTACATTACCTGCTGGCCCAAAAATGCTGTTTCATTAAAAAATAATAATAATAAATTTCAAAGCTTAATACTATATGAAGTACTAAAAACTAAATTTATTTGATAGTAAATCAACTCTAGTATGAATTTCAAGGCCTTGTCCCAATAGAAAATACAGGATTGGGAACCAGCAGTTAGTGTAATGGCTATGTCGCTGGACTCCCACGTAGTCGACCGCAGTTCGTGTCCCGGACCCGGTGGCTTAAAACTCACACCAGGCGTGTGTGCGTGCGTGCCCAAGATCCTGAGAGGAGAATGGAGGAGAAGGGATTGCGGTGTGACCATCCCCCCTGGGGGGTGATTTCTCGCTTTCGGTCTCTATGTCTCTGTCTGTCTGGCGAGCGCATGCGCCCTATAGCAAAAACCTCTCCAAAAAAAAAAATTACAGGATTAACATTAATAAAATTGTATAGCTATTAGTAATGAAAATAATTATTATTACTATTACTAGATAGGCATGGCTCTCAAGCAGCCTCAGCAGGCAGTGGTATATGAGTGGCACAGGCAGAAAGGCTGAGGAGAAGGTGATGAAATAATTTGTCTCAGATGCCACAGCTGGATAGTGGCACAGCTAGAAATAAACCTTAACACAGTTGACTTTTTTACAGTGTGATTTCAGCTACTTAGACAAAAGTGCTAATATACTCTAAGGTGTAAAGCTATCCAATGCTAAGAATTATTGTACTAAGCATGTGTTAGATTCAACTACCTACAGATTTACACTACAGATACTTGAATTTAAAATCAATCACTGTAATATTATCCAAACATCTGATTTAAAATATAAGATAATTTGCCAAGGAAGGCCCAGTTACAATGATCTCATTGTAATCTTTTCATGAAAAATAAACTTCCAACTCAGAATAATTTTATAGCAACTGTTGTAGATTTTTGCAAATAGATTTACAGGAAAGTTATACAACAGTAGCGAGCATTCTCCTATATCCCACATTGTTTCTTCTGTTGTTAATACCTTATATAGATTGACATGTACCAATATATTGGTACACCAATGAGCCAATATTGATACTTTAAATGGAGTCCAAACTTGATTCTTATTTCTTTAGTTTTGACCTAATGTCTTTTACCTGTCTTAGGTTCTCATTTAGGATACAGCATCACATTTAGTTGTTACATCTTAAGATAATCTACATTGTATTTCTCAGACATTTCTTGATTTATGACCTTGACAATTTTGAGGAGTCCTGTCCCAATATTTTAAAAATATCCCTTAATTTGGGTTTATCTGATGTTTTTCTTTTCTTTTTGGAAGGGGAGGGGGGATAAGGCCACAAAGTGTAATGTCATTATCATGTCTTATCAAGGTTACTTACCTTTGACTTAACACAGTAGTGAAATGTTAACCGTGATCACCTGCCTGAGGTGTGTCTGTCAGTTTCTCTACTGAGAAAGTTACCCTTTTTCGGGCTCTCTATCCTGTACTCTATGGAAGAAATCCTATTCAAAGTCTATACTACTGATGGGCATCAGCTATATTAATTATTTGGAATTGTCCTGTATGGAAGATTTCTCTATTTTATCACATTAAAAAATTTTTCAGTCATTTAATCATATCAGTATGGATTCATAGATAGGTATTTTATACTTGGAATTATAATCCAATATTCCATTTTTTTTTAAATTTTGCTGCTCAAATGGTTCCAGCACTGGTCATTGAAAGTTCTTTCAGCTGGTTCCTATATCCCTTGGACAAATTCCCATTACTGGGTTTTTGAATACTTTTTCGCTTTTTAGAACTGTAAAAGGATCCTGGCTTACCTTATAACATCCCTTTTAAGCACTAGAATCAGCCATTTCTCTCCAAAAGCCCCAATTTCTTTAATTGCATTGAAGGATGGAATTAGAAATCAAGGTCTGGAGGGAAAGTCAGCAGGTGGCATGGTGGTTAAGGCACTGGAATCTCAAATGGCCAACCATGGTTCGATTCCTAGACCTGGCAGTATGAAAATCACACCACTCATGTGTGTGCATGCCCAAAATCACAGGAGGAGAATGGAGGAGAAGGGATTATGGCATGGCCATTCCCCTAGGGGGTCATTTCACTTTTCTTTTCACTGTTTCTCTGTCTCTTTCTAGTGAGTGCATGTGCATTATGGTAAAAACTTTAAACAAAAGAAAGAAAGGAAGGAATAAAAGAGAAAGAAATTAAGGTCTGGCACTGTGTGTACTCCATCTTTCTGGGATGTTTTTGCTTCTATCATTGTTAGTGGACAGTTTGGGAATATATATGTGCACGCTAACCTATGTTCAAGAATGTATCTATAATTATTTCTATTTTCTACATTTATCCATCTTTATCTATATTAAGCTAAACATGGGTTTATACTGATATCTCAGCCTTGTCTCACATAATTCATTCTAGCCTTCCTTGGTTGATTATCTGTAACAATTTAAATATCAGGAAGTGATGGCCTCTATAGCCTTAGAAGTCACGCTGAAGGTTAAGAAAACAATCTTCTTGTAGTTGACAGGGGATTAGAAATAAAAAACTGATTCTGTGCTTAGATACCAGTCTAATTTTTGCCCACTCTGAAACATCATAGCCCAAACACTTATCCTAATTTCCCGCTGTGCACTACCACATTCCAACAATTCATCAAACACTTCTAATAAATAAACTAAAAACAAACAAACTAACTAACAGTCCAGCAACATTGACCCCTCACATGGAATTTCCACAAGCCTTACTTTTTCTTGGAATTCATTGTCAGGTTGGTACAACCAAAGAACAGAATTTGAGCAGTCCTGTTCTTTGTATTTCATACATTTTCTAGTGCTTCTTCAGTGGATTTTCTTTCTAAAAGGGCTCTCTGCTTGACAGACTCTAAATGGAACTGTAAATGGAATGACCTTTTACTGTGTTGGAATATTGAGAGCCAAACTACAATCCATCTGACTCATAAAAATAAATAAGCTCAATTCTCCATTAAAAAGGAGATAAAACATGGTATATCTCTTTTGCCTTTTGTTGCTCCTCAAGATATAAAACTCTTCTTGACATTATTTTGTTGAAAACACTTAATGTAAGGGGACTTTCTCTTGAATACACATACCCTATTTTGATGACTAAGGCTATCATTTAAAACATTACGTGAATTGTCATTCCATTTTTCTTTAAGGTTAGGCTTGTACATTGCCATTAGGAAGATGAATGAATTTATGTTTCTATTATAACCGGTAGAGTTTACAAATGAAAAGAGAAATAGCTTCTACAGCAACGTTCATTAATTTAAAAATGTTGGCTTAAGCAATTTAATTTCTTTAATTACTTTTTCCACATCTTTTTCTTCTTAAACCAAAGCAATAGAACATATGAAGAGTAAATAAGTGACTCTGTAATCCATGCCACAGAAGGCAGAAATGACTCGCCTTGGGCCTCCAATCCTCCATCATACACTTACAGATAGTGATGTCCCAGTAAAGGATAATAAGTACTATTTTTTGAAAAGGCCTGATTATTCATGTTTGTCCACTGAACGATGTAAAGACCACCATGACTAATTTCAAGCTACCAACATGATGTCACTAAGCACAGATTTCAGCAGAGATGCCAGTAACATCGCTGTAGAGCACCCTCGCCATTCCAGAATAATTGTGAATAACCTTGAAAACATAGAGAGTCATAAAAATAACTAAGAAGCAATGGGCTTTAGTATTATGAACCGAAGTAATTTTATCTTAACTGCAAATAAGAGATTAAAAAGCAAACAGCACAAAGGATGAAAGGGACAATTCCTAAACTTACTTTTCATTTCCTTCCTTCCTTTTGCTCTTACTCCCTTAAGAAGCAGGATATCTAGACCAGCAGTTGGTGTAACGGCTATGTCGCTGGACTATGTAGTCGACTGCGGTTCGAGTCCTAGACCCGGTGTCTTAAACTCACGCCAGGCGCGTGTGCATGCGTGCCTAAGATCCAGAGAGGAGGATGGAGGAGAAGGGATTGCAGCATGGCCATCACCCCTGGGGGGTGATTTCTCTCTTTCTGTCTCTCTGACTCTCTCTGTCTTTCCGGCAAGTGCATACTCCCTATAGCAAAAACCTCTAAAAAAAGAAGCAGGATATCAAGCTCCTTGGGAAACTAATATTTTGGGAGAGACAGTCTGCCACTGAAGTATGGAATCAAATAGCTCCACTGTCTCACAATAATGTGGTGACTAGGGTAACATTCTGTGATTTGAAGATGCTAAATTTAAACATATATAGATTCTTGTTATAACCTTGTAATAACCCTTCCCAAGAAACATTAACATATACAGTAGTATTTTTTGAAAACAAATCTTAATTCTTTGCAAGACATATTTGGTATTGAATCCATAAAGCACAGTAAAAATATTTTGGAAATATGGTCCTGACACTCAAAATGACTGAATTGTTGCTGATTATCACTAGAGTATTAGAGCCAAATAATGTAACAAATCATAATTCTTGAACTTGTATGCATCCAGACTATCAAAAAGAGCAGTATTGGGAACCAGCAGTTAGCATAATGGCTATGTCGCTGGACTCCCATGTAGTCAACCGCGGTTCACGTCCTGAACTCGGTGGCTTAAAACTCACGCCTGGCACATGTGCGCGTGTGCCCAAGATCCCGAGAGGAGAATGGAGGAGAAGGGAGGGATTGCCGTGTGACCATCTCCCCTGGGGGGATGATTTCTCACTTTCTGTCTCTATGTCTTTCTCTGTCTGTCTGGCGAGCGCACGCGCCCTATAGCGGAAAAAAAAAAAAAAAAAAAGAGCAGTATTTCCCAATCCCCTAATTCTCTCTATTCACCCTATTTCCTCTGATATTTTCAGGGGCTTTTTGCTTCTTGTAGACATTCAAACGATTAACGATTATTCTTTTGGTTCTCACTATCAAAGACAGAAATTAGTCTTCACTTCCAAGCTCTTATAAACTTCTCCAAACTGAATGACAAAAGATATATTTAATATTGCTCATGGATCTGTTAGAGAAGAAATGAGGGTAAGGAAGAATAGGTTTTACTGATAGCATTTAGTAGTTAGAATTTATTTTTGTAGATGTACAAATTACTTTTTTTCGAAAGTAAAAAATGATTGAAATACATTAAAGCAGACAGATTCCACTATTACTCAAGGGGGCTAATATCATTATTTTCATGTCCCAAAAGTCATGAATGGACCCATTGGTTGTGTGCCTTGTTATTCACTGTCGAGAAAAATTCTGGCACAAAGCGTAGTAGAAAATTGCTACTTCTGACATCTCTTAAGGGAAAAAGAACTCAACTTGGAACATCTTTCTACAGTTAGGAAGTGAAACTGACAGCTCTCACCCTCCTCAGATAAGAATTCTATCAGGAAATGTGACATTTTCAGTCACATAGTGTAGCTCAGGTACTTGCCCAAGCCGCCACAAATAGTTGAGATGCAGCAAAACTTCTGTCATTATGCAAGATTTCCACCCCATAAAATTAATAGACTTCCAAAGCACAAGACAGATGCAGTATTAATCTGCCCCCACATGCTTTACAGCTATTTAAAGGGCCTGTCAACATGAATAATGCACAGGAGTTATTTTTACATAAAATGCACTCAGATATTATAGAATGTACAGCTCGGCCAAGACAACATGGATTTCTAAAATTCCAATTTATAATACAGAGTAACCACCAGAGATCTTTTTTATTTGTATTTCCAGGACTTTGTAGTTAAATTCACCAAGTAATGTCAACTGTTTAATTGGTGATAATTTTGTGTTTCTTTCATAGAGATTTGAAAAAATAAAATTAAAAAAATATTTTTTAGAGGCAACTTCAAAACCTCATGAAAAAATGCCACTGAAGTATGATTTTGGGGGGGGTTTGCAAAAATGTTGAAGTCCATGCATATTTTTTCATAGCATACGTTTTCCATGAACTTTTTGAAACTCTTTCATATATGAAATAAATCAAAACTGCCTGAAAGAAAATATTTCTTCCATGGGGATGTAGTTGTTAAGAGAAAGAGAGAGGATAAAATTTAGTAGATCTAATATGTTAGTATAAAAATAGCTTTTTTATCATTTCAGAGTAAGAATCCACTTTTCCCTTATGCAACTTAAAGTTAAAATATTTAGTAAGCATTAATAGACTAAAGAATGAAATGGAATAGTTCAAAAATAGACTCAAATATATGTGAAAATATTATATAAGAAAAAGGTAGTACCTCAATTTGCAAGGACAAAAGTTGAACTTTATAATAAGTAATGTCAAAAAGAGTCTTAAATAAGTGATATTGGTACAACAGGGTAGCAAATTAAAAAAGATACAATTGGAATTTTACATAAATGATCTTGGAACACTCAGGACCCACGGTGAGCAAAAGGTGGACTTTTAAAAAAAATTATGTTGGGACAAAAGAATAGCAAGTGAGAAAAATAAAACTGAATTAATAATCTTACACAACAATGAACAATATTTCCAAGATCATCGAAATGTAAAAACCCAAACCATAAAAGAAAAAAGGATGATTTCCTTATAAATTAGCTTTAGAAAAAGACTTACTATGACTCAAATTTAAAAGTAATAAAACATTTGGATAAAGTGATTACATAAAATGAAAACAAAATTTACATGACAAAAACACACCATAAACAGAATTAAAAGGCAAAAAACAAAACGGGATACCATTGTTACAATTCAATGATAAAGAACAAATTCTCCTAATAGGTAATGGACTGAAGAATCAAGGGGGGTGACCAGCAGTTAGCATAATGGCTATGTCGCTGAACTCCCATGTAGTCGGCCGTGGTTCAAGTCCCAGACCTGGTGGTTTAAACTCACGCAGGGTGTGTGTGCGTGAGTGCCCAAGATCCTGAGAGGAGGGAATCAGCAGTTAGCTTAATGGCTATGTCGCTGGACTCCCATGTAGTCGACAGCAGTTCAACTCCTGGACCTGGTGGCTTAAACTCACGCAGGGCACGTGTGCGTGCGTGCCCAAGATCCTGAGAGGAGAATGGAGGAGAAGGGATTGCAGTGTGGCCATACCCCCCTGGGGGTTGATTTCTAGCTTTCTATCTCTCTGTCTCTCTCTGTCTTTTTGGCAAACACACGCACCCTCTAGCAAAAAACTCTCAAAAAAAAAAAAAAAAAAAAAGAATCAAGGGGGAAAGAAGATCAAACACTAGATGGGAAAACATGCCAAACAACAAACGAATATCCTGCTGTAGTCTAAACGTGTTCCCCTCAAACCACTTATGTTGAAGTTAACTTCCACTGTGATGGTATTTGGAGGTAATGCTTCTGGATGGTAACCGGTCATGAGGGTAGAACCTTAATGAATGGGATTAGGGCCCTTAGAAGAAAAGAGCACAGAATTTGCTCTCCCTTTTTCTGCTTTTTGCCATGTAAGGATATAATGAGAAGATGGACTTTGCAAACCAGGAGTAAGTCCTCCCCAGACACTGGATCTGCCAGCACTTTGACTTTGGTCTTTCCAGCCTCCAATATTTTTTTTTAAGAGCTTTTTGCCTTATGGTGCATGTGCTTGCCAGAAGGGAAGAGAGAACTAGAGAGGGACAGAGTCAGAGACGGTGAGAGGGAAAGTGAGAAATCACCTCCAAGGGGGGATGGCCACACCGCAATCCCTTCTCCTCTATTCTCCTCCTGGGGTCTTGGGCATGAATGCACACACACATGTCCGGCGTATAAGTTTCAAGTCACCAGGCACAGGATCTGAACCACAGTCAGCCATGTGAGAATCCAGTGACATAATCACTACATCTGCTGGTCCCTCCAATAAATGTTGTTTCAGCCACCAGTCTGTGGTAGTCTGTTAAAGCAACTCAAACTGGTTGAGAGATA
This sequence comes from Tupaia belangeri chinensis, assembly GCF_000334495.1. Taxonomy (NCBI): domain Eukaryota; kingdom Metazoa; phylum Chordata; class Mammalia; order Scandentia; family Tupaiidae; genus Tupaia; species Tupaia belangeri. The sequence goes on from NW_006159795.1 coordinate 3,596,601, forward strand.
TTCGTAAAAATGCATACAAAGGGACCAGCAGATGGCGAAATGGCTACATCCCTGGACTCCCTTGTAGTCCACCACAGTCCAAGTCCCAGACCCAGTGGCTTAAACTTATACCAGGCACGTGCACATGTATGCCCAAGATCATGAGAGGAGAATGAAGGAGCAGGGATTCACTTTCTGTCTGTCTGTCTCTCTCTGTCTTTCTGGCAAGTGCACAAACCCTATAGCAAAAACCTATCAAAAACAAACAAAAAAACCCAAGAAAATGCATGCACACACACTCACAACTCTTAGACATATGAAAGTATGAATGGGCACTTAATTTCATGCATCATAAGAGAAATAGAAGTTAAAACTATACTAAAACAATTTTTACCAAATTAGCCAAATTAAAACTTTCTGGTGAAGTTGAGGATGAGGGGGCAAAGATCCTCTTATACATCATAGGAGGAATATATGAAAAGAAGAACAAAGCAAAATAAAGCAAAAGATAAAAACAAATTCTCCCAAAAAAAAAAAAGAAGAAATCAAGAAATTTACCCAATAATGAGATTCTGCATTTGCAAAGGCAGGCATCATGTTTTAAACTGCAGCTTTATACATCCTTACAATATATAAGGAACAACCTGAACAATCACCCACAGGAAATGATGGCAGAACTACATTGTATCCATGTCAGAGAATAACATGCAGCTATATCAAAGAATGAGAAAGGTTTTAGCAACTTCTGTGGAGTGGCTTGGAGGTTAAGTGAAACAGGCCAAGTATGAAATCATGGAGATAGAATGCTACATTTTATATAAGAAAGACAGACATTTCATATCTATATATTTTTTAAAAATGTCATCTCAAAGCACTGGGAAAAATACATTTTTTAAAGTGAAATGATATGAGAGAATTGAATAGCTGGCTATGCATTTATTCTTTATTTTGGCTAACAGAAACATGGAATGAAAAACACAGAAAGTGAGTAGGATCGGGGGAAAAGATTTATACTTGAGGGGGACCAGCAGTTAGTGTAATGGATATGTCACTGGATTCCCACGTAGTCGACCGCGGTTCGAGTCCTGGTCCCGGCGGCTTAAACTCACGCCGGATGTGTGTGTGTGCGTGATCAAGATCCTGAGAGGAGAAGGAGAAGGGATTGTGGTGTGGCCATACCCCATGGGGGTGATTTCTTGCTTTCTGTCTCTCTGTCTCTCTCTCTCTCTGACTGGTGAGCACACGCGCCCTATAGCAAAAACCTCTCAAAAAAGAAAAAAAGATTTATACTTGAAACTACTATAAATATTCCTATTTATGTAATTTTTAAATTTAAACCATATGAATATGTTACATTTTCAAAATATAAAATTAGTAAAAAGAACGAAGAACTGTAATCTCTGAAATTGAATGTAGCTTTATATCAATTAATCTAACTGTATAGTAAATTAATAATGTAACTCAATGGACAATAAGTTTAATAATCTTAGAACTTATATTATTAGTGAGAAATAGTCTAAGGAATAGAAAGAACTATAAGAAATGTTAAATTTTCTCTAGTAAATTTGTTATTAGTGACATCAGTATTTTTAGTTAGAATTATTTTGCATAGACTGTAACAAGGAAGTAAATACATTGATACAGTAAGAAACAAGAATTGCCACTATGAGAAATGAGAAAGACATACATGTAAAGAAAAAAAATTGAGTAAGAATCTACGATAATGGATTCAATTTGGACATATAATCCCACTGCTAGGATCACAGTTTAAGGAAATAATGCCAAAGAATAAAAATGCTACACAAAGACAGATATTTGCTCAATTGTTAGTTAGAATAACAAAAATAAAACAGATAATGTCTAACTGTTGAATAGTAAATGGACAGTGAATAGTTAATACAATTTCAAATCAATAGAATATCATTCAGTCATAAAACTGATAGAAAAGAATTCAGAATCACCTCTATGCTTATACAATGTTCAATGAAAGATGTCATGTTTAATGAAAACATGTGGGAACCAGCAGTTAGCATAATGGCTATGTCGCTGGACTCCCACGTAGTTGACAGCAGTTCTCCTCCAGGAGCCGGTGGCTTAAAACTCACGCTGGGCGCATGTGCGTGCATGCCCAAGATCCCGAGAGGAGAATGGAGGAGAAGGGATTGCAGCGTGGCCATCCCCCCGGGGGATGATTTCTCGCTTTCTGTCTCTCTGTGTCTGTCTGTCTGGCGAGCGCACGCGCCCTACAGTGAAAACCTCTCAAAAAAAAAAAAAGTTAATATATCATGCATACAAATACATAGATGAACACAATTTGATCTTTTGGGAAATAAACACATGACTGGGTGTATTGTGAATTCCAGTCTTCAAAAAGTTCATGAAAAATGCATATTATGAAAAAAAAATTATGCATGAATTTCCAGATTTTTTTGTACTGAAACAAACATGTATTTTAATTCCATGTCTCTACAATCTTTTTGAAGCCCCCCCCCCCAATTTTCAACATCTAAGGCAATCTGCTTAATCTACATGGTTTTTTTTCTCAAGGAAATTTTTTGTAGCAGCTTCAGATATTGATGAAATTAACGATAGAAATCCTTTCCATTATTCTCCTCACCTTGTTTTTAAACTGTTCTTTATGTAAGTTCCCATTTTTGGAGACTAGGCCTTTTTTAGAGTTATAATTCAGGAATAGCCTCTAAAATAATCAGTTTTTCTTTCTTAGCCATACAGCCAAAAGAATTTATTTAGTGCCAAGAATGCATTATTCTAGTGTTCTATGCTAGAATTAATAGTGCGTAAAATTTTTGCCATGTGCAACTAACAACAACTAATGCTATTAAAGCAATATATTTAATTAGGAGTAAAAAAAGTATTTTGAATGAATTTGGATTCCTTAAGTTAGAATTTCTGCCTTCGAGTCAGCAATACCACACCTTATTAAGTGAGGCAAAGGTGCTACCATCACCATCAGAGGGCACTCCTAAGCTTTCTGCTCCTCACTATGTCTGTTGCTATACACTTATTTTATTGGTTAAGATTTGTTGCCAGAGGAATAAGATCAAAAGCAAGGCATAATGTAGTTTGTCTTTTTTTTTTTTTTTTAGTTTTTTAAAAAGTTCATGAAAAATGCATATTATGAAAAAAAAATTATGCATGAATTTCCAGATTTTTTTGTACTGAAACAAACATGTATTTTAATTCCATTTCTCTACAATCTTTTTTAAGCCCCCCCCCCCAATTTTCAACATCTAAGGCAATCTGCTTAATCTACATGGTTTTTTTTCTCAAGGAAATTTTTTGTAGCAGCTTCAGATATTGATGAAATTAACGATAGAAATCCTTTCCATTATTCTCCTCACCTTGTTTTTAAACTGTTCTTTATGTAAGTTCCCATTTTTGGAGACTAGGCCTTTTTTAGAGTTATAATTCAGGAATAGCCTCTAAAATAATCAGTTTTTCTTTCTTAGCCATACAGCCAAAAGAATTTATTTAGTGCCAAGAATGCATTATTCTAGTGTTCTATGCTAGAATTAATAGTGCGTAAAATTTTTGCCATGTGCAACTAACAACAACTAATGCTATTAAAGCAATATATTTAATTAGGAGTAAAAAAAGTATTTTGAATGAATTTGGATTCCTTAAGTTAGAATTTCTGCCTTCGAGTCAGCAATACCACACCTTATTAAGTGAGGCAAAGGTGCTACCATCACCATCAGAGGGCACTCCTAAGCTTTCTGCTCCTCACTATGTCTGTTGCTATACACTTATTTTATTGGTTAAGATTTGTTGCCAGAGGAATAAGATCAAAAGCAAGGCATAATGTAGTTTGTCTTTTTTTTTTTTTTGTAAGTTTTTGTCATAGGGCATGTGTCCTTGCCAGAGAGAGACACTGAAGAGAAAAAGTGACAAGAGGGAATAGTAATACCGCAATCTCTTCTTGTCCCCTCCACTCTTTTGGGCACACATGCACACGTACCTGTTGTGATTTTCACGCTGCCAGGTCCAGACTTGAACCCTACCTAGTCAGCCATGTGAGAGTCCAGCACTTTAACCACCATACCACCTCCTGTCTCCCTCAGTTTGCAATCTTGAATTGGCATGATTATGAGAAGTTAAAAACAGAACATTTAAAGGATGTGAAAAGTTTGATGGATTTCTAGATACTTGGAACCTTCATAGTAATTTATTAGAAGAATTTAGAATAATGTGGCACAGTTAAGTGTCAAGGGGGAAATATTTACAGAGCAGAGAATTGATCTATTATGACTTTCTATATTTTATACTCTAGAAAAACAATTTGCTTTGTTTTTCTTTTAAAAATAGAAAATATATGGATCTAGCACACTTCCATGGTATTTCAATTGCTGTACAGTAGCTTTCAAATAAATTATTTGACTTACAAACTATCAACTCAAACCATGAAATTCTGAGCAGCTAACCATAAAATTAAATATTGAGTCTACTATTACTTATATGATTTATTCTTTAACATACTTTCCAAAAGTTTTATCAAATAACTTATGAAATATCCCACTGTTTTTATTTTAGATATTCTAAAAGCTATTCCTTTTAAATATTATGTATAAATACTTTACTTCAAGGATTATTGACCATAAAATTATGTAAACATAAAATTACATTTTCCTTATTCAGCCATTCCACTTTCTTTGGTATATATGTGGAACATAATATGATACCTTAAATTAATTTTATTTAGATTTTATTGTGGTATTAGTATTTGTAAGTGAAAATATCTAGACAATGCCTTCCAGACATTCTTGAATATTCAAACAAAATTGATTAATATAAAATCATGCATCAGAGTTTCATAAAATAAAATAAATCTGTCTCAATAAGTTGCATTTTAGACAGTAGAGATTTACTTATGCAAAAAAAAATGAAATCAATAGTTACTTAATTTCCCAGATCACATATATGTGTCCCTATCCATAAACTTCTTTTTAATTCATTCAATTCACTCTATTGCACTTAAAAAATGAAAGTAGTACATTTCCTACACAGATATAAAACACTTCAATTAATTTAAGTGAGATAAATAAAAGAAGCTAAGTATACTAAAGTGTATTTTTTTTTATTTATTTAAAAAGGTTTATTTCCAGGGTACCGGCAGGTGGTGTGGTGGTTAAGGGCGTTGGACTCCCATATGGCAGACCGTGGTTCGAGTCCCGGACTGGGTGAATTGCTTTCTCACTTTTCCTTTCCCTTTCCCTTTCTCTCTCTCTCTTGCTCTCTTGCTCTCACTCTGTCCCACTCTGGTCAAATTAAAAAATTAAAATAAACAAACAAATAAATAAAGTTAAGTAAAAAATAATTGTTTAATAAAAAAATTTTATTTTCCCATTTGCAGAGTAACATTATTACAAAGTTATTGCTATACCCGCATTGCTTAAAAAAGCTCCTGAGAATATTGTAAAAGCATATTTTAAAAAAGTTTAACCAAAATAATGTACATTTTATCTCTAAACATTATATTATTAAAGTCCACATAATGTCCTCTGTATAAATCAATATTTTGGAGGGCCAGCCAATGAGATAGTGAAATTGGATCCCACAAGGCTGATGATATGGTTCAAGTCCTGGACCTGGTGGCTTGAAAAACATGCTGGGTGCATGTGCATGCATACCCAAAATCCCAAGAGGGAAATGGAGGAAAAAGGATTGAGGCATGGCCGTCCCCCTGGGGGGTAATTTCTTACTTTCCTACTTTCAATTTCTCTCTCTCTAGCATGTGCATGTATCCTTAGGCAATAAAAAACCTTTAAAAAATATAAATAAATAAATGAACATGATGTCACAATAATATACAGGATCTGATTCTTAAGTTTTAATTAAGGTTTAAGAAAATAAAAGTTACATTTAGCAAAATTATTTTAATCAAATATTAAAAACTTTGAAATATTTTCAGAAGACAACATTTAATGTAAAAATTTAAACAATAACTTTTTATTTTGAAAGTACGCATAATGAGGAAAGGCTTTTTAAAAATGATGCTAAGGCGGCCACCAGGTAGCATGGCGGTTAAGGCACAGGACTCCTACATGACCATCCTCCGGGGGTGGGATGCTTTCTCACTTTCCCTCTCTCTACCTCTCTCTAGCAAACACACGTGTCCTGTACCATAGATCTATAAATAAATAA
>NW_006159796.1:0-9231 GCF_000334495.1 Tupaia belangeri chinensis
TCAGAGCATTGTAATCATGTTTTCAATTTTTCTTCTTTATTTAATTTTTTACATTCAATCACAGTACACTATTAGAACATACCAAATAAATTTACCCCTAATTAATACACCGTATATTAGCCCAATCAAAGATACTACCATATACGTTATCAACAGATAATTTTCTATTTTTGTTTTCATTAAATGTTTGTTTACTTCTCTTTTCCCTTGATTCCCTCCTTCTCATCCTCCCCCCTTTCCCACTCTCCCCCCACACTGTTGCTTGTATCCACAATTGTTCTCCATGTCTTTGTACTTTCAATATTTCAGTTTCTGCCATAGAGTACAGACATTGGGTATATATTGAGAGACATAGAATGTCCCTCTTTCATAGTCTGTCTTGCTTCACTTAGCATTAAAGCTTCCATATTCATTCACTTTCTGTCAAATGCTAGGGTCTCATGGGTTTTTATGGCTGAGTAGTATTCCAAGGTGTATATGTGCCACCCTTTTTCAACCCATATATCTGTTCATGGAGATTTGGGTTGGTTGTATGTCTTATCGATCATGAATGATGTTGGTAATGCATGCTTTCAAATTTCTGAAGAGGTTTTTGAGTCCTATCAAAGTTTCTGCTAAACCCTTCACAGAGAAATTTCTTAAAGTTTCTTTTTTCTTCTGTAGTTTCCTTTTCTCTTGCTCCTTAGTCAGCTATGCATTCCTTTCCAATTTCAACACCTCCTTGTCAGTCAATTTATCAGGAACCACATCTAGAAGCTCCTTAATATTATTCCCATCCACACTCAGTTTGAGGTCGTTTGTCATGTCAACCATACCCTTATTTTTTGAAAACCATTCTTTTTTTGAGAGATATTTTTGCTACAGGGCACATGCCATGCACTTTTCAGAGAGAGACAGAGAGGCAGGAGATGAGAAATCATCCAGTCTCCTCTTGGTATTTTGGGCACACATGCACAAGTGTCTGGCATGAGTCTCAACCTGCTGTGTCCAGGACACAAACTGGTCAACCACATAGGAGCCCAGTGCCTTAACCACTACACTACCTCCTGGTCCCTATTTATTTTATTTTATTTTTTATTTATTTATGGTTTTGGCTTTTGTCATAAGGTGTGTGTATTCACTTGGGGTGGAAGATAAATCACCCCATTCCACAAGATCAATGACCACGCTGCAATCCCTCTCCTCCATTCTTCTCTTGGGATTTTGGGCATGCATGAACATACCTGCTCTGTTTTTTTTAAAGCTGCTGGGTCTGAGACTCAAACCATGGTCAGCCTATGTGAGAGTAGCACTTTAACCACTACCCCACCCGCTGCCCTTCCTAGTCATAGGGTTTTCAGCTTGGTACTCATATTTAGAAAGAGGTGACATTTGAAAAACAAACAAACAAAAAACCCAGAGACACAGAAACTTGAAAAGGGTAGGAAAACTGAGGCTAAATGTTCATTGTAAATGTGCTACACATGGGGGTTGAGGAGACATGGGAACCACTGGAGACTCTAAGGTAATCAAAAGGGACAGTGTGTGGTGGTGTACAAGGATCCATACCACTTTGCTTTCCCTTTTCAATGCACACACCTGGCACACACACATGTCCATGAGCCTGGTTGCTATGGCCAGGGGTAAATTACTGTATTAAGACCCTTTGGGGTTGACCTAGTTTGTAGCATGGTGGTTAAGGTGACTGGATCCCACATAGCCAACTGCACAGTTAAATTCCTGGACCATGTGGCTTGAGGAACATGCTGAATGTGTGTGCATGCATGTCCCAGGTCCCAAGAGAAGGGAGAAATGGAGGAGAAAGATTGTGCCATGATTATCCATGTAGTAGGGAAAAGGAAAAGCTTTCTCATTTTTCAGTCTCTCTGTATCTCTCTGGCAAGTGCACACAGTCTCCTACCAGTCAGATTTCATGATTGCTAAGTCCTTATTTATACATAACAATTTTTTTTCCAAATATAAAATGCATTTAATTTTTTTACAATCACTGTATCATTACAGCATGCCAAATTAATTTTCCCATCATGAATACACTGTATATTGGTTCAAAGATAATACCATACACATTATAATAAATTTTTTTTCCATTTGGGTTCCTTAAAAGTTTTGCTTCTTAGTTCTTTCCTTGATTCTTCCCTCTCACTCTCTGCCATTTTCCACCTTCCTCCCAAACTGCTCCCAATGCTTTTATACCTTCCAACATTTCAGTTTCTTCTACAGAATGCAGACACTTGGTACATATTGAGTGGGAGCATACAGTGTCTCTCTTTCATAGTCTGGCTTGCTTCACTTAGCATTATTAACAACTGTGGTCACCATTCAATGAAACAGATCACTAATATCTACTTTTTATTTAAAGACTTTTTTGCCACAGGGTACCTATGTTTTCCTCAGAGAGACAGAGGCAGAGAGAAAGAAGTAAAGCAGGAAACCACATCCCAGGAGGGATGGCTACACAGCACTCCCTTCTCTTCCATTCTTCTGTCAGTACCCTCAGTATGCATACAAATACCTGGTATGTCTTTGAAGAAGCCAGGTCCAAGACTCAAACCACAAAGTTTGCCATGTGGAATTCAGCCCCTCAACCGCTGGCCCAAAAACTTTGTACCTTTTGATCAATATATTTTCCTTCCTCATCTCTCCAATATCCCCCAGCCTCTGATAATCACCTTGCCACTCTCTGTTTAGATGAGATTACCTTTTTTAGATTTCACCAATAAGTGAGATTATATGGCATTTATTTTTCTGTGTCTAGCTTACTTCACTTAGCATGATGTAATGCAATTGGATTGACATCGGAAAGATCCTGCGTTCATGTCCCTAGATTTCCCTGAGTATACTGGCCATGCACATGTTCCCATTAACCAAGCCAGTGGAGATTGAAGATGAATCACACTTGAGAACTCTGTTGGAATGTCTCTCTATATCTTTTTCTCTCTCTCTGATGAAATAAATAAGCTTTAGAAACAAGGGAGGCTCTAACATTTTCACAAACTGAATATTCTCCAAGTAGCCAGAACTCATATTGACTTTCTTGAGGGACACTGGTATACACAAAAGGATATTTCTCTTACTGATTCTGTCCTCAAGACTAGGTTACAAATCAGGTGAACCCAGTTTTTATTATTCTTTTTTGAATTCTTCTACCAACCTCCCAGCCACTTATCCTTCCTTCAAGTTATCTTTATCCAAAGACTAAAACTAAAGGACTTGGCTAAATTTCTGTGATTGCAAAACCTCAAATTGGGCTTGAAGGGCTGGCAGGTGGTGTGGTGGTTAAGGCATTGGATCCCACATGTCCAACTCTGTAGTTTGATTCCTGGACATGGTGGCCTGAAAAACACACCCAAAATTCTTTGAGGAAAATGGAGGAAAAAGGATTGTGGCATGATCATTTTCACTGGGCTGTGATTTTTCAAATTCTCCCCACCTCTGTCTCTCTCTGTTGAACTTACACACCCTCTAGCTTAATTAATTAATTAATTAATTAATTAATAGAATCAAGATTATTTAGCTCATGAACAGGCACCCAAGGTTCAGGAACTCTCTTCCAGTGAGGCTACAACATGGTGGTGAGCAGGCTCTTAACCAGTGGCTATCCATAGGTTTCTTCTTGTTCTAGTCTGCTTTCAGATGGCATTGACCTGCTTCATTCCTCCTTGTAAACACAATGGAACTCAATCACAAGGTTTCCAATTTAATGATATTTTTCCCACCCAAATGCATCACTTAGAGACACCATGAGGGGATTAAGTTTTTGCTTAACACTTTAATAATACAACCAAGTCCCAACACATGAACTTTTGGGGAAGACCCACTCACTGATCACTAAGACCAAATTCCAAAATGTAAACTGTTAGGGGATATACCATACCTGGATTACATCAACCAGTTAAGGTGGCGATATGGTAAATAAAACTATGTGTTAAGGATGACACGTGTGATGACTTATTGACTGAACTAATATGTAGCGTATTCATGCTGGAAACATTACTGTTTTTTTGGGGGGGAAAGAGGTTTTTGCTATAGGGCATGTGCGCTCGCCAGACCCACACAGAGAGACATAGAGACCACCCCAGGGGGGGTGGTCACGCCGCAATCCCTTCTCCTCCATTCTCCTCTTGGGATCTTGGGCATGCACGCACACGCACCCAGCATGTGCTTAATTAATTAGTTAATTATGGAACAAACCATACCTGGATTACATCAACCAGTTAAGGTGATGATATAGAAAATAAAACTATGTGTTAAGGATGACATGTGTGATGACTTGTTGACTGAACTAATATGTAGTGTATTCATGCTGAGAACATTACTTTTGTATGTTGCAAAACATGCAGTAATAAAGTAATTATGAAAGTATAAGTAAAAATCTGTAGTCTCTGACCATACTATAAAATAATCTAAATGTTCTTGGTTGCCAAGTGTACTTTTTTTCTATAAGAATAATACATGGAACCAACCCAAATGTCCACATACAGATGAATGGAATGAAAAAGTGTATCACACATACCCTATGAAATACTATTCAGCCATAAAAATAGACTCTGGCATTTGATAGAAAGTGGACAAATATGGAAGATTTATTGCTGAGTGAAGCAAGTCAGGCTATGAGAGAGAGAGATTGCATGTTTCAATTTAACATATACCGACTGTCCACACTCTATGGTAGAGACTTAAAGACTGGAGGGCATAAAAGCATTGAAAATTGTTATGGATACTAGGGGAAAAGTGAAAGGACAGTGGGAGAGGGGAAGAGTGTAAGGAAGAAAAAGGGAAGAAAATTTGGGGAGGAGTGGAAAGGTAAGACATTTGTGGGACACAGAAATGGTTAATTACCTGTTGACAATGACATGCATAATATTCTCAACTGGAATGATCTGAGGTGTATTTCATGCTGGGTAAATTCTCTTTACAATCTAAATGACATAGAATGACTAAATGTATAAATAATAATAATATGAAGAAAAATAGTATCACAGTTGGGGTAGGAAGGTGTTGTGGTGAAGGTGATGGATTTCCACATGGCAAACTATAGTTCAAGTCCTGGACCTGGAGGCTTGCTTTCTCCCTCTCTCTCAGGTCAAATTATAAATAAATAAATAAATCTTAAAAACAAATTAAAAAATAAGAATATTATAATTGTCAAATATTTCTTCAGTAAAATTTAAGAAAAAGAAAAACAGTTTAATGATACAAGCTGCTTGAGAAGAAATATTTCTTTCTTTTTTTTGGTTCTCCTTTCTTGTTTTTACTGATTCTTTAGGTTACCTTGTACTATCAGTCCTGCCTTCTGCTCTTCCATCTCTTATTTATTTATTATTAAAGAATAGTTATTGAGATTTTACAAACCAGAAACTCATGTTTTTCAGTGACATGAATAAGAATTTCCAGACATTTCTGATCCATTATTGGGAATACCTTGAGAAAGCAGAAAAATGACAATGAAAGTAGAAAAATGTTAGGCAAAAGAAAGAGAAAAAAAGCCTAGCAAAGTGAATTGCTCAAATAGTATAGAGAAGTGGAAATCAAGGAAATGAAAATTACAGAATATAAATAGAAGGAGTAAATTTTACTGCCACATTCTGACCCAAGAATCACAATTTCTGGCTCCAAGGTTTTAAACCCTACTTTTTATATCTCAGTATAGTTGACTCTTTCATAATTTCCATCCCAAAGTGTCTTTCAGAGCCCTCTTTATGTCTTCATTTCTCAGACTATAGATGAAGGGGTTCAGCATAGGGGTGACCACAGTGTACATCACTGAGGTTTTTGCACTTGATTGTGAGCTGTGGGTAGCAGAACTAAGGTACACTCCTATGATTGTGCAGTAAAATAAAGAGACAACTGAGAAGTGAGAGACACAGGTGGAAAATGCTTTCTACTTCCCCTGAGCTGATGGGATTGCACATATGGAGGAAAGAATTTTACAATAAGAGTAAATGATCCCAGCAAGGGGACCACCAGCCAATAGCACAGTTGCAAAATAGATGACCATGTCATTAAGAAAGGTGTCAGAGCAAGCAAGGTGGACCACCAGATTAAGTTCACAGAAAAAGTGGGGGATTTCTGAGTGTGTACAGAAGGACAGCCGCAATACCATTAAGCTTTGTAACAAATAATGCAGTGCACTGATAATGCCACAGATCAGAATCAACTGCCCACAAAGCCGGGGGTTCATGATAACCACATAATGCAAGGGGTGACAGATGGCAACATACCGGTCATAAGCCATCACTGTCAGAGGAAAGTCATCCAACCCTGCAAAAAACACTATGAAGAACATCTGGGTGATGCAACCTGCATGAGTAATAACTTTGATCTGTGTCTGGATGTTACCAACATCTTTGGGATGCTCGTGGAGGTGAAACAGATGTCTATGAAGGAGAAAATGGAGAGGAAGAAGTACATGGGAGTGTGCAGGTGGAAGTCTGAGATTGTGAGCAGGATGATGAGCAGGTTTCCACACACAGTGATAAGGTACATGGAGAGGAAAAACCCAAATATGAGAGGCTGCATTTCTGGTTGTTCTGAAAATCTCCGAAGAAGAAATATTAAAATTTGTGTATCATTTCCTGCTTCCATGTGGTGGAGATGACTACAACAAAGAGAAAAATAACAAGACAAATTTTCACAGAGGTGGATATTACGTCACTGAAATGCCACAGTTTGTATTTTATAATTAATTAATTCATTTTTATATTAAATGTATGAATGGGGTCGCCTTTTAAGGATTTCTTGTTCTAACTCATTATTTATTCCCATCCACCCTCAGCCTCATCTACCCAACATGGTCATTATTCTACATATTTTTTATTCTTTTTTTGTTCTTTTTGGTTATTTTTTTCCCATAGGGTGTGTGCACTCACCAGAGAGATACAGAGAGAGAGAGAGAGAAAATGGTCATGCCACAATCCCTTCTCCTCCATTCTCCTCTCGGGATCTTGGGCACGCACGCACACACGCCTGGTGTGAGTTTAAGCCACCGGGTCCGGGGCACGAACCACGGTCGACTACGTGGGAGTCCAGTGACATAGCCATTACGCTAACTGCTGGCCCCGGTTCCAAGATTTTAAACCCTACTTTTTATATCTCAGTATAGTTGACTCTTTCATTTCCATCCCAAAGTGTCTTTCAGAGCCCTCTTTATGTCTTTATTACTCAGACTGTAGATGAAAGGGTTCAGCATGGGGGTGACCACAGTGTACATCACTGAGGTTGTTGCACTTGATTGTGAACTGTGGGCAGCAGAACTAAGGTACACTCCCATGATTGTACAGTAAAATAAAGAGACAACTGAGAGGTGAGAGGCACAGGTGGAAAATGCTTTATATTTCCCCTGAGCTGATGGGATTGCACATATGGAGGAAACAATTTTACAATTAGAGTAAATGATCCCAGCAAGGGGACCACCAGCCAATAGCACAGTTGCAAAATAGATGACCATGTCATTAAGAAAGGTGTCAGAGGAGGCAAGGTGGACCACCAGATTAAGTTCACAGAAAAAGCGGGGGATTTCTTAGTGTGGACAGGAGGACAGCCACAACACCATTAAGCTTTCTAACAAAGAATGCAGGGCACTGATAATGCCACAGACCAGAATCAACTGTCCACACAGCCAGGGGTTCATGATAACCACATAATGCAAGGGGTGACAGATGGCAACAAACCAGTCATAAGCCAACACTGTCAGGAGAAAGTCATCCAACTCTGCAGAAAACACTATGAAGAACATCTGGGTGATAAACCTGAGTGAGTAATAACTTTGGTCTGTGCCTGGATGTTCACCAACATCTTTGGGATGCTTGTGGAAGTGAAACAGTTGTCTATGAAGGAGAGAATGAAGAGGAAGAAGTACATGGGCCTGTGCAGGTGGGAGTCTGAGATTGTGAGGAGGATGATGAGCAGGTTTCCACACACAGTGATAAGGTACATGGAGAGGAAAAACTCAAATATGAGGGGCTGCATTTCTGGTTGTTCTGAAAATCCCCAAAAAAGAAATGTTGAAATTCGTGTATCATTTCCTGCTTTCATGTGGCGGAGATGACTACAACAAAGAGAAAAATAACAAGAAAAATTTTCACAGAGGTGGATATTACATCACTGAAATGCCACAGTTCGTATTTTATAATTAATAAATTCATTTTTACATTAGGTGTATGAATGGGGTCGGCTTTTAAGAATTTTGTGTTCTATCTCATTTATTCCTATCCACCCTCAGCCTCATCCACCCCACATGGTCATTATTATTCAGCTTTTTTATTCTTTTTTTGTTCTTTTTTGTTCTTTTTTCCCATAGGGTGTGTGCACTCACCAGAGAGAGACAGAGAGAGATAGAGAGATAAAGTAAAAAATCACCACTGCAGAGGGATAGCGATGTTGCACCCCCTTGTCCTCCATTCTCTGTCATTCTTCACAGTGTGAATTCAGGCCTCCAGGTTTGGGACTCAAACTGCCATGTGAGAGTCTAGCACCTTAAACACCATATTACCTGCTCTCCGCAGCAACTGAATTATTGTAAATGCTAATATCCTCACCTATATAGTAGGGATAATGGTATCCATCCTTCTAAACTGGTCAACAGATATAATCTCAATACATATCTAGATAAACTTTAGCAGTCCTTCTCTAAATAAATGGTTATCCATGATGAGAAGATGAAGCTGATATTTTTCTTCTGTCTCTCAAACATCTTCATTACTTCCCCACCACGTGGTCCTCAGTCCCATAACCTTATATCAATTTTGTTTTGTCTTCTCCAGCTATCCCAGTTTGGTAGCTGTTCAGCTCAATATTCAGATTGATCCACAGAGGGTTGTTTGTATTACAGAGATGATCACCCAAACTTCTTTTTAAATTCATCCTTTCTCTTCCATGACTCCCAGCTGGTGAATGAGGTAAAATTCTACAGCTTCAAACAGAAGGCCATCACTATTCCAATGCTCCTCAATAGTAACAACAAGTTCAACAATTTACTGTTCATCAAAATTAAATTAAAAGGAGGAGTCAATTCTTCCATGTTGTATACTGTAAGGATGTACAGTGATTAAGTATAAATAAAACTTTTAAAAACCTCTGTGGAAATCACAACTTCATTAAAAAAAAAAAGAGTGGCCAACAGGTAGTGTAGTAGTTTAGGTGCTGGATTCCTATGTGGTCAACCACAATTTGAGTCCTGTTACTGGCAGCTTGTTGTGTCACTTTCCCTCTTTCTCACTCTCTCTCTCTCTC
>NW_006159796.1:9478-13538 GCF_000334495.1 Tupaia belangeri chinensis
GGCCATGCTGCAATCTATTCTCCTTGGGAATTTAGGCACACATGCCTGGTGTGTTTTTCAAGGCACTGGACCTGGAACTTGAATGATGCAGTTGGCCATATGAGATCTAGCCACCTTAACTACCATTCCACTAGTTGGTCTCACATAGTCTCTTTTTATTTATTGCACATGATATTCTTGTACTAAAAAAATTACATTGCATTCCACAAATATGTACCACTCTTATACATTATCTTAAAAAAAAGCTCAATTTTGGGAACCAGCAGTTAGCGTAATGGCTATGTCGCTGGACTCCCATGTAGTCGACCACCGTTCGAGTCCTGGACCCAGTGGCTTAAAACTCATGCCGGGCGCGTGTGCATGCATGCCCAAGATCCCGAGAGGAGAATGGAGGAGGAGAAGGGATTGCAGTGTGGCCATCCCCCCTGGAGGGTGATTTCTCGCTTTCTGTCTCTATGTCTCTGTGTGTGTGTCTGGTGAGCACATGCTCCCTATAGCGAAAACCTCTCAAAAAAAAAAAGGCTCAATTTTTTGTGACAAATTATTCTGCCTTACCCTTATACTGCCCCTTCCTGACCCACACAGATCTCACAAACTTGAATTTGATTTTCAGCTTCAGGAAAAGTCAGAGTTTTAATGTTTGCCTTTATGTGTCCACTTCTCTCTGCTTAGAATCTCTCCCACTGGTCTATTTGAAATATTTTATCCCTTATCCATCTAAATAACTTCATTTACTCTTTCAAGATTCCCTGGTCAGCTCCTTCATGAATCTTGTTTTAAACATTCCCACAATTGAATATGCTTGCATGCACTTTATTTAGATGTAGGTACTCTAATGGTATTGCTTTTATTCAGTGCCAAATCTTTCTTCTCTGACAGGCTGGGATTGCTTTAGCACAGGTACATCTTCCTTCTACCTCCACTTAGATCAGCTGGGACTAAGAGCTGAATAACTACATTTTGTTTGAACAAATGAGAGACTGTGGCCTCACAGAAATGCATAATGATGTGAATGAAAAGAAGGAGAAAGGTACTAAAGCAGTCATAAAAAATATGCTAAAATTTAAAAAGGTCTGTCCCTGCTAAGGAGGGAGAAGCATCAGAGTTAAAGAGCCCAAGAGAGGAAGCAGGTTGAGGAGAGAATAGGTATCCAGCCTGGGTCTGGGGTGATCTCAGACTCAGGGCCACACTTGAGAAAAAAATTTTTTTTTCAGTTTAATTTTTAATTTTTTTGTTTGTTTTGTTTTGTTTTTATGTTTTTTTGGGTTTTTTTTTTTGTTGTTGTTGTTTTTTTTTTTAGATTTTTGTCATAAGGTGCATGAGCTCACCAGATAGACAGAGACAAAAAGTGAGAAATCACCCCCCAGGAGGTATGGTCATGCTGCAATCCATTCTCCTCTAGTCTCCTCTGAGAATTTTGAGCACACATGCACACGTGCCCAGCATGAGTTTTAAGCTGCCTAGTCCAGGACTCAAATCACAGTAAGCCATGTGGGAGTTCAGAGATATAACCGTTACACTATATGCTGGTCCCAAGACATTTTTTGTTATATACACATTCAATCACTGTACATCACTAAAGCATGAAAATGGATTTTCTCAGCATGAATATACTTCACACCAGTTCAATTAAAGATATTATCATACATGTGTTCATCAACAGATGATCCTCCATTTCCATGTCACTTAAATGTCTTGACTCTATATTTTTCCCCTTGATTCCCTTCCTATCACCTTCCTCTACCTTCCACCCTCTTCCCACATTGTCTCCACTATCTGAGACCTTTTGTTCCACTTCCCTCTTCACGGCATCTCCATATCAGCCCAGCCCCCGCTGCAGTCGTTATTCTTGTAACTACTCCATATGTATTTGACCATATTTATTTTTGTATGGTTCAATACCAGATGAGGTAGGCCATTTTCTCACTTTCTGTTGCAGAAGTCTTTTTAAAAAAATATTGTTGTTATTTTTTTGGCTTTTCATTTTTATCTCTAAGGGCAAAGCAAGCTTTTTAAATTATCTGAGCCACACAAAATGATAAACTTTAACATTCCCTCCAAGTACATCTAGAAATGCAGGAGGAGGAGAAGAAAGAGGAGAAATGAAGAGGAGGAGGAGAAAAAAAGGAGGAGGAGGAGGAGAAAAAAGGGAGTAGGAGGATGAGAACTAAATGTCAAACAGTAGGGTTGATTTTTAAAAAAAGGAAAAAAAGTCATTTTTATGTTTGGAAGAATGCAATGAAGAGTAGGAATAAAAAGATTTCAAACTCACTGTACAAAAGTGAAGATCTCACACAGATAATTGACTATATATTTGTTAACTTAATAACAAGAATTACAAGGAGGACTCAGAGAAAACCAGGGAGCAATACTCTAATGAGCCCATGTTTAACATTAGACTTATATTTTCATATCAGTTTTACCTTTATAACTCAGTTGTATTGGCTACTTAACATGTAATTTTGTCAAACTTTTTTTTAACTTTATTTGCTTAATTTTCGCTTAACAGCTTAGAAAACAAATCAGTTCACATAGAAAATGAAAATTTAACCAGTTAAGTGATTAGATTTTTAGAAACCAGTACTTGTAAGAGTACATTCTCTTTCCACTCTTTCTGTGAATTTCCTTAAGAACATGACATTAGGATTATAGCCATAGTTAATGCTCTGACAAAAATTCATAACTGACAAAGAAATTTGGCCAGAAACCAGTTTGACATAATAACTTACCACATGACTTATAAATATTCCATCATAAATTCCTGGGAATCTCAAATTAGTTTGGAACACAATACATATATACACATATAAGTACATAACATATTTTTACGTGTAACTTAAATACAATGTAAAGGAAATTAGATTTACTTAATTTGACAATGTTTTTTATTCTTTTCTTTAAACTTTTTTTTTTTGGAGAGATTTTCGCTATAGGGCGCGTGTGTTCGCCAGACAGAGAGAGACATAGAGACAGAAAGCGAGAAATCATCCCCCAGGGGGGATGGTCATGCTGCAATCCCTTTTCCTCCATTCTCCTCTTGGGATCTTGGGCACACACGCACCTGCGCCCGGCATGAGTTTTAAGCCGCCGGGTCCGGGACACGAACCGCGGTCGACTACGTGGGAGTCCAGCGACATAGCCATTACGCTAAGTGCTGGTTCCCTAAACTTATTTTTTTTACATAAATTCACTATACATCATACAAAATAAATTTTCCATCTGGAATACACTGTATATTGGCTCAATCAAGCACATCAACATACCTGTTATCAACAATAATTTTCCATTTCTTTTTTTTTTTAAAGTTTTTTGCTATAGGGTGCGTGCGCTCGCCAGACAGAGAGAGACAGAGATAGAAGGCGAGAAATCACCCCCCCCCCCAAGGGGGATGGTCATGCAGCAATCCCTTCTCCTCCATTCTCCTCTCAGGATCTTGGGCACGCACGCACATGCACCCAGCGTGAGTTTTAAACCACCGGGTCTAGGACGTGAACCATGGTCGACTACATAGGAGTCCAGCAACATAGCCATTACAATAACTGCTGGACCCTCATTTCTTATGTCTTGTATATTTTGTATTTTTTTTTTTTTTGCCATCCTTGATTCTCTATCTTTCACCTCTACCAGGTCCCACCATCCTCCCACATTGTCTCTGGTATCCATGCTTGCTTTCTATGCCTTTCCCGCCATTTAATTGATTTGCTAATGAACTTAATTAGTCTAAATATTTCCAATAGCAAGCACAGCTGATATACACATACACATAAACGAAGTCTGACTTTAGGCATAAATCTCAGTGAGTAGAATTAACATACTATAAAGTAGTACCTAGCTGGGGCTATATAGCTTACTGCAGTCATCAAATACGCATATTTTTAAAATTTCGATAAGACCAGTTTTAGTGTTTTCTTTCCTCCTGGAACTTTTTTTTAAAATTAATTTACATTCATTCCCCAAGCATCATCACAGCATACTAAATGTGGTTTTCCGTCTAGAATAAACTGCATAGTGGCTTAATCATGCATGTTATCATCAAAAATATTCCATTTTATATATATAT
>NW_006159796.1:14207-26493 GCF_000334495.1 Tupaia belangeri chinensis
GCTATAATGTGTCTTGGAGAAGATCTTCTTGGGTTGATTGTATTTGGGGTCCTTTGTATTTCTTGGGAATGGATCTTTGAGTGCTTCTCTAGGTTTGGAAAGTTTTCTTTCAGGATTTCATGTAATAGATTATCAATCCCCTTCTGGGATGCCTATTATCCAGATGTTTGGACGTTTAATGATATCTAGTATTTCTAGTATATTATTCTCAACTTTTGGGGTCATTTTCTCAGTCTTCATGTTGAATTTTTCTAGGTCAGCAGTTTTCTCTTCTACATCTGAGATTCTATTTTCTGCATGACCTAGTCTGCTTTTAATACTTTCAAGGGGGATTTTGACTTACTGTATTATAGCATTGATCTCTAACAGTTCCATCTGATTATTTTGTAAAGTGTGAAATTCCTCTTTTAGATCTTGCAAGAATTTCCTCACCTCCTGGAACTCATTGACTCCTTTCTCCTTCCTCTTCCACAATTCATTGTCTCTCTTATCTTTCATCTCTGTTAGCTTTGGTATTATGAATGTTCTAAATTCTTTATCAGACATTTCCATGATTTCCATTGAACTGTGTGTGGATGAAGAGGAGTTATCCTTTTCCCTTGGACGAGAGGTATTTTCCTGCTTTCCCATATTTCTTGTAGTCCTGCAGCGATTTCTAGTCATCTGGTGGATGGTCAATTCCTTCCCAAACTTGGAAGTTCAATCACACGAGTTTTGTGTGTTGGAGCCTGAATTATCTGTGGAAAATCTTCATTTCTCTGTTTCCTCCAAAATGGCTAGTTCTCAGGAACCATGAATGTGTCTCTTCAAGAAGGCCTTGACAATGTTTTTCATCTTTATCTAACATATAAAGAATAAGCCTGATCAGTTTAACATTTCCCTTTTGGCTGTTTGTGGGGCCCTTTGTAAACATCCAAGAGTTACTTTGAGGTCAAAGATCCTCTGTTAGCTCTAAAAATAAAAACAGAAAAATCAATATACATTACTAAGTGTTTCACCAAACCAATCATATTAAGTAAACATGATGTTGCTTGTTTAATGAAAACCTAGATAAAGTAATGTTGAAAATTGTAGACTTTCCCTTATTAATCTTTTTCTTTCATTACATTTGAATCAGATCATTTACTAAAGTTATATGAACTTGAAAAGCATTTGAACCAATTTTTATGAGTGCTCTTTTTATAAAACAAATGGAATAGAATTGTTAAGGCCTTTCACACATAGACATACAACTTACAGTATATAACATGACATAGTACATGTCTGCATGCACACATACATCAGGAGTATAAGAGCCAATTTCCCTGGGGTTACTTTGATACTAACAAGGCAATTCACAGAGATATACCATAATCCTCAGCCCAGTGTCAAAAGTCCTGAAAATGATCTAGAATACAGTTAAGGGGAGCACATTTAGACAAACAGACTGATGACTGTCCCTGATCATCTTGACAAAAACAAGACTGACAAAGACTAGACAAATCAAGGCAGTGCACACAAAGACAAGCAGGGTAATGACTAGTCCTGTCCCATTTTGAAAGACAAGACAAAGCAAGACAGTGTATCCAGAAATCACTGTCACTAGAGACCTGAATGGCCATCACACTCAGGCCCAGAGATATGGAGGTTCCACTGCGTGCAGCCCTCCTAAAGTCCCACCAGGAGAACTCTCAAACCAAGATAACTAGAATCTTACCAGATTCAGGCGCCATCAGAGACTCCAATTTCTGATCCATGTTTGTGAGGCCTCTTTACCCCTCTTGGGACCTGGGACAAGGTATAAGGAATATCCTTGTTGGGGCATTATTCAGCCACTCTAAGGTTCCCAGATCTCGCTGGGGCCTCCAAACGTTGTAGAATGCCACTAAATGAGTGACCATCAAAGCCAGATTAAATTTAAAGGGAGTCTTTATTAGCTGGAAAGCAACTACAGCCTGAGGCTCAGTGGGGAGGTGGGCGCCAAGAGTCAGAACTGTAGCCCCAACTGACATTTGAGCAGTCTTTTTATAGGGGGTCAATTACCAGGGGAGTTTCTATGCAAGCAGTTACAGAAGCTGAATCAAGCAGGTTATTTCTGAGGAGAGTGGGGTTTCCATGCAAGCAGTTACATTGCTAAACAAAAGGGTTTCAGGTTAGTTAGCAAAGACAGTAGCAGGTACAGGATATTATCCCAGATATGATTTTCTGTATGGCTAGCACAAGCTATTTTCTCATGGGAAGAACAAGCAGGTTTACAGAAGCAGACAGCCATGTTAGGTAAGGGAACAAAATGGACAAACAGTTGTTCATGTGCAAGATCTAATATGCAGCATTCCACAATTTTAGTGATGCTGAGTCTGAGAAACACTGATTTTTTATTTTTTGAGAGGATTTTGCCATAGGGTGTGTGAGCTTGCTAGAAAAACAGAGAGAAACAGAGAGACAGAAATTGAGAAATCATCCCCTGGGCAGATGGCCATACCACAATCCTTTCTCCTCCATTTTCCTCTCAGGATCTTGGGCACACATGCACATGCACCTGGTGTGAGTTTAAGCCACCCGGTCTGGGACTCAAACCACTGTTGACTACATGGGAGTCATTACGCCATCTGCTGGTCACAAGAAACTCTGATTTAAAGAAAGATCTGAAGATACAACAGCAGAGAGAATAAGTGTAGATACAAGAGATCATAAGGGAGGGGAGTAGGTGATAATAGGTGAGTGGGAGGAGCAAAGGGAAGAAACATCTAACAGACAAAAGAATGTAAAGTTCTGTGTTAAAAAATGTAATTTTTGCTTTATAAAAATGTAAAAAAAAATAAAGACTATTTGAAAGTTCTATATTTAAATCTGTATCTAAAATTATTCCCTAAGACTTTGAAACACCTTCAGCAAAATTAGAGCATGCTCTCTGGCTACCTACTCATATTTAAAAAATATATTTATTATTTACATTGAATCACTATACATCTTTAAAGTGTAGAACATGGTTATTCCCATCACAAATACAGTGCATATTATTCATAACGAGATATTACCATCTACATTACCATCAGCAAATAACTTTTCACTTTTTAAAGAATTGTTTGTTTTATTTATATTTATTTATTTTTAATTTTTCCCTCTGTTCCCCTCCCTCCCTACCCCCTCTCTTACTATCTACAGTTGCCCTCCCTGTTCTTATAAGACATGGAATCAAGCCAAATGTTCAAAACCAGACAAATGAATTGAAAAAATATGTGGCATACATCTTCTATGGCATACAACTAAGTCATATAAAACAAACAAAAAAATGACACCCTGACATTTGTTACAAAGATGGAAGACATAATGTTAAGTGAAACAAGCCAGACTATGAAAAATAGAGTTGGTATGTCCCCACTCAATATATACCAATGTCTGTGCTTTATAGGAAAAACTGGAAGACTGGAAGGTATACCTATTCATATTTACAAGTTCCAACCAGATTGATAGGTGGCATGGTGGTTGAATAACTGAATTCCCATGTGGTCAACAACAGTTCAAGTCCCAGACCTAGTGGCATGTTTTCTCACTTTCTCTCTCTCTGTCTTCCTGTGGTGAGCACATGTGTCCAGTAGCAAAAAATAATAACAATAAATAAAAATTAAATAAGTCATTTTTTAAAAGAAAATGCCAACAACAACAGCAAAATTTTAAATGTTCAATCACACTCAATAGGGCAGTTCTTTCAGGGAAAAAAATAAAAATAACAAACAAAACATTCAATAGACACAAAATGAAAACTTATCTGTTGATGATAATGTCTTTGACAAAACTAACGTGCATTATATTCATGCTGGGAAAAAAAAAACATGTTGAACACTGTAAAGACGTTCAGTGATTTAATGTCAATTTTAAAACAATTTTTGAATAAAATAAATTGTTAAAATATTCTTTCCAGACTGATGATTTTGAAAACAATTCCTTGGGACCAGCAGATGGTATAATTGTTACATTACTGGACTCCCACATCACCACCCATTCAAGTCCCAGGCTCGATGGCTTAAACTTCACTCCGGGTGCATGTGCATGAGTGCCCAAAATTCCAAAAGACAATGGAGGAGAAGGGATTGTGATGTGGCCTTCCCCCTGGGGGGTGATTTCTTGCTTTCTGTCTCTAGGTCTCTCTGGTGAGCACACACTCCCTATAGCAAAAATCTCTCAAAAAACACAAAGATTTCTTATTTTTTAAAAAACCATTACTCAGAGCAAATACTAGTAAATGAAGAGACTTCAAAAAAGTTTACAAAAAAAAAGAATTAAAGCATGTGTTTGAGTGCAAAGAAATTTTGAAATCCATAGTTTTTTTTATAATGAACACTTTCTGTGAAGTTTCTGAGGACCCTTATATCTGATCACCATTCTGATTTACTTATCTTTATTATGTGTCAGTGTTACTACAGTTATCAGTATTTTAAAATATATTTACAGATTTTTGTATCTCTATTGCCTTTAGGGAAGACATTTTTGTTTATAAGACTTTTAAAATGGTATATAGTTCAGTATATGTCATTTTTTAAAAGTGGTTTTTGCCTTAGAGCACATGCACTCACTGAGAAGAGAGAGAGACAGGGACAGTGAGAGAGAAAGTGAGAAATCATCCCCCCAGGGAGAATGACCATGTCACAATCCTTTCTCCTCCATTATCCTCTTGGATTTTGGGGTGTGTGCATACATTTGCCCAGTGTGAGTTTGAAGCCATCAGATCCAGAACTCAACCACGGTCAGTCATCCATGTGAGAATCCAGCACATTAACCACTATGCCGCCTGCTGGCCCCATCATTTTTGTATTATTTATGGGAGTCATCCTTAATCTTTCTAGTACCAAGGACTGACCTTACTGAAGTCAACCCCTCCACAGACAGGGTGCGGGGGAGGGGGAGGATTGATCCCAGAATGACCCAAACACATCCCACATCCACTGTGCACCTCATTTTCACCATGACCACATTGCAGTATACAATGAAACAATCCCACAACAGTAAGGACTATGCTCCTATGAGAATTATAGCTATTAAAATAGAAAAAAACAATGAGAATGTGGGTTCAGAGTATTTCCAAATATGACTCATAATACAAAGGCCAGAACTCAAGGAAACAGAAGGAAATGATAATAATAAAAAAAAAGATGTGTTTATATCCAACTAGATTAAGTGCAAATACAACACCTGCATGGAGGACAACCTGTGTCTTGAGGTCTCACCAGTGAAGAGGCAACCTCATTATTTTATTTTATTTAGGTTTTTGCTGTAGGGTGCATATGCTTACCAAAGGCAAACAGAGACAGGGAGAAGGTAAGTGAAAAATTACCCCTCTAGGAGAGATGGATATGTCACAATTCCTTCTCCTCTTGGAATTTGGGGCACATAAGTGCACACACCTGGCTTTATTACAAGTTGATAGTCTGGTGGGACTTGACCCATGGTCAACCATGTGGAAGTCTTGCTGGCCCAAAGGCATCTTCATTCTTTTTTTTTTTTGGTTTTGTCATAGGGCACATGCATTTGCCAGAGAGACAGAGAGAGATACTGAGTGAGAAAGTGAGAAATTGCTCCTCCTAGGGGATGGTCATGCCCCAGTCCTTTCTCCTTCATTTTCCTCCTGGGATTGTGGGTATTGTGCACATGCACCCAGCATAATTTCAAGCTGCCAGGTCTGAATATTGAACCATGGTCATCCATGTGGGAATCCAGTTCCTTAACCACTATACCACCTGCTGGCCCTAAGGCAACCTCACTGATAACATCTGACATATCTATTATGCTCCCACTTGCTTATGTACATCTCCACAGGGGACATACCCATATCTCTTTCTTTTGTTTTTCTTTTCTTTCCTTTCCTTTCTTATTTATTTATTTTTTTATTTTTGCTGTACAACATGTGCACTTGCTAGAAAGATAAACTACATAGGAGTCCAGCGACATAGTCATTATGCCAACTGCTGGTCCCAACATACCCATATCTCTAAGTCAGACTCTGGAATCTCAGTTGCTCACAGCAACTTGGAGGTTCACAAGGGTTGTCATCACCATTTTTCCCTGCCTGAGAGGTTATATCCATTAGGGAATGCTCACTCCATGGGAGATGGGCACCATGAGTAGGGAAGGAGGGAACATCTGGCCCCAAAGGCAAATCCATGGAGAAAAAGTTCCTTCAAATTACTGTTCCCTGGGTGCCCAGCAGCTGAATTGCCCAGAGAATTTAGCAACAATAAAGCAGTGCATTGTTTAGTTTTGTTTTAATGAATAGCTCTGAGTATTCACTGAGTCTCCATAACTGTAAATTCTCCATCTGCAGAGTTCAGCTACAGCTCGCCAGCTCCAGGCTACAAGTACCCTCTCTATACCTCTCCAAAATGCTCATTCAGTCCAGAGAACTAGGGTCTAACATCCACTCCCTGACACCCATCGTCCCAGGAAGAAAGACCAGGAAAGTCACGTCTGTTAAATGAAACCATCAGGAGAAACCAGAGTGATTCTGCTAAGTACCATGAGAAAGTGGTGTGGAGGGAAGGAAAGTGTTGCATTAGTGGTGCCTTCTGGGGTATGGTCTGGGATAACGAGTTAGTGAAAGGGGATTGATTCAAAGTTCTACATACTTCATGTTTCTAGCTCTGCAGGAAATCTGTGCAGCCTACTCCAAGTTTCTTTGTTTTTTTTTATTGTGTTTGTTTATTGTAGGGCAATGTGTTCTCTGCAGGAAATCTGTGCAGCCTATTCCAAGTTTCTTTCTTTGTTATTTTATTCTGTTTATTTACTGTAGGGCATATGCATTCTCCAGAAAGAGACAGACAGAGAGAGAGAGAGAGAGAAAGGAAAAGTGAGAAATCATTGCCTGGGGAGATGGCCACACCACAATCCCATCTCCTTCATTCTCCTCTCAGGATTTTGGGCATGCACACATATACTTCCAGGTGATTTTTTAAAGTTAAAACCAAGACTAAAACCATGCTGCTGACCATGTAGAATCCAGTCTCCTTCACCTCCATGCCCCCTGCTTGCCTTCTTCTTGCTTTTAATATCAGAGCAGAATTTCAGAGCCACTCTCCTTTCCTTACATATGTTTAAGTACCAGAGATTCAGCTCTATTTCTCTTTTATCATTTCCTCTTAACTGTAGGACATTGACTGAGGGAGGCAGCCCCAAGGAGTGAGAAAGATTCTGACTTGGAATCCAACAAAAGCAAGTTCTACTTCAGCCTTTTCCTTCCATGACCTGATGGACCCTGGAAATGTTTCTGAGGTTCTGTGGATCTATTTCTCATCAGCACAACTGTGAGAATAAAATGTGGCAATAGAGGGACCAGCAGATGGCATAATGCTTACGTTCCTGGACTCCCACTTAGACCATGGTTCAAGATCCAGACCCGGGGGCTTCAAATTCATGCTGGGTACGTGTGCATACATGC
The DNA here is from genome assembly GCF_000334495.1 of Tupaia belangeri chinensis. NCBI lineage: Eukaryota > Metazoa > Chordata > Mammalia > Scandentia > Tupaiidae > Tupaia > Tupaia belangeri. The sequence continues at coordinate 21,616 of NW_006159796.1, forward strand.
CCAAAATCCCAAGAGGTGAATAGAGGAGAAGGGATTGTGGCATAGCTATTCTCTCTGGAAAAGTGATTTCTTGCTTCCTGTTTCTCTGTCTGTGTCTCTTCAGTGAGCACACATGCCCTATAGCAAAAAATCTCTCTTTAAAAAAAATAACATGTGTCAATAGAGAAGCCACCAGGTGGCATGGTAATTAAGACACAGGATTCCAACATGTGACTGACCATGGTCCAAGTCCCGAATCTGACAGCTTGAAAATTACACAGGGCACCTGTGTGTGGCTGCCCAAAATCCAGAGAGGAAAATGGAGGAGAAGGGATCATTGTGTGGCTATCTCCCTGGGAAGAGATTTCTCACTTTCATTCTCTCTGTCTCTCTCTTGTGAGCACAGGTACCATATGGTAAAATCCTACACACAATAAATAAATAATGTGCCAGTAGAAATAATCAAAACTCTAATATTTTTTGTCTGACTTGAATTGTATTCATGCTGGGAAAAAAACCATGTTGTATACTGTAAAGATATACAGTGATTAAATGTCAATTTAAAAAATGTAAAACAAACAAAAATCAATAATGTTAAAGTTATTTTTAGAATAATACACAGATTGTAAAGGTTAAAATATGTTTTTAATTTTTAATTAAATAAAGTAAAAAATTATAAAAAAGAAATAACCAAAGCTCTGTAAAAATTAATAATAATAATTGAAGTAGTATATTCTAAGCACTAATATAAGTGATCAGGGTGGTGATACACAAGTGTTTTTAGACATGCTCAGTTGCAGTGTTTTTGTCTTTTTTAAATTTGTTTGTTTTAAGTTCTGAAAGTAGAATAGGAGACACAAAATTGCTAATCAGCATATAAACATTTTTTTTTAGAGGTTTTTGCTATAGGGCGTGTCAGCTCGCCAGACCAACAGAGAGAGACAGAGAGACAGAAAGTGAGAAATCACCCCCCCAGGGGGGATGGCCACACCACAATCCCTTCTCCTCCATTCTCCTCTCAGGATCTTGGGCATGCACGCACACATGCCCGGCATGAGTTTTAAGCCACCGGGTCCAGGACTCGAACCATGGTCGACTATAAGGGAGTCCAGCGATATAGCCATTATGCTAACTGCTGGTCCCCAAGCATATAAAATTTTAAATGTAGGGAGAATCCTGCAATCACTGGAACAAAGGAGTCTATGACATGGGGCAAGCAGGTGGTTAAGTGGCTAAGGCACTGGACTCCCATTTGGCAAACCATGGTTCAAGTCCTGGACCTAGCAGATTGCTTTCTTACTTTCTCTCTCTGGTCAAATAAAATTAAATAAATAATTTTCCAATTTTTAAAAAGGTTTCTTATGTTTTTTAAAAAAGGTTTCTTATGCTTATTTAATTTTATTTATTATTGTTATTTATTTAACTTGACCAGAGAGAGAGAAAAATAAAAAAAGTGAGAAAGCAAGCTACAGGTCCAAGACTCGAACCACAGTCAGCCATGTGTGAGTCCAACACATTAACTACCACACCATCTGTTGGCCCTAATAAATAAGTCTTTAATAAAAAAACAGTAGTTACAGCAAGTTTAGTGTTTGTAGACGTGACTCCTTAGGGCCCCTTAGAAAGTATCTTAGAGTTCCCACTTAATATATACCAAATGTCTTCACTCTAGTGCAGAAACTGAAAGATAATAAGGTATAAAAGCATGAAGAACAATTGTGGATACTAGAGATAGTGGAAGGAGGGCAGGAAATTGGTGGTGGGAGTGGGGGGGACAGAATCAAGGAGTTAAAGAACTGAAATGTTTAAAGGACACAAAAAGGGAAAATTATCTGTTGATAATGTGTATGGTAATATCTTTGACTGGACTAATATACAGTGTAGTCATGCTTGAAAAATTCATTTGGTATGCTATAGTGATGTACAGTCATTGGATATAAAAAAAAAAGAAAGAAAAAAATAAAAAGAAAGTATCTTAGAATAAGAAAGTAGTTAGAATTCTGTCCTCTAAAGATCTCAGAGAATGCTTGGGAGATTACAGATACAACAGGTGATGTTTAGAATCCAATGCCGGGACCAACAGGTAGCATAGTGCTTACAGCACAGTACTCCTGTATGGCTAACCACAGTTTGAGTCCTGGACCTGATGGCTTGAAAATCACTCCAGGCATATGTGCACGCATGTCCAAAATCTCACGAGTACAATGGAGGAGAAGGGACTGTGGCATGGTGACCCCTTTGGGGGGATGATTTCTCACTTTCTATCTCACTGTATCTCTCTGTCTTTCTTTGGTTAAATGCTCTAAGGAAAAATCCATAAAAAAATAATAAAATAATGTGTTTCTCTGTAAGTCTAATACTTGAGCTATCTCAGGGTCAGGTTTTACTAATTAATGTTTTCCTATGCCATGCTTTCTTTTTTCATTGCATGCCTCATAATATTTTGTTGAGAGCTGGGTATTTTGAATAATATAATGTGGTGACTCTAGAAATTTAATTCTCTCTACACCTTGGGGCTTATTATGGTTTGTGGTTATCTGTTTCCTTAGTTACTCTTCTAAACTATTGGGTCGTCAGAAAAGTCATGATGCATTTTTACATAGAAAAAGACATCATGATTTTCCAGTGGCCCAATAATTTTGAAAAGAGTGCATATTTTTGTCAGGTGTGCTTACCTAAGTCTCTATTCTGTTTCTGGCTAGTCAGTGGGAAGCCAGGCTGTGGAGGGTGTAAATACCATAGAACTGAAGAGATACAGAACCATCCAGAATGGTTATGGATACTGGAGACAGTGTGGGAATAAGGTGGGAGAAGGAGAAATTGTAGGAAAAAAATTAAGGAGAAAAATAGATATTTATGCAATACAAAAATTTATTATTATTTGTTGATGATAACATGTATAATATCCTCAACTGGGCTGGTGCGAAGTGTATTCATGTTGGATAAATTCACTTTACAAGCTAAGTGATGTAGAGTGATTGAATGTGTAAAACAAACTCAAATAAATAAACAGATAAAAAGAGTAGTGGTAGCAAGGGAAAGAATGGAAACATTTCAAATTCCCCAATGGAAGAAAAGAAGGAAAAGGAACAATTGCATGAATTCTTTTGCTTGAAATTAAATGTAACCAAATTTCAGTGCTCTCACTGTGTTGTCTGTTACTTCTTTCCTCTTTCCTGGAAGCTATTTCATTCCCATGGAAACAGGAAATCAAACACGTGTTGCTGAATTTCTCCCCCTGGGATTTTCAGCAAAGTCAGAGATTCAATTCATTCTCTTCGGGCTATTCCTGTCCATGTACCTAGTCACCATCATTGGGAACCTACTCATTATCTTGGCCACCATCTCAGACTTCCACCTGCACACTCCCATGTACTTCTTCCTCTCCAACCTGTCCTTTGCTGACATCTATTTCACCTCCACCACCATCCCAAAGATGTTGGTGAACATCCAGACACAGAAGTTTTGAAGCCTGTGTATTTATTCACTTGCTTGGACAGCTACAACAAAGTACCACAAAATAGGTGATTTAAATAACAGTACTGTTTTGTCTCATAATTCTGGAAGTGTGAAGTCAAGGTGTTGGCAGGGTTGATTCCACTGGGTGGCCATGGGTATAAATCTGTTCCATCTAGGTGGGAGATTAGTGGGGAGGAGGGTGTCTAGATGATTTCACCATATTTAATATAGCCAATGAGATGATTCAGTGGCCCTAGCCACATTTAATATAGCCAATGAGATGAATAAATGTTCTCCCAGACACATTTGATATAGCCAATGAGATGAATCAGTAGCCCCAACCATATTTAATATAGTCAATGAGATGAGAACAGTCAGTGATCTCAGCAATGATTAAGCAACACAAACTAGATTAAAACATAATAAACTAAGAGCAGCAAATTTCATAATGGTTACATCACTGGACTCCCATGTAGTTGACCATAGTTGAAGTTTTGGACCCAGTAGTTTAAAACTCACACCAGGGGCATGTGCATGAAAGCCCAAAATTCCTAGAGAAAAATGGAGGATTAGGGATTGTGTCGTGGTCATTTTCTCTGGGGATGATTTTTTGCTTTTTGTCTCTGTGGTGAGCACACATGCTCTACAGCAAAAATATCTCTAAAAAGATGTATAAACCTTGGGGCCAGTAGATGGCATAGTAGTTAAGGCATTGGACTCACACATGGTCGACTGTGGTTTGAGTCCTGGACCCAGTGGCTTGAGACTCACAAAGGGCATGTGGGCACTAGTGGTTTATTACCTGTTGATGACATGTATAGTATTCTCAACTGAACTGATCTGAGAAATATTTCATGTTGGTAATGTCTTTTTACAAGCAAAATGATAAACAGTGATTGAATGGATTTTAATGTCTTTGTATTGACTGATATGCATGGTATTTCTTCTGGAAAAAGAAATGTAATACACTGTAAAGTTATATGTGATTCAATGTAATATAAACAAGATTATGATGATAATAAATAAATAAATAAATAAATAAATAAATAGGGCATGTGGGAGCTAGCCCAAAATTCTGAGAGGAAAATGAAGGATAGGGGATTGTGGCATGGCCATCCCCCAGGGTCGGGGGGTACTTTCCCACTTTCTGTCTTTCTAACTCTGTCTCTTGATGAGTAGACATGACCTATAGCAAACATCTCTTTTAAAACATAGTAAACCTCACAGAATGTAACTGCCAGGGCCTTAAAGCCACACTTTCTCACTTGCTCTTGGCCCACTCCTACCTCTCAGGAAGGCACTTTCACTTTTTCTAAATAAAGCATCTTTCGCTTTCACACAAAAATAAATGAATAAATAAATAAATAAATAAATAAATAAATAAATAAATAAATAATCTGTTCCATGGTTTACTCCAACTTTTATGGGTTCCTGGTGATC
>NW_006159796.1:26978-29199 GCF_000334495.1 Tupaia belangeri chinensis
CTATCCTTCTCACCCAGGGAGTAATTTTCCACTTTCTCTCTCTCTCTCTCTCTCTTCCCAGAAAGGGCATATTTCCTATAGCAAAACTAAAAATAAATCAGTAAATAAGGAGGGAAAATTCCTCTCATTCCTGTAATAAGGACCCCATCAGGACTTTTATGGAAGTCATTTTAGTTATTTTTAAAATTCCCTTCTTAGTTATTTGCCTCTTATTTCTCTATCCTAAATCAACTTAAAGCTAATATTACTAAAACATGTTTTCTACTCTTTTTACAAGGCTTTTCATAAATTATCAATATTTTATGTCCTTTTTCCAGAAGTGTATTAATTTTCCTGGATTTAAAATCAAGAAATCAAGATTTAGTAGATTAAATAAGTTAACTTTTGTCAGCCAAGTAGAGTATGTTTTCCAACCTAATTCTCAGCATAGCATATTTTCTGTAAGAATGTTTAAATTGTGGTCCAATTACTGATTTTTGTTTTGCTCTTTTCTGCCAAAGTCTTATGTTCAGAAGAACTTCTACTAAGATTATATATACCTATGTGTAAATAGCTTGATTTAGGCATTCCATAATGTATACATACACCAAAACATATTGGACCCATATACATATATATATATATATATGTAATGTTTACCCATTCATTAAAAATCATATTTTAGGGGCCAGCAAGTGGTAGGGTGGTTAAGGCATTAGAGCCCCACATGGCTAATCACAGTTTGAGTCCTGGAACTGGCTATTTGAAGATCAAACTGTGTGTGTGTGTGTGTGTGTGTGTGTGTGTATGTGTGTGTGTGTGTGTGACTGCCCAAAATCTCAGAATGAGAATAGAGGAGAATGATTGTGCAGAGGCAATGTCCCACCCCAAATCTCTTTCTCTCTCTCTCTCTGTGAGTGCACTTTCTCTATGGCAAAAGCCTAAAATAAATAAATAAATAATGGAATTAATAAAATTTAAATATATCTCTCCTATGTATTTATTTATGTTTTCTTCTTATACTTCATATGATATTTTCACATTTTACACTTGAAATTTATTTGGGAATATGAAGAGAGGACTGAAGATTCTTATTTTTTTTCTAAATGATTAATCACTAAATACTTATTTGTACCTTTAAAAAAAACCCCTATGGTACCTAGGAATAAAAAGCACAAAGTAGCATGATATTAAAATGTATATCAGAGGATTGTAGGCATTTTATTAAATTATAAAAACTCTATGGTGGGAACCAGCAGTTAGCGTAATGGCTATGTCACTGGACTCCCATGTAGTCGACCGTGGTTTGCGTCCCGGACCCGGTGGCTTAAAAACCTCATGCCGGGTGCGTGTGCGTGTGTGCCCAAGATCCCAAGAGGAGAATGGAGGAGAAGGGATTGCGGCATGACCATCCCCCCTGGGGGGGTGATTTCTCACTTTCTGTCTCTATGTCTCTCTCTGTCTGGAGAGCGCACGCGCCCTATAGCAAAAATCTCTCCAAAAAAAAAAAAAAACCTCTATGGTTATTTTCTTGAAAGAAAGGGAGAAAAGTAGAATTTCATCCAATACCATAAATTATAGCAGTGTTCTGGAATTTACAGTCAAGGCAATGTAAGATAGTGAAATAGATCTTACAAATTCATATTCTTTGCAGAGAATAGATTTTTTTTCCTTTTTGTTTTTTATTTTTGGAGAGGCTTTTGCTACAGGGTGTGTGCGCTCGCCAGAAAGACAGAGAGAGACAAAGATAGAAAGTGAGAAATCACCCCCCAGGGGGGTTGGCCATGCCACAATACCTTCTCCTCCATTCTCCCCTCGGGATCTTGGGCAGGCATGCACACACATGTGCCCAGCGTGAGTTTAAGCCACCAGGTCCGGGACTTGAACTGCTTTCCACTACATGGGAGTCCAACAACATAGCCATTACGCTAACTGCTGGTCCCCAGAGAGTGGAATTTTTGAATGGACTCATAAAACAAATCTTAAATATTAATGAGATGATTCTGAAAACAGTCGTGATTCTTTGTAAGTACAGAAAATCAAAAATTTTCTGAAATACTAACACTAATAATATTGGAGATATAATGTGAGAGAATATCATCATTAATTTTATTAATAATATTGTTCATCTATAATGTGTTAGAACATTATTACTAATAAATCAGCACAACCTACATTTGAAAAAAAAGCTACATGAGAGTCCATACAAAAAAAAAATACTGAAATACCTAGAGGACAGTTA
>NW_006159796.1:30595-33859 GCF_000334495.1 Tupaia belangeri chinensis
AAAAAGGAGAATCTATTTTGAACTTGATATTTATTTTTTATTTTTTATGTATTTATTTATTTATTCATTATCATCATAATCTTGTTTCTATTCCATTGAATCACATATAACTTTACAGTGCTGAACTTGATATTTAGAAATGACCTTTAGGTTGAATGTATGGAAGACAAAATAATGACATACATTAAACATAAGCAATGATTAATTATATCAGTTTTTTTTTTTAAATCTTAGCTGGAGGAATGGCAAAAGTCCAGATACAAACATGCAGAAATCACACAATGAAAAAATTTGTGGATGATTTTCACATTCCTGAATCAAAGTCCTAAGAATTCAAAAGACCTTGTCCAATCCCCTGCATCAGGACCATAATGTGGTAAATTATGGCAGCTAAATATAGAGGAGATTCCCAATATACTCTGTTTCTTAAATAATTATCTGAGGAAAGAAGACTGACTTTGGCTCCCAAATTACCCTAAAGGGTAGGACACTCAAAAACTGTCTAGCTCCTTAGCTTCTAAAGAATTATAATCCTCAGAGAATTCAATAACAATACAACAATTTATTTAATGAGACACAATGGGAATTCCAACCTAGTATCCTCACATATTGTAAGAAGTTACTGTTATTGGACTTCTACTCCAATTTGGTTTAATCATTGACAGAATACACCTATTGTGTCTTTCAGAGATCCCATGTGCAACTCTGTCTCTCTGCTCTTCCTGGGGACAGACCTCTTTTTAAACAATCGTTCATGGGAAGAACAGAACCAGGGAAAATGGACTCTTCAGAGATCTTGAGAAGTCACAGCATCCTTGTAAGTGCAGAAGAATAAGCTATGGAGAGTGGGATTACTTTTAAAAGCATAACTACCCAAGGTTCCTAACAGGCAAAAAGGTAAAAGTTCAGTAAGACCAAGATCTTCCCATTTCTAGATCCTGGACTTGGAAATAACAGCAGCCTAATGTGTCTTCCTTTTTTAAGTTCCTTTTTGGTTGTTTGTTTTGGTTTTGGTTGGTTGCTTGTTTGCCATAGGGTATGTGTGCTCACCACAGAGAGAGAGAGACAGAGATAGGGAGGGAAAGTGAGAAATCACCTCCCCAGAGGTGCTGGCCACACCACAATCCCTTCTCCATTAACCTCTTTGGATTTTGGGCTCAGCATGATTTTTAAGTCACCAGTTTGGGGCTTGAACTGTGGTCAACCATGTGGTTTTCCAGCACTGTAACCAATCTTTTTTTTTTTTTTTTTGAAGAGGTTCTTGCTATAGGGTGCATGTGCTTACCAGAGAGAGATAGAGAGACAGAAAGTAAGAAATCACCCCCCAGGGGGCATAGCCACACCACATTTCCATTCTCTTCTTGGGGTCTTGGGCACACACGCACATGCACCCAGCATGAGTTTAAGCCACCAGTTCCAGGACTCAAACTACATGGGAGTCCAGCGACATAGCCATTACGCCAAATGCTGGTCCCCCTAACATTTGTTTATTAATTTATTTTTCCCTTTCACTTTATTTTATACATTCAATCACATTATTATTTGTCTTACAATGTGGATATTTCAACAGGTGAACATTTCTCCCTAGTACAGTTGATAAAAATACAAAATATCTTCAACAGATAATACCACACCCCTCTGTGCCCCAAACATTTAATATAGTTTCTCTGCTATGGTTTTTTATTCAGTACCATCAGCTGTCCTTTTTGTTTCGCTTGTCCCTCCTTTGTATCCTCCACACTCGCTTCAGGTTTTCTTTCTGTATCCTTGATCCTTTCTTCCATTACTAATGACTTTCCTTTAAAATCATGTAATTATGTATTTATTCTTCCATTCACTTCTCCATTCACTGAGGCAATAACAACCAAGAATTACTCTATGCCCAACATCAACTGTGTTGTGAAATAAAGGAAAGGATAAGACAAAGAGTAGACAAAAACAAACAAAAAAATCAAATCAACATAATACTCCATGATAGGCAACATAATGTAGACTGAATGCAATGAAGAATGTTCAGCTTTTCCTAGGGGCAGTTATTTGAGAGGAAGAAACACAAGAAAAGAGGTTGTCTGAATTTTGAGGGGGATGAATCTTGTCAAAGCAGTTGGAGTTTTCAAGGTAAGTGTCCTCTAGATAGGGACCAGCAGGTGGCATAGTGATTAAGGCACTGTAGTAGACTCCCACATGGTCAATTGCAGTTCTAATCCTGGATCTGACAGCTTGTAACTCATGCCAGGCGTGTGTACCCAGAATTCCAGGAGGAGAATAGAGTAGAAGGGACTGCGGTGCGGCCATCCCCTTTGGGGGGTGATATCTTACTTTCCCTCTCACTGTCTGTCTCTCTGTCTGTCTGTCTTGTCTCTCTGGTGAGTGGACATGGCCTATGGGAAAAAAACTTTTAAAAAAGTCCTTTAGGCAGAAGGAATTGGGGTGCAAACATGTTGAGTAATAAACAGTGAATGAAGCCAGACATGACACAATGCATTTGCTGATGCCATTCTTTTAAAATACCCATTGGGAATTTGGCAAAATGCACATTCTGATTCAGTAGATGCAACCAGAGGTCCTGCATGAGTAACAAACTTCCCAGCAATGCAGATGCTTTTGGTCTATGGACCACACTCTGAGAAGCAAGGATGTAGAGAACTCTCCCTTACAGACATTGCAGCAGGGAGCTGGCATTGAAGGGTACATTTTGACTAAGGACCAGTTTGCTATCTTGAGTCAGGGCAGTGGCAAGCAGATAATGGATATGTTTTTAAACCTCTGGATATTTAAAGGATCCACTGACAAAAACAGGAATGCATTTGTTTTACATAAAAATATATTAGATTGTTGAGAAAGTCATGATGTATTTTTCTTTTTTGAGAGATTATTACCATAGGACATGTATACTCACCAGAGAGACAGAGAAAGACAGAGAGACAAAAAGTGAGAAATCAACCCCCAGGGGGATGGTCACACCACAATCCTTTCTCCTCCATTCTCTTCTCAGGGTCTTGGGCATGCACACACACAAGCCCAGTGTAAATTTCAGGTCTCTGGTCCAGGACTTGAACCACAGTCAATCCAGCAATGTAACCTTTATGATATCTGCTGGTCTGTCATGATGTATTTTTCCACGTTTTTCTATGCAAAAATGCATCATGACTTTTCCATCAATCCAATATGTAGGACCAGCATGTGGTGTGGTGGATCGCACATGGCCTTCTATGTAGTTTGAATCCGAGGCCCAGTAACTTGAAAAACAGGCATTCACACACA
>NW_006159796.1:33938-47021 GCF_000334495.1 Tupaia belangeri chinensis
GACAGAAAGCAAGAGATCTCTGCCCAAGGGGGATGGCCATTCCAGAATCCCTTCTCCATTCTCCTCTCAGGATTTTAGGCATGCATGCACACACCCCCACTGGGAGTTTTAAGTTGCTATATCTGGGACTTGAACCACAGTCAACTGTGTGGGAGTCAAGCAGCAGAAGCATTATGTCATCTGCTGGTTCCCTGAATGTGTTTTTCAAGTTCTATGTAGGGCCAGGAATTTGATTCCCTCATTCAGTCATTTAAGTAACCACCATATCACCATCTGGTCCCCAACATTTCCTTCTTTATACAGAAGGTTTACCTGGAACATGATCCTCCTGTCTGACCCTCTCAAGTAGCTGGGACCACAAGAGTGTACAACCATGCCCAGGTCTTCTATACAGGGTTTGCTATCTTGGCTGTGCTGACCCTAAGCTCATAATCCTCCTGTCTTAGACTTCCAATTGGGAGTACAAGACCCACCATTATGCTTGGCAGGAAGTCCCAATAACGTCTTTGTAAATGACTGCTGTTATTGCCTCTTTCCCGACAGTCACCTCAGTTCCATGGAACCAGAAAATCACACACATTTTTCAGAATTCATCCTCCTCAGACTCTCACAAGAGGCAGACCTTCAGCCCATCTTCTTCGGGCTGTTCCTATTCATGTACCTGATTACTCTGACTGACAATCTACTCATTATCCTGGCCACCATCACCGACTCCCACCTGCACACACCCATGTACTTCTTCCTCTCCAACTTGTCTTTCTGTGACATCTGTTTTACCTCCACCACCGTCGCAAAGATGCTGCTGAACATTGTGTGCAGAACAAAACCATAACCTGTGATGGCTGCCTTGCCCAAATATATTTTTTTATTCTGTTTGGAGAGTTAGACATTTTCCTCCTGTCTGTGATGGCCTATGACTGGTTCATGGACATCTGTCACCCCTACGCTACACGGTCATCATGAGCCCCCAGCTCTGTGGCGTGGTGCTGCTGACATTCTGGATTTTGAGTGTCCTGGACTCCCTGTTCCGGGTTTTGCTGATATTACGGTTGTCCTTCTGCTCCAACATGGAGATTCACCACTTCTTCTGTGAAATCAACCAGGTTGTCCAGCTGGCCTGTTCGGACACCCTTTTCAATGTCATCGAGACATATCTCACCACTGGGCTGATGGGTATTATTCCCTTTTCTGGGATCCTTTATTCTTACTCTCGGATCATCTCCTCCATACTGCGGATTACATCCACCAGAGGGAAATATAAGGTGTTTTCCACCTGTGGGTCTCACCTCTCTGTTGTGTTCTTGTTTTATGGTACGGGTCTTGGGGTGTACCTCAGTTCGGCTGCTACCCACAATTCCAAGGCCAGCGCAACTGCTTCAGTGATGTACACTGTGGTTACCCCAATGCTGAACCCATTTATCTACAGCCTGAGGAACAAGGACATCAAGAGGGCCCTGAAGCATCTTTTCAGTACAGTCCCTTCCAATGAGTGACAGGAATATTTGCCTTGGAGTTTGACAGTGCCTAAGAGCTAAGAACAAGAGTGTCATCCAGGCAGGTAGTGATGTTGGGGCAATGTAAGTGCACCCACAAGGAAAGGTCCACAGTTTAATCCCAGGGGCTGTTTTTTCATAACTGGACATTCTTGTGCCATGATCCAGGCTGGGTGAGACTGGAGGTGGATTGTATTGTGAAGATTCTTTTGGGTGTTAGGGACTCTCTTGTTCTCTGATTGGTGGAAAAAATAGGTAAATATGCTTTAAAATGTAATGGTTAGAGACAACATAGGAGAAGACAAAATCCCACGAGGAGAATGGAGGGGAAGCAACTGTGGCATGGCCAACCCTCGTCGGGGCGGGGGGTGATTTCTTACTTTCTGTCTTCTTGGAGAGCACATGCAACCTATAGCAAAAATCTTTCAAGAAACAAAGAAACAAAGAAAGAAAGAAAGAAGGAAGAAAGAAAGAAAGAAAGAAAGAAAGAAAGAAAGAAAGAAAGAAAGAAAGAAAGAAAGGAAATTAAAGACAAGAAAGAATAGCGTTCTAAATCCTGACTTTTTCCCCCCCAGGTTTTTGCTGTAGGGTGGTTGTACTTGCTAGAGAGAGACAAAGAAAGGGAAAGTAAGAAATCACTCCCCAGAGGGGATGGCCATCCCACAATCCCTTCTCCTCCATTCTCCTCTCAGGACTTACAGCACACACACATACATGCCCGGTGTGTGTTTGAGGCTGCTAGATCCAAGACTCGAACCTCTGTCAACCACATGGAATTCCAGCAACATAATCATCACGGTGTTTGCTTGTCCACCAAGGATGATATTTAAGCCACCAGGTCCAGAATGTGAACCACTGTTGGCCATGTGAGGATCCATTGCCTTAACCACCACATCACCTGCTAGCCCCCAAATCCTGACATTTTTGGTATTTCAGATATCTTTCTCTTTTATCTCTCTTTATCCCTGTGGCCCTTAAGTCAATGATTCCGTATGCTTCATGTAGTTTTTCTTTTTCATTATTATCCTACAACATGAACAAGTAACAATTATAGTTATGAGACATGATGCTATTTGTATTTTCTAACATTGCTTTTTTTTTGGATTGCTTTAAGTACATTCCTTTTCTTGTTTGTAAACTTCTTTTCACATTTCAGATCTTTCTTTTTCTAAAAGTAATTTCCAAGTTTGAGCAGAAGTCACTGGGGAAGACTCGCTTGTTTCAAATGATAATGATGGGTGTTTCTCCAAATACTATTGCATTGATTTTTAAGAGGTTTTTGCTTTAGGGCACATGTGCTTGGCAGAGGGGGACAGAAACAGTAAGGAGGAAAGTGAGAATTCACCCTCCAGGAGGCATGGCCATAGCACAATTCCTCCTCCTTCATTCTCTTCTCAGGACTGTGGAAATGAACACACATGTCCCTGGGGTTATTTTCAAGCCACTGGGTCTGGGACTCAAACTGTGGTCAGCCATGTGGGAGTCCAGTGCCTTTACCACTATGCCACCTGCTGCCCTGATAGACTAATTCTTTGAGAATGGAAACTTGGTAAATCAAATGCAAGAAGAACAAGAGGGTTAGTTCTGTGGTATAGTGGTAACACACTGCTCCAGGGTAGCCAGATCCCACATGGTGACTGCAGTCCGAGTCCCCACCCGATTTAGCCTGGAATGTACCCAGTATGTGCATAAGAAACCAGGATCTGACAGATTGGACTGAAAGAAGGATTGAATGCAGTTTGTTTGTTTGTTTGTTTTACATTATTAATAGGATTAAGAATTTCCATGCTTCTTATATCTCCAGGACCTGTACATATAGTACTTTTTGTAGCTATTCATTTACCTGTGTCTCTCCTGTATTTCCTTTGACAGCCATACCTGAATGACCATGTTATAAATAGAAAAAAAAAATAGAAGCTAGTAGGTGACGTAGTGGTTAAGGTGCTGGACTTCCACATGGACAAAAACAGTTTGAATCCTGGATCCAGTGACTTGATACTCATGCTGGGTGTGTGTGTGTGTGTGTGTGTGTGTGTGTGTGCCCAGGAGGAGAGTAGAAGAGAAAGAATTAAAGTGTGGCCATTTCCCCCTGGGGAGTTATTTCTCACTTTCTGTCTCTCTGGTGAGTGCACAAACCCTACAACAAAGATCTCTCAAAAAATAAAATAAAATAAAATAAAGAACACAAAATATTTGCTAGGTAGATGGGATAAGGAAATCAGACAGACCATAATCAGTTATCTCTGTCCAAGACTCGAGTTTCTTATTTGTTACATGAACTTTTGTAGGCTGGCATCCTTGATTGGCAGGTTTCAGTCTTATCTATTTTGGTAAAGGGTTGAGAAATGGACCCATAAATGAATATTCTTTCTAATTTGTACATCTTCCACACTGCACATATATAGCTAGCAACCTTGGGCTTCAATGGCTCTAATTTACAGAGTTTTCTTTCTTTCTTATCTCCTAACACTCCCCTATATATAGGAAGGAACTTCAAAACATTTATAGAAAAATTTAATTAAAGTATGAGTTGATGGGCTAGCAGGTAGCATGGTAGTTAAGGTGCTGGACTCCCACATAGCTGACCATGGTTTCAGTCCTGGAACTGGTGGCTTGAAACTCATACCAGACATGTGTGCATGCATATCCAAAGTCCTAGGAGTAAAATGGAGGAGAAATTGTGGTGTGGCCATCTCCCTTGGGGCGTGATTTCTATCCCCCGCTGACGTGTGATTTCTCATTTTCCCCTCTCACTGTCTCTCTCCTTTCCAGCAGGTCCACATGCCCTATGGCAAACAATAACAACAATAAAACAAATAAAACCCTTAAAAACAAACAACAGAAATTTATGAGTTGAATTAGGTGCAAAAATTTCAAAATCCATGCCTACATTTCTCCAGTATACCTTTCCATGAAGTTTTTGACAACCCCATGTACTACATGTATCGACATCTTCCTATACTTCTCTTTCCTAACATGGAAACCTATGAAGTGCACCTATTTCATGCACTATAAATGCTTGACATACATGACCTGTGTCATTGATTTGAACTGCAAAGTCATATTTTTCCTAGTAATATACTTTCTAAAGATTTTAATATGTCATTTAACATATAGCAATACAAGAAAGGTATAAGAACTGTATATGAACCACTCTTCTGAAAAACAAAAAACCAGGAAACCAGCAGTTAACATAATGACTATGTCACTGGACTCCCACGTAGTCGACCGCAGTTTGCATCCCGGACCCAGTGGCTTAAAACTCACGCCGGGCGCATGTGCGTGCGTGCCCAAGATCCCGAGAGGAGAATGGAGAACAAGGGATTGCGGCGTGACCATCCCCCCCGGGGGGTGATTTCTCGCTTTCTGTCTCTATGTCTCTCTCTGTCTATCTGGCGAGCGCACGCGCCCTATAGCGAAAATCTCTAAAATAAATAAATAAATAAAAATACAGAAACCTATTTTCCTTGAGGCGAGGTGGTTAAGGTGCTGAATTGCCACATGACCGACTGTAGTTTGAGTCCCAGACCTGGTGGCTAGAAAATTATGCTAGATATGTGTGTATGTGTGCCCAAAATACCAAGAGGAGAATGGAGGAGAAGGAATTGCCCCCGGGGAGTGTTTTCTTTTTTTTTCTCTCTCTCTCTCTCTCTCTCTCTCTCTCTCTCTCTCTCTCTCTCTGGAGAGTGCATGTACCCTATGGCAAAGAAAAAAAAATTTTTTTTTTAAAAAGAAGAAAACCTATTTCCTTGAAAACAAAAACTAAAAATATGACTATCTTTGTACTGTTTCAACTCCACATGTGTGGGCATATCCAGAGAAATTGCTTGTAAAGCCTCCTATAGACCTCTCTTTATGTCCTCTTGTCAGGGATGGCTTTCTCTTTATCCTGATATAACAATCAAAATTAAATTCATAATAATATAAAAAAAAACAAGTAACAGGGTCTAATTTTTCTTTTGTAGCTGAGTCATATTCCATAGTGTGCATCTGCCACACTTTTTCAATCCATTTATCTGTTCTTGGATATTTAGGTTGATCCATGTCTCAGCAACTGTAAAATAAATAAACAAATAAGTTTTAAAAAATTAAAATAAAAGGAAGAAAAAAATTAGTGTTGAGCCTGTGTGAATTTTCATATGGTCAAAAGTACTTTCAAAGGGGCTGGTGGGTGGTGTGGTGGTTGAGGTACTGGACTCCCATATGGCTGAGCCTGCTTGAGTTCTGGCAGCTTGCTTTCTCATTTTCTCTTTCTCTCTCTCACTCTCTCTCTCTTTGTTTTTCAAGAGAATTAAATTGTTTATTGATTACACGTGATAACGAAAGATACACAAGCTTCATTCCCATCTAATCTGGCACATTATTCAATTTAGATCTATTGCGTAGGATGTGCCAACAATCATTTTGTATTAACCAAATTGTGAATTTACTTGGGTGAACCTCTGAATGAACTTCAGGCCACAGTAACTGTCAGTTAAACTAAGCCAATATTTCTGAAGACAACTGGCTTCTCCACCCAAGCAGGTAGCATGAAATCCAGCCATGTCTTCCTAAACTCCCAAGAATGGTCCCCCCTTCCTACTCTCCCTGGGGTCAAAGTTTACAATGATTATTTGAAATTAAATAGTTATGGAACCTGGCACCACCTGAAGGGATTTTAACTTCACACTGTTGGGAAATTTACCAACATGGCTTCAGAGTAAACTAACTTTACGTAACACATTTTTTAAAAAAGACACATTTATTCAGCATCATGATCAGACTATTACATTTGGCAATCAACAGCATGGATCCAAAGAAATCTACATTAAAACCCTTTGTTGGAATGCTTTACACTTTCCATAGAACAGAAACTAAAATATCACTCTCTCTCTTATGGTAATGTCTTTGACTGGACTGATGTGCAATGTAGTCATGATGGGAAAATTCATGTGGTATGGTGTAAAGATTTACAGCGTTTAGATGTTAAAAAAAAATAGTGAAGAAAAACAATAAAAAGAAATAAGTGTCTTCAAAAACTCCCAGGGGGGTCAGCGCACATGTTAACTTGTGTCCCTTAGCTCTTCAGGGAAGGAAATGTACTCTAGTAATAAGTGAGAGACATTGCATGCTAAATACCACCCCTAAAGAAAGGTGACCACCGTCTGAAATCAAGGAGTCAAGTGGGATAAAAGATTTATATGGTGTCACCAGCAGGTAGCGTAATGGCTTTGTTGCTGGACTCCCATGTAGTTGACCATGATTCAAGTCCCAGACCCAGTAGCTTAAACTCATGCCAGGCACATGTGCATGCATGCCCAAGATCCTGAGAGGAAAATAGAGGAGAAAGGATTGCGGAGTGACCATCCCAGTTAGGGAGCGATTTCTCACTTTCTCTCTCTCTCTCTTTCTCTCTCTCTCTGTCTTTCTGGCAAGCACACACATCCTATAGCAAAAACTTCTCAAAAAAAAAAAAAGATTTATATGGTTTTCAAGCATGTCTCCCAGGGGTCAAAACTGGCACACGTGTATATTCTTTTATTTCTCTATATCTCCAGTGAACATGAGGAGTACAGACAAAAGAATACTTTAATAATGAGGCTCATGGGCATTTGGCCTCTGAAAGCTGCAGAAACTCTAAATGCTACTGCTCCCCTTCTCAAGTCTACTATACTAATCTCAAGAGATAAGGAAACCCAGCCGTGCCTTCCTGAACTCCCAAGAATGGTCCCCCCTTCCTACTCTTCCTGGGGTCAAAGCTTACAACTTCATTTTTCAGCAAAGGAACAAACCATATCGGTGAACTCAGATAGTTCCCCAAGAATGTCTAGGTGAGTCGCAGCATCTTCACAGATGTCAGGATTGTGGTAGAGCACAAGGGACCTCTTTATTGGAGCAATGCCAGGAGGAGCAACAGGGATAAAACATAAAGAAACATTTAATAATACAAAACTCTACTTTGTTACTATCCTTGATGGTGGAGAGAAATTCTGGATGGACTAAAATATTTTTCCCTTTCCATTTGCCTCCTCTGATGTTGGCTCTCAGTCACATGTTATCCTTTTATGGACAGAATTTTCTCTTATTTCAGATTTTCCTTTCTTCTTCATTGATGCTAATAGCTGTCTAACCTCATTCCACTGTTTGTACTTTTAGTCATTCTTCAAATATTTATTGTATAATGACTGCATGGTAGGCACTAAATTAGGTTCTGGGGTTGAAGAAAAGAGTATGACATTGTACGTTCTCTTGAGAAGTTCAGTTTAAATAGGAGAAAGAGAGAGAAATAAATAAAAGCAATATCCTAGGCAAATTACAACTCTGTTGAAGTAGATGGATCCAAAAGGAATTGAGTTTTCCTAGGGAATTTCTGAAAGGCTTCACAGATAAGCTCATAATAGTATGGAATCCTGAAGCAGGAAAAAAAATTCTTTCAGTAGACAAGGGATCAGAGGGAAACATATATGGATGAGGGTTAATGAAACTATAAGGCTTTTTTCAAGAATTATTTATTTATTTTTATTTATCACCACTATCATTATTATTATTTTAAATTTGTTTCAGGGCATGTACACTCACCGGAGAGAAAGAGGAGAGAAAGAGAAAGGGAGAGAGAGAAAAGAAAGAAAGCAAGTCACCAGGTCTGGGACTTGAACTGTGGTCGACCATGTGTGAGTCCAGGGCCTTAATGACCACACTGCTGCTGGCCTCAAAACTATAAGATATTTTAAAGAAATTACAAATAATTCTTCTGTGTCCCCTAAATATTTTGTTTCCTTCTTTATCCCCTTTATTCCTTTCCTCTCATCCTCCCGCATTTCATATCCTTCTCCCACCTTCTCTCTAGCATTTGTAGTTGTTTTCTATCCTTTCATAGCTTCCAATCTTTCAATTTTGCTGTTGCTTCTCCATTTCTCTGAGGCATGGTGTTAGGTGATCCACTTGCCTTCTTTCCATCTTCCTCTTATGAGCACTAATTGCTATAAACTTCCCTTTTATGACTGCTTTTGCAGTGTCCCAAAGAGTATGGATTTGTGTCCTCATTGTCATTAGCTTTTATGAATCTTTTGATTTCGGACTTTATTTCATCAGTAGTTGTGGAGTCATCCAGTAGTAGGTTATTTAGTTTCTATGTATTTGAGTATTTATGGGGATTTCTCCTGAAATTAAACTCAAGTTTAATTCCATCATGGTCAGAGAAGATGCTGGGAATAGTTTCTATGCCTTTGAATCTGTAGAGGCTTGCTTTGTGCCCTATGACGTGGTCAATCTCCGAAAAGGTTCCATGTGGGAGTGATAAAAAAGTGTATCTCATGCTTTTTGGATGGAAAGTTCTATAGATGTCTGTTAAGTCCATTTAATTTATGGTATCATTCAAATCCTTTATCTCTTTATCTATTTTTTGTCTAGATGATCTGTCCCGAGAGAACAGTGCAGCATTGAGGTCTCCAACAATTAGTATATTGCAGTCTATCTCCCATTTTAGATCTAACAGTCTTTCATTCACATATTCGGGTCCTCCTGTGTTAGGCACATAGATATTTATAAGAGTTATATCTTCTTGATCTATTGATCCTTTTACTACAATATAGTGCCCTTCTTTGTCTCTTCGAAGAGTTTTTGTTTTAAAGCCCATTTTGTCAGAAATTAGTATCGCAACTCCAGCTCTTTTTTTGGCTCCCATTTGTATGGAAAACCTTTGCCCAACCCTTCACTTTCAGTCTATTTATGTCTTTCGATGAGGCGGATTTCCTGTAGGTAACAGATAGAGAGTCTCTGTTTTTTTATTCATTTGGCCAGTCTGTGTCTCTTGATTGGAGAATTTAATCCATTCACATTCAATGTTATTATCCATGTAACTGAATCTGGCCCAACGTTTAAGTTGGCCATTGTCACAGCAGCCTTTTATTCCTTTGTTTTTGTCTGTTAGCTCTTTAGTTTTCCTGGAACAGTACTTTCTTCAGGGTTTCTTGGAGAGCTGTTCTGGTGCTGGCAAATTCTTTCAGGTCTTCTTTGTCTGAGAAGATTTTAATCTTTTTTCCCATATGAAGGATAATCTTGCAGGATACAATAATCTTGGTTGAAATTGTTTCTCTCTTAGCACTTTCAATACATCTTCCCATTCTTTCCTTGCTTGCATTTTTTCCGTTGAGAGGTCCGGAGTTAGCCTGATGGGATGACCTTTGTATGTCACTTCTCGTTTCTCTCTTGCCAGTTTTAGTATCATGTCTTTATCTGTGGTCTTGGATAGTCTGGCTATGATGTGCCTTGGGGAAGATCTTCTAGGGTTGATTCTCACTGGGATCCTTTGTATTTCTTGGGTCTTGATGCTTGAGTGCCTCTCTAGACTCAGGAAATTTTCTTTCAGGATTTCATGGAATAGATTTTCCATGCCGTTGTTAGTTTCTTCACCTTCTGGGATGCCAATTATTCTGATATTTGGGCGTCTTATGGAATCTAGTATTTCTCGTATATTATCCTCGTGTTTTTTTGTTATTTTCTCAATCTTTTTGGTGGTTCTTTCTAGGTCAGAGGTTTTATCTTCTACATCAGAGATTCGATCTTCAGCATGGTCTAATCAACTTTTAATACTTTCAAGGGAGTTTTTTATTTCCTCTGTTCCAGACTTTATCTCTAATAGCTCCATCTGGTTCTTTCTCAGAGTGTCCATTTCTTCTTTCATATCTTGGAATGACTTCCTCATCTCCTGCAGTTTGTTGTCTCTTTTCTCTTCTAACTCTGAGAATTTGTTCACCATAAATGTTCAAAATTCTTTGTCTGACATCTTGGTGACATCGTCTGTCAGCCCTGACAATGGAGAGGAGTCACTCTGTACCTTTGATGGAGATATATTTCCTTTTTTATTCATACCTTAGGCTCTTCTACTTCTAGCCATTGGAAGATGTACTAACTTTTAAGTACCCGTTAGGAGAATGTTTCACTGGCTAGGAGTCACTTTCCTTTTGTTGCGAATTGATATCTGCCGAAGTCTCTGTTCTGTTGTTTTTAGTAATGTGGTCAAATAAAAAAGATACAATACTCAGGTGTCTGAAGAGCAGTATCTCCTTTTTCACAGCTGGTTCCATATAAGGAATGAACCCATAGAACTTTATATGACTAGAATATTTCAGATCTCTGATTCTAGACCTAGCTAGTCCCTCTGGCAACATGGAAGAAGAGGAAGAGAAGATAATATAAGGGAAAAGAAAGGAGGAAAGAGGGGAATAAAGAAAAAGTCATGCGTCTTGTGAGCGGCACATGATTTTGCCAGATTTCCTTCAGATGTACCAGGCTGCTGGCTGCTACAACCAAAGGGGCAGTCTGTGGGGAGAGGGAGAGGAGGAAATGTACAAAAGAATGGGAGACAGTAAAAAAAAAAATGGAGAAACTGTCTGCTTGCCTATGGGTCTGGATGGATCCTGAACTGGGGGATCTGGATGTGAGGTGGTGGGGGCAGTGTTGCCCCTGCCTCTGTCTCTTGCTGCCCAGATGCCTTCAGATGTACCAGGCTGCTGGCTGCTATAGCCAAAAGGGCAGTCTATGGGTCTGGGTGCATCTTGGACTGGGAGGTCTGGATGTGATGTGGTGGGGGCAGTGTTGTCCCTTCCTCTGTCCCTTGCTGCCCAGATGCCTTCAGATGTCTGGCTTTACATTTACATTAATGTAGAAATATTACTATAGGGAAAATAGAGGCTTCAAATTTTAAAAAAATAAATAAATAAATAAATAAATAAATAAATAAAATTAGTTGTGCCATTTTAGAGAATTTAATTAAAAGTAACTGTTAAAACCCATGACATTCGGTGTCTTAATACGCAGTGGTTATCAGTATTACCTGTGTAGATGACTATTAAGGAATGTTCAGCATTTTCAGAATTCCTATGTTTCATACACTGAGTTGTATGGTCACTATCCTCTCTTTGAGATGATTTTTTTTCTCCCTGACTGCCCATCTCATTACCCAGTCTCACAAACTCTGATTTCTGGCTTGCGTATGTTTGTATTTTTGTTCTTCCAGAGACAAATCCTCATATCTGTAATATCAGGAACAGGCCAAGGAACATGAAGCCAAATGTTGAAAGGTATAGGAAAGAAGTTTATTAAGAGGTGAAGCTTCGTCACAGTGGCCAGAGACACTCAAATAAGGGTCTGGTGCCTCTCAGTGGGGCAGCAGGGTTTTTATACAGGTAAGTAAACAAGTTACATAAAATACACCTGTCAGATGTGTTGAGCCATGGCCAGGAAGTTGGAGGCCGCCCAGTGGTGTGGATAAATAGGGTGTATTTGGGGCAAAGGCGTTTTTTGTTACCACCTGGCCGGTCAAACCATTTTGCAGAATCTAAACCCAGTTGGGGGGTGGAGGGCAGGCTGCCTGAGCACAGGGGATGGGAGCACCAACCGAAGGAGCCTCAATAACAGGAGGGCCATCAAGTAGTTGGACCTTCTGGGGCCATCCATTTCTTAATTGGGTGTGATGAATCCAGGTCTTGCCACCCTCAACCTTTAATGCTGTAGGAGTAGTCAAAATGACAGTGAATTGCCCCTCCCACCCAGGAGAGAGATTGGATTTATGGTTTTTTTTGTTTATTTTGTTTGTTTGTTTGTTTTAATAAGCATCTGATCTCTGACCCCAATATCAGAGAGGGGAGAGAGTGAGGGGGAGGACACTTCCAGAGGGTAATAAGGAAGCAAGAGGGAATGGACCTGTTGTAGTTTTAACAGGTCCAATGCCCATTTCTGTATTGCCCACTCCAGGGTCCTTGGTTGCTCCAAACTCAGCAAAAGTGTGAGTGGGAGGCTAAAGACTATTTCATATGGTGAGAGGCCTTGAGGCCCTGGGGTATTGCACACACAAAAAAGGGCAAATGGGAGGCTTTGGACCCAGTCACCACCAGATGACATAGTCAGCTTAGTAATAGTTTCCTTAAGAGTCCTAGTCATCTTTTCTACCTGACCTGAACTCTGAGCAAAGACTCTAGGGAAAGTTTAAAGCCTTGTCTAAAAGCTGAGTGATTCTACTGACAAAGCTGGGACCATTGTCTGAAGCCAAATGGTCTGGGGTTTTGGATTGGGGAATGATTTCTTCTAACATCTTCTTTGTCACCATCTGGGTGGGTCAGCCAGGCCTCTATCCAGCTGGAGAAGGTATCCACCATCACAAGGAGGTAGCAGAATCTGCCCTTTGTCAGTTTCATCTCACTGTCACAAAGGGACAGAGGAGAGCCATGTACTCTAAGCCTTTTAGAAAACATGGAGTTGTTCCTTTGGCAATATATATGTGAATCTACAAGAAAGGTGATATTATAGACATCAAGGGAATGGGTACTGTTCAAAAAGGAATGCCCCCAAAATGTTACCATGGCAAAACTGGAAGAGTCTACAATGTTACTCAGCATGCTGTTGGCATTGTTGTGAACAAACAAGTTAAGGGCAAGATTCTTGCCAAGAGAATTAATGTGCATATTGAGCACCTTAACCATTCTAAGAGCAGAGATAGCTTCCTAAAACGTGTAAAGGAAAATGACCGGAAAATGAAGGAAGCCAAAGAGAAAGGTACCTGGGTTCAACTGAAGCAGCAGCCTGCTCCACCCAGAGAAGCACACTTTGTGAG
>NW_006159796.1:47097-48355 GCF_000334495.1 Tupaia belangeri chinensis
AAAAAAAATTACATGCCTGGCATCTATGCAGACATACCATGCTTCAATCTGGAAAACCTGATAACCTTAAACCTCCTCTGAAAGAGCTATTAACAGCTAATGCAAAGACCAAACCTAATCCAACTGTCCCACTGCCTCCATCTACTCCTCCTCCCCCATTCAAGGCCTTATCTAAAAAAACTGACTAGGGAAAAACTGCCTGGGGGATGTTTACAGACATGTCTAAGCAATGCTTTATAAGAAGAGGACACTTACTTTCTATCTGTCCCGTTATATGCAAAAGAGGACAAGCCACATATGTTTACCCTATAGTATACTTAAGGAATTAAGGGACAAGCTATCACCAAATATGGAACCAGCAGTCATTATGTTATAGGGATGATAGACAACATAGCGACAAGCTATGAGCTTACAACCAATGACTGGAAAGTGTTGGTAAAAATGGTAACTACTCCTGCCCAATATACAGTTTGGAGACAAGAATTTGATGACAGATGCCATCAGATGGCTGACGATAATGTAAGAAATCCAGAAGTGACTGCTGAACTGTTGTCATGGACTGTCATTATGCTACTAATGAGACACAGTACTGCTTGCCACCTGAAGTCTTTGGGCAAATAGCCACCATTGCCACTCATGCATGGAAGAAAATATCTGATTCCTCTGGGGGATTCCTTTCTTTTGTTAAGGTGCATCAAGGGCCACAAGAAACCTATGACTTATTTATAGACAAGTTGCAAAGATCTTTGTACAGGCAAGTAGAGAATGCAGATGCAGCTGAGGCACTGTCGAAACAACTGACCTTTGAGAATGTTAATATTGATCAGCAGGAGGTATTGAAAGGTATTTATGGCAAGCCCACCACCTCTTTAGCAGATGTGATAAAGGTGTGTCGATTGTAGGTACTGAAAGCCACAAACAAGGGTTGTTGGCTGCAGTATTGAGACCTCCAAATAGAAAATGCCTTTGATGTGAAAAAGAAGGACAAAGATTGTAAGAAAAAATAAAGGGGGTACCTCTTTAGCAGATGTGATAAAGGTGTGTCGATTGTAGGTACTGAAAGCCACAAACAAGGGTTGTTGGCTGCAGTATTGAGACCTCCAAATAGAAAATGCCTTTGATGTGAAAAAGAAGGACAAAGATTGTAAGAAAAAATAAAGGGGGTACCAGCAGTTTGCATAATGGCTATGTCACTGGACTCCCATGTTGTCGACTGCAGTTCCAGTCTTGGATCCAGTGGTTTAAACTCCAGCCAGGC
>NW_006159796.1:48730-60611 GCF_000334495.1 Tupaia belangeri chinensis
AAAGAAAGAAAGAAAGAAAGAAAGAAAGAAAGAAAGAAAGAAAAAAAGAAAAAAGAAAGAAAGAAAGAAAGAAAGGAAGAAAGAGATAAAGAAAGAGAAAAAATAAAGGAATCCTTCCTCAAAATGTAAATGCTATGGTGAAGGCTTTCATTGGACTAACCAGTACCACTCTTCTACTAATGTGTCAGAAAATGTGATACTGGGCACACTTCAGCCCCAAACCCAAGGAGACATCATTATTGTCTCAATTCAAACTAGTAACTGACAAAAGCCCTAACCACACAACTAGACTGGAAATTGATGACTCCGTTGATGCTATGGCTGGGAGTGCTGGCATTAGTTTCCCAAGAGGATGTTTCTTTAAGTTTACCAGAAGTCTCCTGGGTAAATAGCTATCAGGACTTCTAAAAAAAATGAGTATGCTTGGGACCAGCAGTTAGAGTGGTGGCTATGTTGCTGGACTCCCATGTAGTTGACCGCAGTTCACGTCCCAGACCCGGTGGCTTAAAACTCACGCTGGGTGCAAGTGCGTGCATGCCCAAGATCCTGAGAGGAGAATGGAGAAGAAGGAATTGTGGCGTGGCCATGCCCCCTTGGGGGTGATTTCTTGCTTTCTATTTCTCTGTCTCTCTCTGTCTGTCTGTCGAGTGCATGTGCCCTATAGCAAAAACCTCTCCAAAAACAAAATGGGTATGCTTAAAACTTAAAAACACAAGACAGCCTCTGGTGAACATGTAGCCCTGATAATAGCCTACACTGAGTTAACCTTTATTTATTTATTTATTTATTTATTTATTTATTTTTTGAGAGGTGTTTTTGCTATAGGGCATGTGTGCTCCTCAGAAAGAGAAAGAGAGAGAGACAGAGAGACAGAAAGTGAAGAAATCACCCTCCAGGGGCAATGGCCACACTGCAATCCCTTCTTCATTTTCCATTCTCCTCTCAGGATCTTGGGCATGTACACACACATGCTCGGTGTGAGTTTAAGCTGACGGGGTCAGGACTCGAACCATGGTCGACTACATGGGAGTCCAGCGACATAGCCATTAAGCCAACTGCTGGCTCTGAGTTAACTCTTTCTCATCCCTAGCGTGCTTGGAGTTTTTTGTTTGTGGTCAATTGCTTTGTTTTACGCCTTTTAAAAGGTTGTTTTCAAATAATTAACGTCTTAAACTGTTATCAACAACAATGTTTTGTTCTATATTGGGAAATTTGTTGATCAATTTTTGTTTGTAAAATACATAACTGTAAGCTGCTGATGTGTACTAAAAGCTAATTTTGCAATAAGCCAAAAATTCTGATAGATATGTAAAGTCTTACATATAAAGTTACAAGCTAAAGGGTATCAGATTTTCCAGGCTAGGCAAAAGAACAAGAGATAGACTTTGACAAGCCTAAATTAAGTCTTCAAATGACACACAAAATACATTTCTTATCTAATTAATCAAAGGTAATAACTATCTCCAAAGGGAAATTTATAAAAGAGAGAGAGAGAAAGAGAGAGAGAGAGAGAGAGGAAGAGAAACAAGATAGAAAGAAAATGGTAAGTAGGGAAAAGATATAGAAAGAAAGATATAGGTATAAAGATGTATTTGTGGTGGAAAGGGTTAAAAAGAAAGAGAATATTTCAGTATAGAACTTTGTATGGTAAAACATTTGTCCTAAAGTAAGATGGCTAGATTATTCCAGAATGAAAAAAGTAAATAAATAAAAAGGGACAAATAATCAAGTAATAAAGCTTGTTGTACAAGATTTAAGTTATATTGAAGAGTTCTGAGAGGTAATTGTAAAGAATTAGAAAAATTTTATGGAAAAAAAAGTATATATGACGAATAGTATCTGAGGTGGCCATAAAACAATGGGTCACGTTATTAGGTGCTAAAACACAGTCTAAATAGACTTATTTACTAGTTTAGAGTTTGATAATTAAACGAACGCTCTGCATATTTTTAAAACAGAAAAAGGGGTAATCTAGGGCCCCCTTCTACCCATGCTGCCAGATTGCTTTCTTTAACCACGTTTAAATTGAATCATCTATATTTGACTTGATTCAAAATTGCACCAATGGAGCACAGCCTGGCAGGTACCTCAGCCTCACAAAAACTTCCTCAGGCTGAAGTTTTCTATAAAATGCCTCCAGATCTGACCTGGCAAGGCCCACTTCCTCTAATAACCTGGGAAAGAGGGTTTGCCTCTGTGTTTACTCCTATAGCTCCAAAAATGCCTCCAGATCTGACCTGGCAAGGCCCACTTCCTCTAATAACCTGGGAAAGAGGGTTTGCCTCTGTGTTTACTCCTATAGCTCCAGTTTGGATCCCCTCTCATTAGTATGACCTGCACATCATGAGCTGGCATCAGACACTGCAAAGCCTGATACCAAGCTCCCAACTAAGATTCAGGAAAAGAGGAGGACCAAGAAAAGAATAATAAGGCCAGCCACAGGGAGTCCTAGCACCTGGGTGACATGGAAGCAATAGCTAACTATGCTCAGGAGATGCTGAAAGAACAAGATAAAGAACCAACTCCTGAGAATTTGTTCATTGATGTGTGTGCCAAATAGACTGCTAACTCCATGACAACATGTTATGTCATAATTGTATGCCTATCAGGGTAAATTAAACCCTCTTTAGTACTTGCTAATTATGGACCAACACATTGGATATAATATGTAGACAAAATTGTCTGAAGAGTTAAATTTGACTAACTTTTGTCTTCAACATAGTGAACATGTTCAGTATATATTGGGGTTTTGTTTACAACCAGTATGTAAACCCCTTGAGGAGATTCAGCAATTGACAATTTTCCAAAATATTAACAAAAAATTCCTACAAAGGTATGTATGATTGGGGACCTGCATCTTTAGAACCATTTAAAGGTCTCATTATATATATCCCAAAAGTTTTCATGTCTAGCAATGACACTTGTGTGCAAGTTCAAAATTGTGTACCCAACTGTCTACACTTGCCACAAGAATCTCATTTCTGCAGAAACAAAGAAAATATTAGTTATGACATCTGCTTTGTTCAATTGCCTGTAGGCTTGTTTTTTACACGTGGAGCCTACGTGTTTAACTATATTCCAGTTAATCTATCTCATAACACCTTATGCTGCCTTAGCTGCATAGCAGCAATGTTACCCTCTAAATGATATGGGCAGCTATACTGAGGCCTATCTGTGCCAGGGCTCTCCTGAGCATTCCTCTTCATGGTGTGGAGACATCCAGAATTCACAATAGGCCAAGGTCAACAGCTGCTGACACTCCCCAGGCCTCTGCAAATTCACTGTATCTCTCCCTTTGAAATGATAAAAGCCACCTGAGGCTTTGAAAAGACAGACATCTTGCTTATCTAACCCTTTCTTCTCTAAAGTAAACTTTGAATTTATCCTTCTTAATAGGATATCCTTAGCCTGATGGAGCTCCCCTTTTTCCCCACCTGAAACTCCTGGATAAAAGACTGTGCTAACCCTCACAAAGGGCCCTTTCAGAGTGTTAACTCCTCCATGCCCACTGGCAGTAACAATAAAGAGTATTCTTATCTCTCTAGAGTGTTGGTTTTTGTCCTTCTGCCCTCTGTTTTCTGGCAACATTTGGTGCATTGGCCAGGAACCTAAAATCGGACTGGCATTTTGAACCACCAATCCAAGGGTGCTCCTTCCCCTGGGATGAGCACTGTGGTGTGGAGGGATTCAATCAAACAAGTTGATTGAATACCTCAGCTGGAGTGCCCACCTGGACAACAAGCATTCCTGGATCATCAGACTCCAATTGGAGAGAAGGATCTACTCTTACTCTGGACCTGAATGCTTCAACTATGGTCAACTCTGGTAATCTGGTAAAACGCAGAGATCTTTAGAGTCCATCAGTCAACCCACTCAATGAGTGGAAGAGAAGATTTGTACACTCTCCTTTGGCTGCAGGACTGGTAGTCAGGACTCATTTGTCTTTGGGTTGATGTGGGGAGGGAATGTATAACCTCTGAGTGAATGCAAGTGTGAAGAATAAATGTATTTTGGTCCCACAGTGCATTGCGCTACAGGGCATGAGTCCATCTGTCGTCTGCAGTTTTGTGGTGTTTCCAAAAAGACTGTGGCGGTATTACACACTGAGGACCCCCTTCCCTCTCCACGTGTGTAATCTGGTGGAGGTTCTATATCCAACTGCCTATTGTCAAGGAAACACACAAATCCCTGTGAGGAACAGGGCCAGAGCAAACGCCTGAATGGTCTTCTGCTGGGAGAGGGACACCCATCCTTTTTTTGTGACATCATTCATGGGAGGGGGGACAAAGGGACAGTTAGGAGGAGGGACACAGGAGCAGTTGGTAGGGCTTTCCTTGTATAGATGGATAGGCAGAGTAGATGTTAGGTCATGAGTTTTGTCTCTGGAAGCTGGGACATGAGTTCCTCTCAACTGTGATGGAAGACATCCTCCCTCCTACCCCAGGAGTGAGACCTGCCTACTCTCCCTGGGAGAAGAGAGGGCAGTCATAAATCTCTCTACCTATGAAGAGCCAGAGTGACTCCACTTCTTTTGGGGTGACTCCATTTTGTTAAACCCACCTTGATGAGAATCAGCGCCATCTCAAGGAGGCGAGCCAGTCATGTAGGAGAGGTTCATAATGAGAAGAACAAAAGAAATACCAGAGACCTGAAGTAACATTCTTGCCCAACTTAATGGTCTAAAGACCAATCAGTAAAGGACAACTTGCTTCTTAAAACCTACAGCCAATATAAAGCTGTTTGAGTGCATTCCTCAGTAGCCCTTGATCTCCCCCTGAACAGCCAAATAAAAAACCCAGCCTGACTAACACTGGGGCTCTCAACTCTGATGCGCTCTGCAGGTAACATTTGGAGTCCTGGCTCAAGCCTGAATAAAAATGACCCTCTTGTGCTTACAGTGCATTTGGCTCCTTGTGGTGTTTTGGAATTCTGTGACCTGGGCACTACACCTAGACCACCTGTTCCCACTTTCTTCTCCACTCCATTTGCCATCTGCCACAGGAGTACTCCCTTTTGCACCAGAGTATCAGCCATTGGAGAGCCAAGAAGAGGGACCCCAGGGAGAAACTGCTGTGATCTTCCTAATTGCAGCTCTGGAGAAACTGCTGTGATCTTCCTAATTGCAGCTCTTGGTCAAGATCCCCCTAAAAAAATTCAACAAATTTATCACCTACAGGGTCTGTTCCTTTAAGCAATAGCCTTGGGGCTTCCCAACCTCTGGACTAAGACCCGCCCCCAAGAGTCAAGGTCCCCCCAGTGTCTGCTAATGGAGACCTTCTTCCAACCAGTGATCTCCCGTGCCTTCTGGGAAGTGCAGATATTTAATAACTGAGAAAGTCAGAATTTGGGGTGCAATGGGAAAACCTCAGTCCAAATCTTACAAGCCCACCGTGCTGGATTGTATGCTGACTAACTTTAAGAAAGTTTTCTCCAGGGATTATGGAGTTAAGTTAAAAACCAGACCAATCCAAAAGTCTTGTGGCAGCTCAGCCTGCCCAGGGGAGAGGTCACCGATCTTCCTGAATTCCATTCCCAGATTCTGCCTCTCCTCCTGGTTTCATCTGGTGAGCTACTGAAGCTGGGGAAAACTTCACAACTTGAGAGACCCAAGGGCCACCCCAGTTAGAGGCAGATGGAGCTATTACGGAAGGCAGTACAACATTATTACCAGCCCTTTACCACCACTGACTTGCTTAATTGGAAACACCACACACTTTGTACTTAGAACAGCCCAGGGAATGAGAGCTCATGGAATCTATGCTCAAGACTCATCAGCACACTAGGGATGACTAGCCAGCTCCTCCTCGCTTTACTGAATATGGAGGAACAACACGGAGTCCTTATAGTGGCAAAGACATGGTTACAAGAGCGTGCCCCCAAAATACAGAGAGGCACTCTTGCAGGGGATGAAGCCAGTACAAAGAAACCTACCAACAGGACAAAACCAACAGAAATAATTCAAAAGGCAATGAACTACCAGGGCAGTTTTACAGAGGCTTTGCGTAGCATACTGGACCTATTCTCCATTTAATCCGGAGAGCCCTGAAAGCCAGCAAATGATTAATGTTACATTCTAGCCCAGCCAGCTCCTGACATCTGCAAGAAACCCCAGAAACAGGATTGGTTTGTTGGGATGAATGCTTCCCAACTCCTAGAAATTGCTGATTGAGTGTTCATAAACTGAGACAGAGAAGAAAAAAAAATACCAATTGATTGCGCAGCTCATGAAGCAGAAAGCAGTCCTCCCTGCTCTCCACCGCCCTCAGACAACTGGATGCCCCACCTGGTCCCGTTGCTGGTAAGGGATCTGCTGACTGGACTTAGAGCACAAATCAGCTTTGACTCATTTAGCTTAGCTTCTTTAACCTTCAGCCCTGCCAAAATCCTGGCTGTGGCAATGCCCTGGAAGGAGGAGAAACAAATGTTTGCTCCTGAGGCCCCCAGGGGAAATGATGAGACACTCTCTCCACTTGTTTAAAACTTCCCTGCCTTTAGGTCAAGGAGAACCTACTGGGAATGGCAATCAACCACCCACCTTTGGATGTCAAACTGAAACCTCAGGCACAGCATGTGTGTCTCTGCCAGTGCCCCGTGAGCAGAGATGGCAGATTAGCCATAAAGAAACACATCGACTGGCTCAGAGAAGCCGGGATCCTGGTCCAGTATTGGTCTCCTTGGAACACTCCCTCCCTCCCCATGGGAAGGGGAGCTTCTGGCAACTACCATCTAGCTCAGGATTTGCAAGATGTAAACTCCACCAAGGTGGCCTTACATCCCACCATCCCCAATTCATATACTTTGCTGAGCGCTCTCCTGTTTGGTGACATGTTTGTTGTTGATTTAGATCATTTTTCAAGTCAGGAAACTGGATGTACCCTGCTCCAATATGTTAGTCACTTTCTGCTCCCTGGAGCAACCTGAGAAAACTGCTGGAGAGGAACTTGAGCATTGCTCCAGCTCCTGTCCCAGGTTGGATACAAAGTCTCAAAGAAAAAGGCCCAGATCTGCTGCATGCAAATGCACTTTTTGGGATTCATTCTGACTAAAAAAACAGCTTGCACTTGAGCAAGAACAAAATCAAGTAGTAAGTGATTTGACTCAGCCCACAAGCCGGAAGCTGCTACATGACTTCTTGGGAGCCATGGAATTCTGTAGGATTTGGATCCCAGGTCTTTCTAAAAAGGCTAATCCACTGTATGGGCTATTAAAAGTACCAGAGGAAGCCCTTTAAGTGGTACCCTGCCAAGAGCAGGGTTTCTAGGATCTCAAGTCAAACCTCCAGAAAGCCTGGGCTTTAAAACTCCCAGAGGTCACTCGGGAGTTCAATCTATGCATATGTAAAAAAGAGCCAGACAGCACTAGGAGTTCTGACTCAGTCCTTTGGGCCTTGGGAGAGATCTATTCCCTACCTGACTAAAAAGCCAGACCCAATGGCATCTGGATCCTGTGAGCTCCCACTGCCACTGTTAATTAAACTGATTAGAGAAGCAGACAAGCTAACTTTGGGACAAGTTATATTTGCCTGGGTCCCTCAGTCAGTGGCGATGTTAATAAATACAAAGGAACATAAATGGTTTTCCAGCTCTAGTATGGCCCACTACCAGGTCATATTGATTGAAAAATCTCCTAATAAAAAAAAAAAAAAAAAAAAAAAAAAAAAGAAAGAAAAAGAAAATCCCTTAATTAGACTTTAAACTCTGCAGGCCCTCAATCCTGCTAGCTTCCTCTCAACCATGCTGGGGCCTTCTGACCACATTTGTGAAAAACCCCTCAATGAGGTTTTTTTTTTTTCTGGGCGTCCTGACCTTGTGGACAGACCATTGAAAATCTCCGACTCACTTCACTGATTGTAGCAGTTACATAAAGGAGGGGACTCCAATATGCTGGCTATGCAGTTACCTCCCAAGACATGATGATCGAGGCTGGAGCACTCCCCCAAGGGTGGTCTACTCAAGGGACTGAACTGTGGGCATTAATCTGAGCCTTAAAAGTGGCAGTCAGTGAGAGAGTAAACATCTACACAGACTCAAGCTATGTATTTGCTACGGTGCATGTTCATGGGGCAATATACCGAGCGGGAGGACTCCTCTCAACAGAAGGAAAAACAGTCAAAAACAAGGATGAAATCTGCCAATTATTGGAGACAGTCTGAGAGACAAGGGAAGCGGCAATCATCTAACGCCAAGAACAACAGAGCAGGGAAGACCCCATAACCTTGGGAAATCAGTTGACAGATCCTGTCATAGGATGAGAGAGTGTTGAGATGTGTTGTGAAGTCCTTGGTTCCTTGGGTCCAGATCACTAAAATTAGAGACCTGTCCCTAGGTGCAAAATAAAGCCACAACCACACTAAAAGTAGGTAGAAAAGAGAATTTAATAGGAAAGAAAGATTTTAGAAAAGAAGTGCACCCAAAAGACTTTTGGGAAGGCAGGTTAGTAGGTAGCAACTGTTGTGTTTGGAACTGAAAGGTTTCAGCCAGCAACTGGATGATCCTCCTTGTCCAGGGAGTGTTATGGGGACCCCAATCAACCACAAAGTCGGTTCTTGATGCAAAATACAAGAGGATTTATTGCTAGTGCGCTAGGACTCCACTCTTGGTCATGCAAGACACGGTGGCGAGTGAAGCCCCGAACAAAGGGGCATTCAGGTTATATAGACACAAGTCCATGGGGTGAGGGGAGGAAAGAATGAGGAAGTAAGATAAGGGGCTTTCAGGGTAATTTTATGGCGACCCTGAAGCTGCTTGCTCGAGCAGGACAAAAATGTTTTTCTTTACAGATGTTGCAACTAGGTCTGATTTGCAGAGACATCTGATCTGGGTTTTCGGGGTTAGCAGAAGGGGAGGGGAGTTTTACAAAGATCCAGGCTTCCTGCAAAGTGCTAAGCTAACTTGCAAATTGCTCCACACTTCCTACTTCCTACAGGGAGCTAGCAAATTGCCCTGGGCTTCCACAACTTCAGCAGTTTATCAAGAGGGCGGCATCACTTTAGTACAGAAGCAAAAGAGGCAAAGGTTAAACTTTTATCTTTACAAAAACAGGATAGACACAGTTTAATTTTATTCTTACAGAACTAGTTAGGTGTTATTTTTATTACTAGAGGTGATCAAGAATATTTAATGGTGGGAGGTCTGTCACACTATCTATGTCCTTTGTTTGAATTCCTGGGCTTTCTCCTGCTCTTGGGCATCTTTCTCACAGGTGAAGAATTTGAGAAATTTGATTACCTAACTGCACAATTAGGATAGACTGCTCAATTAGTTTATCACCCCAGGGAATCAGGATGTTGACCAAAATGTTTGGTTGGGTCTTTTTGTATTCACAGGGGATGATAAGAGAGAAATTTCCAATCATTCTTGTGTGTCTTCCTTAGGAACCAAGGAAGGAAAATGGTATTTGCCTCACCTTCCCAGCACCTGGGGCTAGGTAGGAATTAGGCATCTCATGGAGGGTCTGATTTTAACTCCCAATAAATAGTGGTCCATGTGACATGTGTCCTTCTGCTATTCTCTAGGGCCGCCAGCTGATTACTAGCTAACTGTCTACCACAAATAACCAAGGCTGCTGCAAATCAGACCCCAACTGCTATGCCACTCAGGGGCCTCCCAAAAGCACCCCCCCACCTCCCTCGACCTCCAATGAACATTGTTGTGCATAGTTGGAGGGGGCACCCCTGGGAGAAGACAGATAATGGAGACTGCCAGATAAAAGAATATACATACCACAGTCACTGGGATATTCATAGGTAAAGCAGCACCTCAAGTTGACCAACTGGGGAAAAACTAATCTACAAACATGTTAGGCCGATACTATTTTCTAAGTCGCCTACCATCATTGTATACAACTGTGAACATGCAACCTGTGTCAGAAATAACCCTGTCCAGGGGTCAACTACCAGAAGGACTCCGAAGAATATACATACCACAGTCACTGGGATATTCATAGGTAAAGCAGCACCTCAAGTTGACCAACTGGGGAAAAACTAATCTACAAACATGTTAGGCCGATACTATTTTCTAAGTCGCCTACCATCATTGTATACAACTGTGAACATGCAACCTGTGTCAGAAATAACCCTGTCCAGGGGTCAACTACCAGAAGGACTCCGTTGGAGTTACTGGAGACAGACTTCTCAGAAGTGCAACCTTACCAGGTTATAAGTACTTATTAATCCTGGTCTGCACTTACTCAGGCTGTGTAGTTCAAGCTGCTGACTGGATGGCTAAAAATCACACCAGGCATGTGTTCATGTCTATCTAATTCTTGAAGAAAATAGGAGAGAAGAAATTGTGTTTTTCTCTCTCTTATCTCTCTTGCCTGTATAAAGATGATTGTAACATGTTCATAAATGTTATACATTTTTTGTGGCTCTTGATGCATTTTAACAAAAAAAGGCATTTGCTAGAACAATTAGGTTTTTTTTATACATGAATGGCAATGGTGGCTATTTGTCTAAGGACTTTTGGTGGTAAGTAGAACTGTTCTTTATTGGTAGCATAATTACTAGTCCCTGACAACATTTTAGCAGTCACTTTTAGATAGTTTTATTACATTATTGGCAGTAATTTGATGGCATTTATTATTAAACTTTGGTTTCTAAATTGTATATTGGGCAGGAGTAGTTATTATTTTTATTAACAGTTTTAGTTATTGGTTGTAAGTTCATAGCTTGTAAGTTGCTATGTTGTCTGTTATTTTTATAACGTAATGATTATTGTTTTTATATTTGGTGATAGTTTGTATAAATTTTTTATATTTGTGATAGTTTGTATAAATGTTTAAAGTATATAAGGTAAACATTTTCATAAAGTCATTTATGAAAAACCCATAGCTAACATCATACTAAATCAGGAAGAGTTGAAAGTTCTTCCAGTAAAAACTAGAATAAGACAAGTCTGCCCACTTTTTCCACTCCTTTTAACATAGTACTGGGAATTCTAGCCAATGAAATCAGACAAGAGAGTCAAATAAAAGGCATCCAAACAAAAAATGAAAAAGTGAAATTATATTTATTTTCAGATGATATGATGTTATGCATAGAAAACCCAAAAGAATCCACATAAAAACTTCTGGAAGTAATAAATGATTACAGTAAAGTGACAGGATATAAAATCAACATACAAAAACTATAGAATTTTTATACACCAACAATGGACAAACTAAGTTAGAAATGAAGAAAGAAATCTCATTTACAATAGCCATGTAACAAATAAGGATTAAACCTTATCAAAGATGTAAAAGATCTAGGATTAAACCTTATCAAAGATATAAAAGATCTCTACAAGGAAAACTATGAGGCACTTGAAAAAAAGTTTAAAGTGATACAAAAAAGTGAAAAAAAAACATGTCATGGATTAGAAGAATTAATACAAATGAGACGTCAATCTAAATTAATCCAGAAGTTCAATGTAATTCTAATCAAAGTTATTCCTCAAAGAAATAGAAAAAAATTATAAAATTTGTCTGGAATCATATTAGGCCCCATATCCCCAAAGCAATACTGTACAAGGTGAATAAAGTAGAGGCATCTCACTTCCTGACCTCAAAATATATTACAAAGCTGTGATAATTAAAACATGATGGTATTGGCACAAAAACAGGTAGACCAATGAAAAGGAACTGAGACCCCTAAATAAACCCCAAACAGTGAAATGATCTTCACAAATGGACCCAGACAATCCAGTGGGAAAAAAGAAAATCTCTTCAGCAAACGGTGCTGGGAGAACTAGATATGCATCTGTAGAAGAATGAAACAGGACTCTTATCTCTCACCACTAACACAAATCAACTCAAAATGGATGAAGACTTAAATATAAAACCCTAAAACGCTAAAATATGAAACTACTGAGGGAACACTTTTGGAGTCCTTGGAGTAGGGAAA
>NW_006159796.1:60822-63728 GCF_000334495.1 Tupaia belangeri chinensis
GGAAACCCAAGCAGCTTATCCAAAAAAAAAAAAAAAAAAAAAAATCAATCCAATTAAAAGATGGGATAATGAAAATTGGACAGCTTTCCAAGGAAGACATATGAATAGTCAAAAAGCATATGAAAACATGCTCAACATCTCTTATCTTAAGGGAAATACAAATAAAAACCACAGTAAAAATCACTTATCCCCACTCCAAATGGCTCAAATTTTTAAAAATAAATAAATAACGATAAGTGTTGGAGAGTCTGTGGTGAAAAGGGAACTCTCCTACACTGTTGGTGAAAATGTAAATTAGTACAACCATTGTAGAGAACAATATGGAGATTCCTTAAGAACCTACAAATAGAACTATCAAATGAACCAGTGATTCCACTCTTAGGTATTTACCCAAAGGATAGAAAAACTCTCAGTAAGAAAAATACCTGCACAATATTGCAACATTATTTTCAATTGCTAGGACATGGAATCAACCCGTGTCCAAAAATAGACAAGTAAACTGAGAAAAATGTAGCATATGTACTCTATGGGCTACTACTCAGCCATGAAAAACAATGAGACCTGGATGTTTGATACAAAGTGGATGAATATGGAAGACATAATGCTAAGCCAAGCAAGCCAGACTATGAAAGACAAAATTTGTATGTCCCTCTGGAGACAGTGTGGAAAGACAGTGGGAGAAGGGAAGAGTATGGGAAAGAAAATGAGGGAGAAAAATAGAGAGGCAAGACATTTGTGAGACAGAAATGGTTTATTACCTATTGATGATAATATGTATAGTATTCTCAACTGGACTGGTCTGAGATATATTTCATGTTGAGTAATCTCTCTTTACAAGCCAAATGTTGTATAGCAGTCATATGTTTAATAAATATAAGAAAAATAATTTTAAAAAATTAAAATACTTTAAATATAAAAAAAATTGGCTGTCACTACTTAATATATACCAAATGCCTGTGATCTATAGCAGAAATCAAAATATTGTAAGGTCCAGTGGCAAGAAAACAACTGTAGAAAGTAGCAGTAGTAAGGATTGGGTAATATGGGGGTGAATAATAGGGAGGAGGCAGGGAAGGAAACAGTTAAACACATTTAATTGAAATAAAAATGAAAAATTATTTGCTGATGATAATGAATATTGTACTGTCTTTGTCTTGACTGATATGCACTGTATTTATGCTGGGAAAAGCCATGTTGTACACTGTAAAGATGTATAGTGATTAAATGTAAATAATAAATTTAAAAAAATTTTTGGAGAAAATTTTGCTATAGGGTATGTGCATTCGCCAGAAAGACAGAGAGAGACAGAGAGACAGAAAGTGAGAAATCACCCCCCCCCAGGGGGGATGGCCATTCCACAATCCCTTCTCTTCCATTCTCCTCTTGGAATCTTGGGCAAGCACGCACATGTGCCTGGTGTAAGTTTAAGCCACCGAGTACTTGGAAGTCCAGCCACGTAGCCATTAAGCTAACTGCTGGTCCCAATAAAAATAATTTTTAAAAAAGGAAATATGGAATTAACTTAGTGATCCATCGATAGATATTTCTGATTCTTTTGTACCACACTATATAGTATTTGAAAAGGATGTGATGATATGAAAATGCCCAAGACACATTGTTGGGGAATAAAAAGTTAATTTCAAAATAAGTAGGCTATTAAGTCATTTATGCAATTCAACACAAGGCAAGACTATACTTACATAGGTGTTTATGTCTGTGTTTGGAGAGGGTGGGAGAAGAGAAAGAGAGAAAGGGACAAGGGAGAGGGAGAGAGTGAGAGAAAAGAAAATATATGGAAAGATCAGATTACAACGTTTATATCTGAGAAGAGAAATGAGTACAGAGGTTAGTGGTTAACACTGTAGTAGTATTTTACAAAAAGCTGTGTCTATATGCAGTCATGTGTGTACAACAATGTCTTGGCCATGATAGACCATGTATATGATGTTAGTCCCCTAAATTACAGTGGAGTTTTGTAGTTGTAGATGCAATGGCGCAACACACTACTCATATGATTGTGGGGATATCAGTGTAAACAAACCTATTGCAGTGCCTGTCATACAAAATAGATCCAGTTATGTATAGTTGACGGGGCCATGAAGGCAACACAAGCTGGTAAGGATGCTGCCTCCCATTCTAAGGCAGGGCCTAGACTGGGAAGAAACTGAGGCAAGGCCCAGTTTACGAGCTCTCCCTTGTGTCCTTGTACTGGCCGGTATTCAATTTCTCTGCCGTGAGTTTTACTGTTATTACGGTACCCTGCAAGGGTAAAACATCACCCCCAACCATTGCAATAAAGTCAATAAGTGATCTTGTAGGAATGTGGTTCCCTAAGACTGACAGGAGGATCAGGAAGTTTAAAACTCCCCCACCTGTCTGTTTTTAAGCCAAAATTAACATATAGATTAAGTTAGTATAAACCAAATTAGCATTAGAAGCATATGTAGACTAAGTTAGTTTAAGGTTAGTTTTATGTAGATACCCCTTATTAAAGCTACAGGCCTAAGTTAACTCATGCTAGGCAAAGTCAGCACATTCACCACATAACAGAGACTCAGAGATAAAACAAAAGAACTCACTAATTGACAGACTCAACAAACAAAATGCAGGAACCCACAGATTTATTAGAGGAAAAAGCCTGGATGGGACAACAGAATAAACAAAGCTGAGGGCTCCACAGAAAGATTAACCATTTTAGCTGGGAGTTCTTATCTAAAGCAACAGGTAGCTTTCAACTACAAAGAGTTTCTCATCTATGTGCTGTTGACTATGAAAAACTGCTAATAAAACATCCTGTGTTGTCTCCGGAGCTACAAGATCATCTTCCTTTCCCATATAAGATCATAGACTCATCCTCTATTGTTGTAATGTATAGATAGTCCATATATTAACTGTGTCTTTACTTA
>NW_006159796.1:63821-65756 GCF_000334495.1 Tupaia belangeri chinensis
TTTGTTTCTGATCACTCGTGTCGCCCTCCTGTGTACAAGCCAC
Source organism: Tupaia belangeri chinensis (assembly GCF_000334495.1). Classification (NCBI taxonomy): domain Eukaryota; kingdom Metazoa; phylum Chordata; class Mammalia; order Scandentia; family Tupaiidae; genus Tupaia; species Tupaia belangeri. The sequence continues at coordinate 63,865 of NW_006159796.1, forward strand.
CCTCCACTGCCGAGGCCGGACCCCGGCATATAGTATATAATAATAATGACAATAAACAACAATGTTATCAAAAGAATTATGATACAAATGAAGAAGAAGACATGGAACCAGCAAGTGGCAGGGTGGTTAAGCCACTGGACTCCCACATTGCTGAACAGTTTGAGTCCTGGAACTGGAGGCATTCTTTTTAGAGTTCCCTTTCTCTCTTGACTCTCTGGTCAAATTAATAATAATAATAACAAGTAGAGGGACCAGCAGTTGGCGTAATGGCTATGTCACTGAATTTCCATGTAGTCAACTATGGTTCGAGTCCCAGACCCAGTGGCTTAAACTCACACTGGGCGTGTGTGCATGCGTGCCCAAGATCCCAGGAGGAGAATGGATGAGAAGGGATTGCAGTGTGGCCATCCCCCCTGGGAGGTGATTTCTTGCTTTCTATCTCTCTGTCTCTCTCTGTCTTTCTGGCGAGCACATGTGCCCTATAGAAAAACCTCTCAAAATAAATAAATAAAAATAAATAAATTAAAAAATGGAATTAAATAAAAAATAATTCTTTTTAAAGTGACATTTCTGTTTTATTGTAAATAACACAGTGGCTAACAACTTTTTCTTTTTTTAAGAAATCTTTGCTATATTGTATGTTTGCTCATCAGAGAGACAGACAAAGGGAATGTGAGAAATAATTGTCCAGAGGGAATGGCCATGCTGAAATCCCTCTTCCTCCATTCTCCTCTTGGGATTTTGTGCACACAAGCCTATGACTCAGCATAATTTTCTAGCCACCAAGTCTTGGCCTTAAACCACAGTCAGCCATGTAAAAATCCAGCACCTTAACCACTATGCCACCTGCTAGCCTGGCAGTGGCCAACTATTAGTGATTAGTAGTTTTTTTGAGATAAGCTCTCAACTCTGCCTTTTCTGATTTCTTTTTAATGCCAGTGAAGATAATTTTTGTTTCAGGATTGATTTACTCCCTGGGACTCTCCTAATACTCCATTAGTGTATCCTCTCCCCAGGTGAGGAATGCCTTAGTTCTTGTTGGTGTTCGTGTAAGAGAATCCAGGGGCCTGACATGTTTTATGCCCAAACAGACCATTGAGATTAGGGCGAGTTTTGTGTTTATCTCCCTTTTCCATGGTGTGGCACTGAACACATTTTGAACAAAAGTCTTTTTACCTGGGGTCAGCAGGTGGTGTGGTGGTTAAGACACTGAACTCCCATGTGGCTAACTGCAATTCATTCCTAGATTCATCAGGTTTAAAATTATGTTGAGGGGACCAGCAGTTAGTGTAATGGCTATGTCGCTGGACTCCCATGTAGTCGCGTCCTGGACCTGGTGGCTTAAAACTCACGCTGGGGGCGTGTGCGTGCGTGCCCAAGATCCCGAAAGGAGAATGGAGGAGAAGGGATTGCGGCATGGCCATCCCCTCTGGGGGGGTGATTTCTCACTTTCTTTCTTTCTTTTTTTTTTTCCCTGTGGATAAAACCTTGATTTATTTTCATACTTGTTTTTTTTTTTTTCCATCTAGAGTACACTGTATATTGTCTCAATCAAGCACATCAACAAACATGTTATTCTTAGCAAATGATCTTCCATTTCTTGTTTTCTGTATGTTTTGCTTTTTTCCCCCATCCTTAGTTCCCTATCTCTTACCCTCTGCCACCTCCTGTTCTCCTCCCACACTGTCTGTTATCTATGTTTGCTTTCTATACCATTTTCCCCCCAGATTTTATTGAATCACCAAAGACCCTAATCAATCCAAATACCCTCCTAGCAAACACATGTGACACACACATTTCCATGAGCACAAGTCTAACTTTACGCATCCTATAAAGTAGCACCTAACTGGGGCTACATATCCTACTGCAGTCATTGAATAGATATATTTTTT
>NW_006159796.1:68119-85813 GCF_000334495.1 Tupaia belangeri chinensis
TTGGAGGCTGAATTATTAGTAGAAAATCTTCATTCCCTTAAAAATCTAGTTCACTGTAGCCATGTGGAACCTTGTCCTGAAGGCCCCTGGCTTCTTCTGCCTCTGATTTCTCACTTTCTGTCTCTCTATCTGTCTCTGTCTGGTGAGCGCACGTGCCCTATAGCAAAAACCTCTTCTCCCCCCCAAAAAAAAATATAAAATAAAATAAAATAAAATAAAATAAAATAAAATAAAATAAAATAAAATAAAATAAAATAAAATAAAATAAAATAAAATAAAATAAAATAAAATAAAATAAAATAAAATAAAATAAAATAAAATAAAATAAAATAAAATAAAATAAAATAAAATAAAATAAAATAAAATAAAATAAAATAAAATAAAATAAAATAAAATAAAATTATGTTGAATGTGTGTTCATCATGTGTCCAAAATACCCAGAGGAGAATGGAGAACAGAATGCCCCATGGCCATCCCCCTGGGGGGTGATTTCTTATTTTACTTATCTCTCTCTCTCTCTGTCTCTCTGTCCCTCTCTGGAGAGAACACATGCCCTATAGCAAAAACCTAGAAAATAAAAAAACAAAAATGTAGGGTCTTGCTAACTCATGATCCTCCTGTTTCCTCCTCTGAAGTAGTTACTAAACTTTCCTAGATAGAAAAGACAGAGACCTCCTTAAGAAAATTGCTAATACACTTGTACAGATAATACTTCATGTAGAATATTTCAAAATGTTCAATAAGTGTACAAAATATGTTAAACATCTTTCATAAATAGGACAATACAAAATAAGTCCACATCAAATAAACATAATTAAACAGCTTCTCTCAACATGTTGAACAACTGTACTGTTAGAACCGATGTTGAAGTGTCAGTTTCCTACAGTTTGGGAAACAGGCTTTTGAAGACACATAATAACCCCTCAAACACACACCATAGGCATAAACTGAAATAAATACACACACTGTAGTACTATGTAAGAGCTCACAGAAACATTAATCCAAACATCTGAAACCTAAGGGAAGGAGGCAAAAAGAGGTCATTAAGGATGAGATGAATGAGAAAGTGCAGGGGAAAGCGTTTCTAGGAGTGAGTGATATTTTATGTTTTATAAGTTCAATTTAGGAAACACTGTAAAACACAACAAAAGTTATATGAAGATGGTATATATGTGTTATATCACATGTATTCATATTTTGGTTTTGGATTTTTTATTTTTTATTTTTTTGGGAGAGGTTTTTGCTGTAGGGCATGTGCACTCACCAGAAAGACAGAGACAGACAAAGAGACAGAAAGCAAGAACTTTCTTCCCAGCGGGGATGGCCACAACCACAATCTCTTCTACATTCTCCTCTCAGGACCTTGGGCATGCACGCACACACGCCTGGTGTGAGTATAAGCCACTCTGTCTGGGACTTGAACTGCAGTGAACAATGGGAGTCCAGCGATATAGCCATTATGTCAACTGCTGGTACCGAACTTTTTTATTTTTTAATTTGCTGTAGGGTACCTACGCCAATCCAGGAAACACAGAGAGAAAGAGAAAAAGTGGTAAAGCACTCTCTCAGGGAAGATGATCACACCATAATCTCTTCTTATCCATTTTTCTCAGGATATCGGGCACATATGCACATGCCCCCATTTGTTTTCTAAGCCATCAGTCAGGGATTTGAATTGTGCATTCAGTCTCCTTAACCACCACACCACCTGGATGGCCCTCCACATGTTTCTAAAAAAAAGTATGTAAAATATATGTGAAAAGAAAAATTTATCAGGGGGCACAAAAAGACTTGATTGTAGGGACCAGCAGTTAGAGTAATGGCTATGTCACTGGACTTCCACGTAGTCTACCGGGTTCGAGTCCTGGACCTGGTGGCTTAAAACTCACACCGGGCGTATGTGCGTGCATGCCCAAGAACACGAAAAGATAAGGGAGGAGAAGGGATTGCAGTGTGGACATCCCCCCTGGGAGGTGATTTCTCGCTTTCTGTCTCTCTGTCTCTCTCTGTCTGTCTGGTGAGTGCACGTGCCCTATAGCAAAAACAAAAAACAAAACAAAACAAAAAAACAAAAAACCTCTCCAAAAACAAAAAAAGTCTTGATTGTATATAACATGCATAGATAAGGAAAGGTTGCAAAGCATTTTACAAAATGATCAATTTCCCAAAATTCATCTGTAAATTTAATGGCTTCCCATCAAAATTCCAATATTTTCATAGAAAAAGTACCAAAAATATTCTAAAGTTTATCTGAACATAAAATATACATTTCTATACAATCAGCCAAACAATTTCTGAATTTTCCCCCAATGGAGAACTTTACATTTCCCATCTGTCAAATGTTTTCTCCCTTTGGCTCACTTTACTCAACATTAAGTCTTCTATGTTCATCCGTTTTAAGTAAGATGATAAAATCTCATTGTTTCTTAAAGCTATGCAATATTTCATAGTATATATGTGCCACAGTTTTTCAAATCAGTCATCAATATTTGGACACTTAATTTGGTTCCATGTTTTAGCGATTATGAGTAATGCTGCAATAAACATGAATGCGCAAATGCTTTCTGATTGAGTGTTTTCTCTATTCTTTTGATAAATACTAAGTGGGTTTAATGAGTCAGATAGTAATACTATTTGTAGATTTTGAGAATCCTCCACATTGTTTTCCACAGGTTTGTACTAATTTCCATCAACAGTGTAAGAGGGTTCCCTTTTTAAAAATTTAATTTAATTAATTTTAAACTTAAAGGCTTTTGCCATAGTTCATGTGTGCTTCCTGGAGAGAGACAGAAAAGGACACTGAAAGTGGAAAATCACCACTCAGTGGGGATGGCCACAATACTATACCTTCTTCTTCATCTTCCTCTTAGAATTTTGGGAATGTGCACAAATGTGCCATGTATGATTTACAAGCCCAGCTCTGGGGCTATGGGAGTCCAGTGCCTTAACTACTACACCACTTACTGGCCTCTGAGAGGATTTATTTCCACCACAGCTTCACAAACACTTTTTCTTTAGTTTTTTGATTCTAGCTATTCTAACTAAAGTTAAGTGGTATCTCATGTTGTTGTTTTTTTAAAATAGCTATTTATTTAATTTTATTTATTATTATGATTTTAACTTATTATAGGGCACATGTACTTACCAGAGAGAGAGAGACAGGTTAAGTGAGAAAGTAAAATGCCACGTATGGATCTTGAACCACAGTTGGCCATGTGGGAGTGCAGTGCCCTATCAACCATACCACCTGTTCACTCCATAACATTGTGTTTAAGTTTTTTAGAGAGATTTTTTTCTGTATGTGCACCCACCAGAGAGAGAGAGAGATATAGAGATATAGAAAGGAAGAAATCACTCCCTGAGAGGATGAACACGCCATAATCCCAACTCCTCCACTCTCTTCTCAAGACTTTGGGCATGCATACACATGCCCAGTGTGACTTTGAAACCACTGAGTCTGGGAAACTGTGGTCAACCTCTTGGAATTCCAGAGCCTTAACCACTTAGCCCCACTCATTGTGGTTGTAAGTTGCATTTTCCTAATGACATGAGAATTTAAAAATTTTTTTCATATGCCTTTTGGCCATTCATTGAAATCATTTGCCCATTTTTTAATTGGGTTACTATAGAGCTCAGAAAGCCCATGTAGTGATCACAGGTTGTTACAGTGAAAGGTTACACATGAAGATCAGCAAAGGGAAAGATGCTTAGACTGACGTCCAGGAGAAACCAGGGCAAGCTTCCAGGTGTCCCCTCCTAGGGGAGTTGCACAGACACCTGTTTAATTTTTCCACCAATAATGATCATTATTTTTTTAGTGCATGAGCTGCTTGAGTTTTTTTTTTGTATATTCTGTATATGAATCCCTTGTCTGAGGAATAATTTCCAAGTACTTTCACCCTTCAGAGAGAAAGTAATTATTGTTTCCTTTGCTGTGTGGAAGATTTTTTAGCTCAATTCTGTGGCTGTAGCAGAGCCAGAGAGTGAGCTGGAGGTCAGAGGTTATCTCTCCTCCATGCTAATTTTTTTTTTTTTCAGAGGTTTTTGCTATAGGACATGTGTGCTAGCCAGAAAGACAGAGAGACAGAAAGCAAGAAATCACTCCCTAGGAGGGGTAGCCATACCGCAATGCCTTCCCCTCCATTCTCCTCTTGGAACCTCGGGCACACATGCACACTCACCCAGCGTCAGTTTAAGCCAACGGGTCTGGTACCAAACCATAGTCGAATACATGGGAATCCATTGACATAGCCATTAAACCAACTGCTGATCTCATCAAAAAATCTTGCCTAACAATATCTTTAAAGGTTTCCCCTACATTTTCTACTACTAGTTTTGTAGTTTGAGGTTTTATATTTAAATCTTTGATTTTTGTTAATGGTAGAGATAGCATCCAGTTACATATTTCTGCAGGTGGATATCCAGTTTTTCCAGCACTATTTGCTGAAAAGACTTTCTTTTCTCCACTGCATTGTTTTGTACCATTCGTTGGAGATCAAGTGGCTGTATGATCTGGGGTTTCTTTTTAACTGGCATTTTCTTTATGACATTATGTCAAACAACATTTTTTTTTGGAGAGGTTTTTTTGCAATAGGGCGCATGCACTCGCCAGACAGAGAAAGACATAGAGAGAGAAAGCGAGAAATCACCCCCCAGGGAGGATGGTCACGCCACAATCCCTTCTCCTCCATTCTCCTCTCGGGATCTTGGGCACACACGCACACGCACCTGGCGTGAGTTTTAAGCTACCAGGTCTGGGATGTGAACCGTGGTCAACTACGTGGGAGTCCAGCGACATAGCCATTACGCTAACTGTTGGTTCCCAAACAACTTTTATATAGTTATTAGAAACTCATTTATGGTAAAGTATCTTTCAAATATTTTGCCTGTCTTAGGGGCCAGTAGATGGTATGGTGGCACTAGATTCTCACATGGCTAACTGTGGTTAAAGTCCCAGAACTGGTAACTTGAAAAATCAAACTGGACATGTGTGCATGAGTGACCAAAATCCTAAGAGGAGAATGGCCATCCACTCTAGGGGGAGATTTCTGACTTTCCCTCTCTGTTTCTCTCTATCAAGGCCACACACACTATGAAAAAACAAAACAAAACAAAACAAAACAAAAACAAAAACAAATAAAACCATGAGATGAGTAGAGTTCATCTTACGAGTGGTAGACATAGGACCTGGTCCCACCTGAAATGTGTCCTGGAAGCTGACTGTGAAAAGCACCTCCAGGGAAGTTTTACAACTTTCACTCTAAAAACATAAAGAGGTTGCTGCCTGGGTGTGTGTCTAGGGAGGAAAAGTCAGGAAAATTAACCCATGGGGGCCAGGAGCCAACCAGATTTCTGAAACTCTAGCAGTGCTTCCTTGCCTCTCAGAACATTTGCTTGGAAGTTTTATCTGCTTGGAAGATAAAAGCAGATAAAAGAAAGAAAATAGATGTAATAGAGGTTTATTTGGGGGTGGCGGTGGGGGTGGTGTGAGAAGAAATAAAAGTGTTCTGAAGCTTACAGTTGTATAATTATAAACATCACTTCAGGACAGCAGATGGCATTGAGGTTAAGGCAGCTGGATCCCATAGGAGCAATTCTGGGGTTTGAGTTCTGGATATGGCAGCTTGAGAATCACACAGGTGCATGTGCCTGTGTGTCCAAAGCTGAAAAGAGAATGGAGGAGAAGAAATTGTGGCATGTCCAACCCATGTGAGAGGTGTTTTATCACTTTTTTTTTCTCTCTCTCTCCTCTGTTTCTCCCTGGTAAAGGCAAAAGCCCTAAACAAACAAACAAATGAACAAACAAACAAGACTTTTTATTATTGTAATTGTAACTGTTGTTTGTAGTTCATTGGTTGGTTGCAGTAATATTTGGACCTGTTATTGCAGGGTCTCAGAATCCTTGTGGGTGAGAATAACAAATCCTTTGACAATAGGAGCTAGAAGTGCCAGAGGCCTCAGGCAGCAGTACACTGCCTACATAGGCTCCTCAGGGGCCTTTTGGTGATCAGGGCCCATGGAATACTCAGAAACAGAGAGGGCCCAAAAGAACTCCAAGTGAACACTCAGCTCTGTTCCAACTGGCAGGGCAGAGTGATTGATGAGGGGCAGGGTCACACATGGAGCCCATGGAATGCCTAGCATTATGTTACCATCTAGGACCACATTTTCTTGAGCACCTCCATAAGGCAAAATCAGTATCCCTGCCTATAAAGGGAAACTAAGAAAAAATGGGCAAACCAGAAATTCTGCCACTGGGTGTCATATATGTTGATTTCTGGGTATTCCTGTGTGATTGACTCACACTGGCCAGTTTGCTTCCTGAAGTGGAGGGGTAGGCACTGTGTGCTGATGGTCTGCTCTGGTGCCCCTTACCCAGACCTGGAGAGCAATAATGATGGCTCCCCCATGTGTCTACAGGGCTAATGATGGCTTGGCAGACTCCTTGTTGTACATCTCCTTTATTACTGTGAAGAAAACACACCCTATCCATGCCACTAAGCTGTTTTGTCTCTATTTTTCTTAACCAGAGTTTCTTTAGCAGTTGCTGGTGGTATAAAAACTTCTAAACAAGATGCTGTCAGTCCACCTTAGAACTGCCATCCCCAAATCAGAAAACTTGTTGTCAGCTGAGAGCTGTCATAGGACACAGCCATGTGGTGAGTTATGCTCATTTTGCCAACACCACTGGGGATTTTAAGTCTCCCAAGAACATCCCAGGCCAAAATATTTACTAAGACTATAGAGCTCAGGAAGCCTGTGTACTGATCACAGATTGTTACAGTGAAAGGATACACTTGAAGGTCAGCAAAGGAAATGGAGTTTAGACTGAAGTCCAGGAGAAACGAGGGCAAGCTTCCAGGTGTCCCCTCCTAGGGGAGTTGCATAAATACATGTTTAATTTTTCTGCCAACAATGAGTGACAGCAAATACAATGTATTGCCAACTCAGGAAACTCACTCAACTCTCGGTGTCAGGATTTTTGTAAGTGAGACCTGGCCTTGGGGTCAGATAAATCCATGGATCATGCAGTGGCCTGTGACTGTCTCTATACTCCAGAGTCCAAATAGCTACAGTGTGGCCCAGAGCCTCAGGTATGAAGAAACATGATCAGGCAGAATATTCTAAGGACTTGGATATAGTCTTCTAAGAACCAGTCTTTCAGAAAACAGATCTTCATGTACTCTGCCATGAGGGATCCAGCCACCTTAGCCACCATGCCACATGGCTGGCTTGAAAAGAAATGCTTTTAAAGCTTATTTATTTATATGCTTTATGGACAAGGGATATTGAGAGACACAGAAAGAGAACCCACCCACATCAGGATCTTGATGCCACAATTCACCCCATCCCCAACCAGCCTCATATAAGGGGCACACATGAACCTAGTGTGCTCAGGGAGGTCTGTGGATATGAATCGAGAACCTCCATAGGGGTCAGTCTTGCAGAGCATCACATTTGCCACTATGCCAGCATATGGCCCTGAAAATAAACATTTTATGAGAGATATTGTTCAAGTCAGGCTGGCAGATTCTGAATTAGAAACAGATAGAAATGTTAGAGCAAGAAAACTCTTTAAAACATAGTAGTAAACATCAGCTAGTTCTTTGTGAATTTGTCTGAATTGCTTTGATTTATGTGTTGCAGCTCAGGGCCACCCTTTTTCATAGTTTGTTAGGGATGTTTAATGGCCTGGGCCTCAGTGCAAGATAAATCCATGGCTCAAACAAGAAAGTTACCCAAGTATTTATAACTCTCCTATGAAGATTTGTTTATGGTATGTCTTGCTCATACCCCTGTCCTTCAATAGAACTGAATTTTTTAGCCCTCTCAGATTGACTTAGAAAGACACCCACTCATTCAAGATTCTCTGCAAGTTTACTAAAGAATAGCTTCAAACAGCATAACGTCAGTGTTGTAAAAATGGCAACATTATGAAACAATTATCTGGTTCAACATTTTCTTTGAGCTTATTTATTAGCTTTATTATATAGGGAGAGAAGTAAAATAGAGAGTGAGAAAGCACACACACACCACCAACAACAGGATCTTGTCACTGCATGATCTCCCCCTGGGTTCCAGGCCAACACAATCACAGAAGCACCCCAAGGAACACATTCTAAGAACCAGGATTTGAAACTCAGTACTTCCCAGGTTCCCATGATGCTCCATATCTCACAGTGGTGCTCTAGTGACTACATCAGTGTGGCTGGGTCCAATTCAACTTTTGATTTCATGAGTCAAAGGCAGAATCCTTAAGAGGTTTCAAATAACTGACTTCTGTAGGGCCTTGTGATTTTCCAACCTGACACCATGATAGTTTCTGTCACTAAGTGCTGCACTTTTTTTTTTCTAGAATTATTCATTTATTTCTTTTGTAATCATTATTGTTATTTTTCAATTTAAGACAAGGTACATATTTTCACTAGAGAGAAAGACATACACACAAACATGCATGCATACACGCACATGCACACACACACACACACACACACACACACACACACACACAGAAAAGAGAAAAAAAGAGAAAGCAAGCCACCAAGTCTGGGACTCAAACTATGGTTGGTCATGCCACAGTCTAGTGCCTTAACCACCATACCACCTGCTGGGCCTGATGAAGTGCTACACTTTAATCCACATGAGCAGGTGTTCATATCAAATGCCCCTTTCTATCAGAAAATATTTCGGAACACAATAGTGATCTTGGCACTTTCCACCCTTGACTCACATGAGCTGATACAGGGACAGACTATACAGAGCAAGAGATGTCAGGAAGCTTCACATTAGAGATGGCTGTGATGGAGCCAGCAGGGGGCATAGTGGAGATAGCTTTGATGTGGGGCTGCTCAGTAGTCTCAGCTCAATAGGCCACACTCTAGGAAGAGGTTCAGATTGGTATGTTCGAGCCTCATTTCTCCACCTTTCTTGTGAGGTCCTCCAGTGTCAGTTAGTCACAACAAAATGATGTGACTAACACATCATGTGTTGTGACTAACAGTGTTCATGTGTGCCCCTTATATGGGACTCGTTTGGGCTGGCGTGAATCATGGCATCAAGATCCTGCCATGGATGGGGTCTCTTTCTGTTTCTCTCAGTCTCGTGCTCAAAGCATCATGCCACCTGCTGGGTGTTTTCAAAGCCCTTTTTATTTGTTTGTTTTTGTTTTATTTTTTGTTTGTTTTTTATTTGCCAGAGGAAACATGAACTAATCAGAGAGTCAGAAATTAAAATAGTGGGGGGACCAGCAGTTAGTGTCATGGCTATGTTGCTGGACTCCCATGTAGTCAACCGCAGTTCAAGTCCTGGACCCAGAGGCTTAAACTCATGCCGGGCACGTGTGTATGCATGCCCAAGATCCCGAGAGGAGAATGGAGGAGAAGGGATTGCGGCATGGCCATCCGCCTTGGGGGGTGATTTCTCATTTTCTGTTTCTCTGTCTTTCTTGTGAGCACACATGTCTTATAGCAAAAACCTCTCCAAAGGAAAAAAGAAAGTAAGAAAGCACCCTATGGAGAATGGCCACACTGCATACCTTTCTCTTCCTGTTCAATCTTACAGGATTTGGGACATGAACACCCACTGACCTATTGTGTCTCTCAAGACACCAGATATGGGATGAAAACCACAGGGTTATCTTGGTGGGATCCAGCTGCCTAAGCCACCAGGCTTTGGACTGGCCTGCACCTGTCATTTAATTGCAACTTGGGAGAGTAATAACTGAGAGTCAGGAGTGGAAGGCCCTTGTCCTGTCAACTGTGCCTTGAAGGGCTGATGTGATGAAAGTCCCCACTCCACTGTGCTCCTCCTGCTTCTCCCACTTACACAATTAGGAGGCGTGCCAAGATTGGTGCTTCTACATTTTCATTCACTAAATAGAAATCTGTCTAAAAAATACTCTTCAGAGTGCCAATATGCAAAACAGGTAAATATGGTTGAGAATGAACAGGTGGTTGGAGGAAAGGGTTCAAATCCTATGCTTAGTTATGTTTTCTCCTCACAAAAGCTCCTGACCCCTTTGTTCTTTATACCCAGAAGACTCCTCACCTAAGGCTTGTGTGACCTTCTTGTGGCAAACTAGACACTAAACAGTCCAGGTGAAGCTAGAGTAGCTCTAACTTCTTTTTTTTTCTTTAGAAGTTTTTGCTATAGGGGGCATGTGCTCACCAGAAAGACAGAGAGACAGAGAGACAGAAAGTGAGAAATCTGCCCTAGGGGGGGAGGGCCACACTGCAATTCCTTCTCCTCCATTCTTCTCTCAGGATCTTGGGCATACATGCATATGCGCCCTGCGTGAGTTTAAGCCACCGGGTCTGGGACTCGAACTGCTGTCTACTACATGGAAGTCCAGTGACATAGCCATTACGCTAACTGCTGGTCCCGAGTAGCTCTAATTTCTAATCTCTGATTATTTCCTTTATTTTTTCTCTACATGATTTCTTTTTGTTTCTTTTCTTTTCTATTCTTCTTCTTTTTTTTTTTTTTGAGAGGTTTTTGCTATAGGGAGCATGTATTCTCCAGAAAGACAGAGACAGAGAGACAAAAAGTGAGAAATCACCCCCCAGGTGGATGGCCACACTACAATCCCTTTTCCTTCATTCTCCTCTTGGGATCTTGGGTACGCACACACACACGCCCACCATGAGTTTAAGCCACTGGTTCTGGGACTCAAACTGTGGTCAACTTCATGGGAGTTCCACGACATAGCCATTACACCAACTGCTTGTCCTGTCTGTACATGATTTCTCATATTTGGCTCTTTTCTTTTTCACATGGAAGCACTCTGTGCTTTGGTCCGTATTTTCACAGGTGTATAGAGGTTTAGAAGTAAGTTTGTTTGCATTTTACATGTGGATGAAATGGCTTAAAATATGGTAGTGATGGGAACCAGCAGTTAGCGTAATGGCTATGTCACTGGACTTCCATGTAGTTGACCGTGGTTCACGTCCCGGACCCGGTGGCTTAAAACTCACGCCGGGCGCGTGTGCGTGCGTGCCCAGGATCCCGAGAGGAGAATGGAGGAGAAGGGATTGCAGCGTGACCATCCCCCCTGGGGGGTGATTTCTCGCTTTCTGTCTCTATGTCTCTCTCTGTCTGTCTGGTGAGCGCACGCGCCCTACAGTGAAAAAATCTCTCCCAAAAAAACCAAATATGGTAGTGATCATGTTACTGGTTTTCTGTCCTACTTGTATCACATCTAGTGAACATAGTACTTTGTTACATTCTTACATATGCATATTTTTTTTATTTGATAGTAATTTTTTTCCTGCTAAAGGGCATACACACCAGAAAGAGTGCAAGGTAGAAGTGAAAAATCTCCCACCAGAGGAACTTGTCATGCTGCAATCCTTTCTCTTCTGTTTTTACTTTCTGGACATTGGGCATGTATGCAGCATGATTTTCAACCTGTCCCATCTGGGACTCAAACCATGAAGTTGGCCATGTGGAATCGTGAGTAATCCTCAGACCACTTGCTGGATCCATACTATGCTCTTTTAGCAATAAAGTTCAGTACTAAATAGATTTCCTATTTCCTTAGAGTTAACAAAATTTACAGAATCAAAGACATTCATTTCTATGACAGTAAAACCCTAGAGAATATTAATGTGTATTTTGTAAACAATTATTTATTTATTATAATTATTATTTTAATTTTACCAGAAAGACAGCGAGAGGGAAAGTGAGAAAGCTAGCTCCCAGGTCCAGGACTTAAGCCATGGTCAGCCATGTGCAAAACCAGTGCCCTAATTACCACACTACATGCTGGTTTTAATGTGTATTACTTAAAAAGATGACTTTCTTGTAAAGGTTTAATAAACACTACATATTTCTTTACTGGGAATTTACAATATATTTATCATATTAAAGCCCCTAAGAAACTCTTCAGTAGCATGTATTTACCTTGTTTACCTCAAATTTCTACATATAAGTCACATACTGTTTTACAATATATTTATAGCATTTAAAGAGAGGTCATTTTTACCCTTCAGCATAGTATAAAAATTATTTATTCAAGTTTTCTAAAATGAAGTCCAGTATTAATACTCTGTAATAATTGGCTATTTACTCTCTGCATGGATGTTTCCTATGAGACTGAAGTATTTCTGAAAAAGGGCCACTCACTCCCCATCTCTGGAGGGAGTTTAAAAAATATTTCAGGAGAGAGAAGACATCTGACTTCTGAGCAAGAACATTTGTAGCATGAATGACAAAGGAGAGAATTAAAATTGGTGATATTGAGAAAGGCAAGAAGTTTTGTTTTGTTCTGATATTTTTTGTTTGTTTTTTTGCAGAGTGCATTCCCTTGTGAGAGAGAGAGAGACAGAGACAGAGAGAGGAGAAATGAGATATCACCTCCTCCTGGGGGGATGACCACACCACAATCCATTCTCCTCCATTCTCCTGTTGGGATTTTGGACATGTGACACACATGCACCTAGCATGTTTTTCAAGGTGCCAGATCTAGGAATTCAACTGTAGTCATCCATGTGAGCATCCAGTGCCCTAACCACCATACCACCTGCTGGCTCACAGCAAGAAGGTTTTTGTTCAAAATGTGCCCAGTGCTATACCATGAAAAATAGAGATTAGCACAAGGCTGACCCTAGTCTCTATTCTACTTGAGTATAAGAAAAAATAAATGAAAGAGAAACAAAGGAAGTATTTCAAGAGCCATGTCCAAACCCAAGAGACCAGGTCAGCCCAGAGATTGCTTCCAGGTTTTCTTTTTCTACCTAAGTATGCTCCAGCCTCCAGAAAGAGACTTGGGAACTTTTGAGACTGACCCAATGATAGAAATACTTGCAGGATCATGACCCAAGAATTCTACCCATTCCTCCCTGGTCTCCCAGGCCTTTTCTGATCTTTTGGTGAGGAATAGCCCCACTCCTCCGCAGCCACAACAGGAGGAGAAACAGTCATCATACTCAAGGGACTAGCAAGGAACTTCCTAGGCCATCTTTGATAGCAGGCACTGTTCCAAACTATTGAATCAAAATATAGTTAGCCAGGTTTTTTGTTTTTAATTTTTGCTATAGAGCATGTACATTTGTTGCTGGAGAGAGAGAGAGAGAGAGAGAGAGAGAGAGAATGAGAAGGCACACATTAAAGGATAAGAGCAAGCCACAATCCCTTCTCCATCTTTGTTTTTTTTTTTTTATTTCGGTATGCATGCACACATGTGCATTGCATTTTATTAAGCCACCCAGTCATGCAGTTGACCATGTGGGACCCAGCACCTGCTAGCTCAGCATTATTTTAAAAAAAGGTTTCAAAATGGATACCAGGTGGTGTTGTGTTTACAACACTGGACTCCTGCATGACAAATTATGGTTTGAATTTTGGACTTGGCAACTTATAAATCACATTGAGCACGTGTGTGTTAAAAATTCTTAGAGGAGAATGGAGCAGATGGGATCGTGGAAAGGCTAGCCCCCCGGGGAATGATTTCTCACTTTCCCTCTCTCTGTTTCTGTCTCTTTGGTTAGCACATGTGCATTATGGAAACTCCCCCCCCCCAAAAAAAAACACAAGATGCTTCAAAGTTTATTCTTTTCATGCATAAAAGAGAGAAAAAAAAGAGGACTAGAGAGACTCATATACAAACAAGCACTCCCAAAAGCATCTCAATACATTATCTATTCCCAGCCTCATCCAGTGCCACATTGTTGGTACAAGTATGCCCAGTACACTCAGGGAGGTCTCGAGATGTAAATTCTAAACCTTCCCATGTAAGTTAACCTTGCAGTGTGTCATGTTTTATCATTTCACATTTGTTGTTTTCTTTCCCCCTCATAGAAAATGGTCATTTTAACTAAAAAGCATCTCAATACATTATCTATTCCCAGCCTCATCCAGTGCCACATTGTTGGTACAAGTATGCCCAGTACACTCAGGGAGGTCTCGAGATGTAAATTCTAAACCTTCCCATGTAAGTTAACCTTGCAGTGTGTCATGTTTTATCATTTCACATTTGTTGTTTTCTTTCCCCCTCATAGAAAATGGTCATTTTAACTAAGGTAAAGTAAAACCTCATTGTAGTTTGTATTTTCATTTTGTTGGAAATTAGTGATATTGAGCATTTTTTTCACATACTTGGCTATTGTATGTCTACTTTAGAAATGTTTATTCATGTCTTGATTTAATTCTGTAATCAGGGTCTTTTTTTTTTTTTGCTTTTGGTTTTATTGACTTTCTTATGTACTCTGAATATTAATCCTTCACTGGATAAATAGATTGAAAAAACATTTACCCTCTCTTGAAGCATGCCTGTTCTCCCTGTTGATTATTTGCTATGCAGAATCATTTTAGTTTGCTATAATATCAGGTGAAATTTTTTGCTTTTGTTGCCTCTCATTTTCAGGCCTTTTTTAAAAAAATCTGTGCCCAGATCAATTCCTGAGGAATTTCTTCTATTTTTTCATCTGTAGTTCTTTTTTGTGTCTTAATTTAAGTTTATAATCTTTTCTTTCTGATATGGATAGCCACTATCTCCAGAACTACTTATAGAACTACTGTCCTTTCCCCAATCTATTTCAGTGTCCAAAGGTGGCATAGTAGTTGAGCCTGGACTCCCATATGATGAATAGAAGTTTGAGTTCCAGACCTGGTGGCTTGTTTTATCACTCTCCCTGACTCTCTGGTCAAATTTAAATAAATTATGGTCATCAAACTAATAAAGTTAATTAAAGCAAGACATTCCTAGAACAGAGAGAGGAGACAGAAATAAATAAACCAGATATGGAAGTAAAGACATTATTCCTGACTATATAGAAGTAAAAAGCTTTCTAGAACACAATAAATACCAAATAATTAATAAAATGTTGCCATTAATTAATACCCATAATGTAAGAAACACCCATTAATCTAAGATACCAATCATAGTTGAAAATATAATAACTGTCAATGAATAGGTGCATATATTGTTTTAAAAGTGAATTTAATAAGTCAGTCATTTTGAACTACTTTATAAGAATATAAAATCTGTAACTTTCTGGTTCAAAACCCTAAAATTGTGATACAGTCTTATAATATAAACCTTAGATTTTATTTGTAAACTCTTCTGTTTTTTAAAGCTTTCCAGGAATTCTTATCAGGACTTATCAGAATAATGTAGCACTTGGGCACAAAGATGCAGCCTAGTATCCCTGCACTGGAGGCCAAGATGGAGAAGACCTCCACGGCC
The DNA here is from genome assembly GCF_000334495.1 of Tupaia belangeri chinensis. Taxonomy (NCBI): domain Eukaryota; kingdom Metazoa; phylum Chordata; class Mammalia; order Scandentia; family Tupaiidae; genus Tupaia; species Tupaia belangeri. The sequence goes on from NW_006159796.1 coordinate 83,304, forward strand.
ACAATGAACTTTCCCTTGGTGCTGTGATAGATGGGGACAAATATGACCCGGACACTGCAGAACACCAGCATGCTGAAAGTGAGGAGCTTGGCTTCATTGAATGTGTCAGGCAGGTTCCTGGCCAGGAAAGCCACAGTGAAGATCCCCAGAGCCAAGAAGCACAGGTAGCCCAGGACACAGTAGAAGGCAGTGACTGAGCCCATGTTGCACATGATGTTTAAGGTTCTGGGCTCAGAGTGTGAGTCTATGTCAATGAAAGGGGGAGAGGTTCCCAGCCAGATTCCACAGATAATCATTTGGATCAGGGAGCAAATGGGAATGACAGAGTAGGAAGCCCCTGAGAGGAATAAGCACCTCATGGTTCTTCCAGGCTTCATGGCTTTGAATGCCAGAATCACAGTAATGGTTTTGGCCAAGACAGTAGAAACAGCCACAGTTAACACAAGGCCAAATGCAACTTGTTGGAGGACACAGGTGATGGTGTTAGGATGGCCAATGAAGAGAGAGGAGCAGAGGAAGCATAGCAGGAGGGAGATGAGCAGAATAAAGCTGAGAGTCTGGTTGTTGGCCTTGACAATGGGAGGGTCTCTGTGCTTCACAAAGACTCCCAAAACTGTAGCTGTGAGGACAAAGGAGCACAGAGCCATGCAGGCCATGGCTGTCCCCAAAGCATCTTCAAAAACCAGGAATGTCACAGGCGTGGAGAGGCAGTGAGTTCTCTCACTGTTTGGATACTCTTGAGCTGGGCACTGGATACACTGCTTTGCATCTGGTGACAAAACAAAGGCCCAGCAAATCAATTTCACAAATTGATGGTCATATTAAAGAAAATGATGACTTGTGTAATTTTACACAGGTGAATTCCCAAGGTAATACCAAGATACACCAAATTAAGAGCCTATGTTGATAACACTGAGAATTCTTTCAGCTTCAGGTGGCACCAAAGTGATTTAAAACTGGATCTCAGCATTTATAGATCTAGGTTGGCCCATCTCATGGCTGACTGATACTATCAATGATGAGAATTTTTCCAGATCTCTTCTCTACACTCTTCTCTGTTTTCCTTATAATGAACTTTATATTCCCATGGCTTATCATAGTTTTTCATCACAACAGAAATGAATAGTTTTCTTTTTAATATTCAGATAACAAGAAATATCTGGTTCTCCTGGAATATCCTAACATCTATCTCTATCCTAATTTCTATTGATTTTTCCTTGTATCTTGCATGTCACTTTGTGTACCTACTTTTCTTATTGTACATTTTAATTTTTCTATCAATATTATTATAAATAGTCTTATGTAAATGTTGAAAACAGGTTTAATTTTTTTTGTAGAGGTTTTTGCTTTAGGGCATGTGTGCTTGTCAGAGGGAGAGAAAGAGACAGACACAGTGAGAGACAAAGTGAGAAATCACCCTCAAAGAGGTTGTTCATGCTGTAATCTCTTTTTCTCCCTTCTCTTCCAGGGATCTTGGACATGTACACACATCTGCCTGGCATGAGTTTCAAAGCACCATGTTTGAGACTAGAACTGAATTTGGCCATGTGGGAGTTCAACAATAAATGACTATGACAACTGCAGGTCCCAGAAAACTGTTTTAAAACATTTAAATCTTGAATGTAATTTGATTGATCCTGTGTAGCTGTTGTTTGAAGAATTGGTATTATAATTACATTGTAGAAAGATGAAATGTTCTTTTTGATTCATTTCTATATATTCAAAAGCATAGTTTATAAATCTTTTTTTTCTCTTTGAGAGGCTGGTAATATTTTTTGCCTTTATACATTATGTGGTTTTCTGTTGGACATACTCACTTTTATTGTTATGTAGCAGGAAAGCAGCCACAGAGATTATAGAAATTAATAAGTATGTCTGCATTTCAATTACTTTGTTCTTTTTTTTTTTTAGAAAAATAGATGGTGTGTCTAATATTTACTCAAGTATTTATTTACTTTTGGTAATACTGAGGCAATATTCTTGGGCTGTCGAAAAGTCATGACACATTTTTTCAAAGAAAAGAAAAAATACTAAAAATACATTGTGACTCTTACAAACCAATATCTTCTCAAAGAATTACAGTGGGGATCAGCAGGTGTCATGGCAGTTAAAATCCTAGTGTGAGAAGGTGATAGGAGAAGGAGAGTCTGAGGAAAGAGATTAAGGAACAAAACAGAGAGGCAATACATTTATGGGACATAGAAATGGATTATTTTCTGTTGATGGTAACATGTAGGGCATCTCTAACTGGACGGGTGAGAAATGTATTCATGTCAGAAAATTCACTTTACAAATGAAGTGATGTATAGTGATTGAATGTATAAAAGAAATTAAAATAATACAAAAAAAGTCCTAGGCTCCCACAAGACTTTGAGTCTTGCACTTTGAGTCTCAGACACAGTAACTTGCTTTCTCACTTTCCCTTCCTAAATCTCTCTGGTGAGTGTGCATGAGTTATAGCAAATTTTGATAATAATAATAATGATGGAATTAAATGAACAGTTCTTAGA
>NW_006159796.1:85917-96781 GCF_000334495.1 Tupaia belangeri chinensis
TTTTGCACTCACATGAATATGTTTATTTTCTTCTGGTCTCAAACCCTTTCTTTCTCTATTCATTTTTTTCTTTTTCTTTCTTAATATAATTATTTAATTTTATTTATTATTAATTTTAAAATTTGCTCTAGGGCATTTGTGTTTAGCACAGAGAGACAGACACTGAAAGAGAGAGGGAAAGTGGAAAAGCAAGCAGTCAGGTCTGGGACTCAAATCATGGTCATTATGTGGGATTCCAGTACCTTATGAATCATGAAAAATTTGTTAGATATTCATTAAAAATTACTTATTCAATTTGTTATTATTATTAATTTTATTTATTATTGTCATAATCTTGTTTATATTAAATTGAATCACATATAACTTTACAGTGTATTACATTTCTTTTTCCAGAAGGAATATCGTGCATATCAGTCAATACAAAGACATTAAAATCTCCATCATCATCATTAAATATCTTTTTTTCAGATTATTATTATACCATTATTATTTTTAACTCAACCAGAGAGAGTGAAAGTAAGAAAACAAGCCACCCAGTCCAAGACTTGAACCGAGTCAGCCATGTGGCAGTCCAGCACCCTTAGTCACCATGCCATGTGCTGGCTCCATATTATTCATGTGAAAAAAATTGCTGGGAGGCACATTCACTCACTAGAGAGAGATACCCAGAGAAGGAAAGAACTTGAGACAGAACTTAATTAATTAATTAATTAATCTGACTACCTCTGTAAAATAGTCATGCTACAATCCCTTCTACACTATAGTTTCCCCTTATCATTATTTTGCACAATATACAAATTCCTGGTGTATTTTCCAAGTCATGTGGTTGAGGACTCAAGTCACAATTTGGGTCATGTGTGATTCATTCACCTTAACCACCATGACATGGGCTTTGTCCATACCTCTATTTTTATTTCATGTTTTACACATTCATTCAGTCTTGCAATTCATTCACAAGAAAATAAACATTTTTTAAGAGGTTTTTGCTATAGGACGCATGTGCTCGCCAGACGGACAGAGACAGAGAGACAGAACCCGAGAAATCATCCCCCAGGGGGGATGGCCATGCTGCATTCTCCTCACTTCCATTCTCCTCTTGGGATCTTGGGCACACATGCACACACGCCCGGTGTGAGTTTTAAGCCACTGGGTCCAGGATGTGAACCGTGGTCAACTACATGGGAGTCCAGAGACATAGCCATTACGCTAACTGCTGGTCCCAACGTTTTTTCTTGGGCATATTCTAACCTAAACATAAATATTAATTTTCATTAGTAATGAAAATCAAAATGATTTCTACTGTTAGAATACCTGAAATTGAATAATACTTATGGAAGAATTCAAACCATATTTAATATTTACATATTGGAAAAATAGAAGCATAATTCCTTATAATTTTCCAGATTTTACAATTGCCAGTACCACATTTTATTTTGGCAATTGTTTGATTTTACATTGTGTATGACAGCAAATATTGAGGTGCCTAAATGTGAAATTGATTATAATGTTGTTGAGTCTTCAATCTTTAAGCTATGTTTATTTTTCTTCCTGTAATATAATTCAAAGTGTGATAGTCTGATATTAGTCAATTCTTTGTTCTTCATTGCACAGGTGTTTGAGCATGGCTGAAAAAGTTCTAAATATTTTGGGACCAGCAGCTGGCATGATGGCTATATTGCTGGACTCTAGTGAAGTCAACCACGGTTCGAGTCCAGGCCCTGGTGGCGTAAACTCACAATGGGTACATGTGTGTGCATGCCCAAGATCCCAAGAGGAAAATGGAGGAGAAGGGATTGTGGCATGCCCTTTCACCCTGGGGGGGGGGGGGTGATTTCTCGCTTTCTGTCTCTTTGTCTTTCTGGTGAGTACACACATCCTATAGAAAAAAAAAACTCAAAAAAAGTTAAAATATTTTTATAATGATTTATCTGTTATTATGTTGTGCTTATCATCTAGGTATAAAAGTCAGATTCAAACTTTAAGGCACCCACAGGTCATCTTGATAATGACACATCTCTCTTTCATGATTAATGTGCTCCAGTATGAGATTTAAGATTGACACTGTCTTACCCAGCACTAACATGCAAGGGTGTCCATTGGAAATCATTTCAGAGTTGAGCCTAATAGAATGAGCATGGACAGATAACAGCTTACACAAAATAGGTTAGTAATAGTTTATAAAATAAATATAGCAAAGCAATGAATATGTGAATTAAGAACAGTGGTGCTCTGTGATTCATTTCTCTCTCTCTCTGTATGTGTGTGTGTGTGTGTGTGTGTGTGTGTGTGTAGTGTGTGTATGTGAGAGAGAGAGAGTTTTGCTATAGGACAAGTGTGTTCAGCAGAGAGATACAAAGTGAGAAATCACCATCCAGAGGAGTTGGCCTTGCCACAGTCTCTTCTTTTACTTTCTGCTCTGGAGATTTTGGGCACACATGCACATGCACCTAGCATGACTCAAGATTTAGGATTGGGAATTAAACCACAGTTGGCCACATCACCTGCTGTCCCCCATGTTTTATTTCTAATAGTAACAGTTTTATTTTTATTGAGCAATAGTAGGGACTAAGAATCTATTTACATATTTCATACTTGTTTGACTTGAAATGCCTGACTCTGGGCACAAGGCACAAGTAAAGCAGCAAATAGGTCTTCCTTCTTGGGGAAGTTTTTGAAGTCCAGGAACACAGCTGTGACTATGCACAGATTCAGGAGTCTGAAGAGAAAGAGAATTATTAGTCATAATCAAATATGTTATAAACTGTTTTTATGAGATGTCTCTATTTTTCTCCACTTTGAAGAAAATTATTTCCTTTAATGGTTCAACACTGTGTATTATTTAATCCTCTATCATATTAATATTAGTTAGGTTTTCTTTTCATTGTTTTGTTTTAGAGAGAGATTTTTGCTATAGGGTACATGCATTTGCCAGAGAGACAGAGTAAGTGAGAAAACACTCCTGGTGAGATGGCCACACTGCAATCCATTCTTTATTGTTTTCTCAAGATTTGAGGCAACCATGCACATATGCCAGACATGAGTTTTAAGTCTCTAGTTCCAGGACTCGAAACTGCAGTCCATGTGGGAGTCCAGAATTTAACCCCTGCATTACCTGTTGACCACCCTTACAAAGACTCGTAATGAAGAACTAATGTGATTCCCTTTGTTCTTTATGTATTATTACTACTTTTAAATTTTTGTAAAAATTATTTATTTAACTGTATTTATTATTATTATTTTAAAATTTGAACAGGAATACAGAGAGAGAGAAAGGAATAGTGAGAAAGCAAGCCACAGGTCCGGGACAAGAACTGTGGTCAACCATATGAGAGTCCAGTGCTTTAACCATCATGTCACCTGCCAGCCCTCTTTCTGTATCATTTGCCAAATATCTCCAATGTACCTAATTACTGTACCCCATACATATCTGGAATAATCCCATATGTCATTCTTTTCTCTTATGTAATCACTTTATTCAAAACAATCTCAATGCAGGTTTCGCAAGGTAAAAATTCTGAAAGTTATGTTCCCAAGAATATTTATACTAGGTCCTCATATCTGATTGTGTAGGAAATATTTGGTTCTAGATTTTAAAATATCTAATGTGATATGTAGGTACACAATAAAGAGTTAACTTAAATCTCATGTGCTAGCAGAATGATAAGAATGTGGCTAATCCACTCTGACGTTAATAGAGCACTGCTTTTCATATATTAACACATGTGTGAAGCATGATTGTTATATAAATCTTTTTTAAAAAGATTTTGCCTTGGGACACCAGGTGACCTGTGGCTGCAGTCCCTTCCTCCTGGGACCTTTGTGCATCCCCACCCCTACTCATCTCTGGACTTCAGGTTTGTTCCATGGGACTTTAAGACAAACTCACACCCCTCATGCCACCTGCAAACTGGATCAAGCTGACCAGTAGTTCTGGTTACCAGGCGGTTTGCGACTGCAGGCCCTTCTGCACAGGACCTTCATGCATCTCCATCCCTACTTATATCTGGACTTCAGGTTTGTTCTGTGGGACTTTGAGATGAACTTGCACGCCCCCACCTGCAAACTGAATCGAGCTGACCAGCAGTTCTGGACATGAGGCGGCCTGGGGCTGCAGGCTCTTCTGCCCGGAACTTGTTGCTCATCCTCTGGTCCTTCCTCACTTGTCTTTGGACTCTATGAATTTTAATGTTTTGAACAGTTTTTTGTTTTTAGTTATCTTTGTTCTTGAGGTGTTGCTTATTAGGTCAGTTGGAGGCTCACCACTCCTTAGAATCAGGGAGGACTTTGGGTCACCCAGGACCAGTGACAACAGTACATGGTACTGGTGAGCAACAGGTAGGCCAACCATAAAAGAATTCATTAATTTTCTAATCCAATACACCTTTTAAAACTCATAGATACATTAAATAAGTTAGAAAGCAACATATAGATCACCTGTTGACTAGGAAAAATCGCAGATGCTCAAGAAGTATAAGCAACCAACAAAAAAGCCTCTCCCCCAAGGGAAATCATCAAGTCTACATCACCCACAGTCAATACAATGGGCATCATGGATATGTCTGATAAGGAATTCAGAATATTTGTAGTGACTAAACTAATTGAGATGGAAGAGAAAAGAGACAAGGAGCTCCAGGAGATGAGGAAGTCCTTTCATAATTTTTTTTAGAGAGGTTTTTGCTATAGGGCGCGTGTGCTCGCCAGACAGAGAAAGACAGAGAGACAGAAAGCGAGAAATCACCCCCCAGGGAGGATGGCCATGCTGCAATCCCTTCTCCTCCATTCTCCTCTTGGGATCTTGGACACTCATACACATGTGCCTGGCATGAGTTTTAAGCCGCCAGGTCTAGGACTCAAACTGCAGTCGACTATGTGGTAGTCCAGCGACATAGCCATTACGCTAACTGCTGGTCCCAGTCCTTTCATAATTTAAAAGAAGAAATAGATACCGTAAGCAAGAAACAGATGGAACTTCTAGGGTTAAAGGATGTGATACAGGAAATCAAAATCTCCCTTGAAATGATTAAAAGTAGGATAGATAAGGCAGAAGATTGAATCTCTAATGTAGAAGACAAAATATCTGACCTAGAAAAAAGTATCAAGAAGACTGAGAAAACAACCATGAAAAATGAGGATAATATATGAGGAATATTGGATACCATCAAGCACCCCAACATCCAGATAATAGGTATCCCAGAAGAGGAAGAAAATAATAAGGGCCTGGATAATTTATTCCATGAAATCCTGGAAGAAAACTTGCCAAACCTAGAAAGGCATTCAAATATCCATACCCAAGAAATACATAGGACCTGAGTAGAATCAACCTAAGAAGATCCTCCTCAAGGCACACCATAGCCAGACTGACAACAACAACAGACAAAGACAAGATACTGAAGTTGGCAAGAGGGAAATGTCAAGTTACTTACAAAGGTCACCCCATCAGACTAACATTGGATCTCTTGGTAGAAACAATGTAGGCAAGGAAAGAATGTGGAAATATAGACAAACTGTTGAATGAAAAACATTTTTAACCAAGAATACTATACTCGGCAAGATTATCTTTCATATAGGAAAAAAGATAAAAACATTCTCAGATAAACAAAATTTGAAGAAATTTACCAACTCCAGACCAGCTCCTCAAGAGGTTCTGAAGGGAGTACTATACCAGGAGAACTAAAACGTCAGATAGACAGTTTTTTATGAGAATAAAAGACAACCAAGAAAATGGCTCACTTAACAATAGGAACAGGTACGGAAATATTGATAATTACATTGAATATCAATGGATTAAATTCTTCAATTAAGAGTCATAGACTGGCTGAATGGAAAAAAAAAACAAAAACAGAAACCCTTTATCTGTTGTCTACAAGAAACTCACATTATGGTTCAAGACATACATAGACCAAAAGAAAAGGGCTGCAAAAAGATATTCCATGCAAATGGAAATCAAAAAAGAGCTTGAGTAGCAATATTGATCTCAGAAAAAATAGATTTTAAGACAAAGATTGTTAGAAGAGACAAAGAAGACCATTATATAATAGTAAATGGGGTAATCCAGCAAGAAGACATAACGCTTATAAATATCTATGCACTCAACTCAGGGGGACCTAAATATGTGAAGGAAAGACTACTGGAGCTAAAAGGAGAAATAGGAAGAAATACTATAATTGTTGGACATTTCAACACCTCATTATCTCTTTTAGACAGATCTTCTAGGCAGACAAGAAATAGAGAGATACAGGACCTAAATGATACTATAAATCAAATGGGCTTGAAAGATATCTATAGAACTTTCCACCTCATGTACACAACATATACATTTTTCTCACACCAGCATGGCACCTTTTCAAAGATTGATCATATGTTAGGACACAAATCAAGCCTTTACAGATTCAAAGGCATAGAAATTGTATCCAGGATCTTCTTTGACCATTATGGAATTAAACTCAAGATTAATTTCAAGAAACACCCCGAAAATACACAAACACATGGAAACTGAACAACCTACTCCTGAATGACTTCTTAACTATTGAAGAAATTAAGGCTGAAATGAAAAAATGTATGGAAACAAATGATAATGAGTACACAAATATTCATAATCTATGGGACACAGCAAAAGCAGTCATAAGAAGGAAATTCATAACAATTAGTGCGCATAAGAAAAAGATGGAAATATGGCAAATAGATATACTAACATCATGCCTAAGGGAATTGGAAAAAACAACAATAAACAAACCCCAAAAATGCCAGGTGAAGAGAAATAATAAAGGTTTGAGCAAAAATAAATTAAATAGAAGATTAATGAACCATACAGAAAATAAATTAAAGCAAAATCTGATTCTTTGAAAAGATTAACAAGATCGACACACCATTGGCTAGACTGGTCAAGAAGAAGAAAGAAAGAAACCAGAAAAATCAAATACATGATGAAAAAGGCAATATTACAACAGACATAGTAGAAATACAAAATATCATTAGAGGATACTAAGAGCGACTATATGCCAACAAAGAAGATAACTTGGAGGTGATGGACTAATTCCTGAATGCATATAATCTACCAAGATTGAATCAGGAGGACATAGAGAACCTGAATAGACCCATAACAAGCCAGGATATTAAATCAGTAATAAATAACCTCCTGACAAAGAAAAGCCCAGGTCCAGATGGCTTCACTTCTGAATTCTACAAAACTTTTAAGGAAGAGTTAATCCCCAGCCTACTAAAATTATTTCTAAAGATTCAAAAGGAAGAGAACCTTCCAAATTCATTTAATAGAGCCTCCATCATCCTCATCCCCAAAACGGATAAGGACATGACAAAAAAGGAAAACTACAGACCAATATCATTGATGAATATATATGCAAAAATTCTCAACAAGATACTCACAAATCGTGTCCAACAACATATAACAAAGATTCTTCATCACGACCAGATAGGCTTTATCTCAGTGATGCAAGGGTGGTTCAACATACGCAAGATCATAAATGTAATACACCACATTAACAAAAAGAAATATAAAAACCATATGACCATCTCAATTGATGTGGAGAAAGCATATGATAAAATTTAACATCCTTTTATAATTAAGACCCTCAATAAGATTGGTATAGAATGGTCATTTCTCAACACAATAAAAGCCATCAATGGAAAACCTACAGCTAACATTATACTGAATGGGGAAAAGCTAAAAGCTTTTCCACTAGAAACGGGTACTAGGCAAGGCTGCCCACTTTCTTTACTGCTCTTTAATATAGTACTGGAAGTCTTAGCGAATGCAATCAGAGAAGAGAACAATATAAAAGGCACTCAAATAGGCAAAGAAGAGTTGAAAATATCTTTATTCACAGATGACATGATGGTATACTTAGAAGACCCAAAGGTATCCATGAAAAAACTTCTGGAAGTAATAAGTGAATACAGTACTGGCAGGATACAAAATCAACATCCAAAAATCTATAGCATTTCTATATATGAATAACAAGTTGAACGAAGTAGAGCTGAAGAAAGGAATCCCTTTCACCATAGCCACAAGATGTATAAGATACCTAGGGATAAACCTAACTAAGAAAGTCAAAGACCTTTATAAAGAAAACTATGAAAATCTTAAAAAGATGCTGAAAGTAACACAAAAAAGTGGAAGGATATCCCATGTTCCTGGATTGGAAGAATTAACATAATCAAAATGGCAATTCTACCCAAATTTATCTACATGTTTAATGCAATTCCAATCAAAATACAGAAATATTTTTCACAGATCTAGAAAAGACAATCATAAAATTCATCTGGAATCATAAAATATCTTGTTTTGCAAAAGCAATCCTACACAAGAAGAATGGGGAAGGAAGAATATCACTCCCTGATCCCAAGATATACTATAAAGCTGTGGTCATCAAAACAGCATGGTATTGGCATAAAAACAGACATGTGGAATAATGGAATAGAATAGAGACCCTAGAAATAATCCCCAAAGCTTATAGCCAACTTATTTTTGACAAAGAATATCAGTCAATCCATTGAAAAAAGGAAAACCTCTTTACTAAATGGTGCTCGAAAAACTGGGTATCCACCTACAGAAAGATGAAACTGAACCCCCATCTTTGTCTATTAGCAAAAATCAACTAAAAATGGATCAAGGATCTGAACCTAAGACCTCAAGCAGTAAAACTACTAGTGGAAAATTCTGGAGAAACTCTGGAAGACAATGGAGTAGGCAAAGAATTCTTAAATAAGACTCCTAAAGCATAGGCAATAACCCCTAAAATAGACAAGTGGGGTTATACCAGACTAAGAAGTTTCTGCACAGCAAAGGACACAGTAACAAGTGTGAATCGACAACCCTCAGAATGGGAAAATATTTTTGTTAAATATACCTCAGACAAGGGACTGATAATCAGAATACACAGGAAACTCAAGTGCCTTATGCGAAAAAAAATGATTAACCCAATTAAAAGTTGGGAAAATGAGCTGAACAAAAATCTCTCTAGGGAATACATACAAACAGCCAAAAAGCACATGAGGAAATGCTCAATATCTCTCATCATAAAAGGGATGAAGACATGAGGAAATGCTCAATATCCCTCATCATAAAAGGGATGAAGATAAAAACCACCTAACCCCTGTCAGAATGGCAAAGATTAAAAATATAAAAAGTGATAAGTGTTGCCAGGGATATGGTGAAAAGAGAACTCTTCTACACTGTTGGTGGGAATGTAAACTGGTTCAGCCACTGTAGAGGACAATATGAAAGTTCCTCAAAGATCTACAAATAGAATTACCATTTGATCCAACAAACCCACTTCTGGGTATCTACCCTAAGGACAGGAGAACACTCAGTTGGAAAATTGCTTGCACATCAATGTTTATTGCCGTATTATTCATGATTGCCAAGACATGGAACCAACCTAATTGTCCACAAACTGATGAATGGATTGGAAAAGTGTGGCATATGTACTCTATGGAATACCACTCAGCCATAAGAAACAAGACTGACATTTGATAGAAAGTGGTCACATATGAAGGATCTATTGCTGAATGAAGTAAGCCAGGCTATGAAAGAAAGATATTGTATGTGTACACTTAACATATACTGACTATCCACACTCTACAGTAGAGAGCAAAATATTGGAGGACATAAGAGCAGTGAAAGTACTTAACAAGAATAAGACAGTGTGGAATGGGGGGGTGAAGAGAAGAGGATAGAGAATGATAGCAAAAGAACAAATAAAGGGGCAAGACATTAGTGGGACACAGATATGGCTTATTACCATTGATGATGATGTGTATAGTGTTCCAACTGGATTGGTCTGAGAAGTATATCATGATGGATAAAGTCTTTTTACAAGCAAAATTAGGAATAGTGATTGGTTAAAAAATAATCGTAATAATAATAATAACAATGATTGGGAAAACAATTAAAAAATATTGAATGATGAAGTGGGGATTTTAATGTTTCTGTATTGACTGACACACATGGTATTCCCTTTTGAAAAAGCAATGTAAGACACTGTAAAGTTATATTCAATTTAATGTAATATAAATAAGATTATGATGATAATAAATAAATAATAATAATAATGAAAATATTTTTGCTTTAGGATGTGTGTACTTAGAGAGAGGGAAAGAAACAGAGACATTGAGAGAGAAAGATAAATTAACCCACAGGGGGAATGGTCACATCACAATCCATTCTCCTCCATCTCTTCCCAGGATGGGGGCATGCATGCACATGCACTCAGCATGAGGTTCTAGACAGCAGGTCCAAGAGTCAAACTGCAGTCAATCATGTGGGAGTCCAGCATTGTAACTAGTATGTGATCTGCTGGCCCCTGTTGTATAAATCTTCTGCCTCATCTAATTGGCTGTGATTATAATTAATACTTTGAGATGTTTAGTACAGCAAAGAATGATATGCAAGAGGCTGGCAGATGGTGAGGTGGAGAACGCACTGGATTCTCATATGGCAAACTAGGGTTTGACCCCTGGATCCATTGACCAGCTTTCACATTCTGCCTCTGTCTCCCTCTATCTCTCTCATAAAATTAATGAAGGCTAATAATAAATAACAAATTAAATAAATAATTCTTAAAAAATGAAATGCAATATGACAAGAGGAAATGTGAATGGTATGTACAAAAACATGAATGGTATTTTAATCCATACTCTCCTTGTGTTTGTAGAATATCGCCATATAAGAAGGACTTTGTTGACAAATGTTAAATGATTTCAAGATATATAGAGGAATTTTTTTAGACACAATAGGTTAGACCATATAAATTTCATGTGCAATGGTCAATATAATCTATGTTTGTGTAATTGCAATCTATTTTTTTCTTTTTAAAAATTTATTTATTTTTGTATATAAATTCCA
>NW_006159796.1:96883-97191 GCF_000334495.1 Tupaia belangeri chinensis
TCTACCTCCGTATCCCTTCTCCAAATGTCCTTTGTTAGGCCCCACTCCTCCACATACACCTCATCTGACATTCACATCCATCTCTTGTGTTTGTACAACCGTTAGTCAATCAGTTTCAGTCATAGAGTGCAGACGTAATTGCAATCTATTATGTTCACACAGTGACAAACTTTCCTAAAATGGAATTCTTGGGGACCAGCAGATGGCACACTGTTTGTGTTGTTAGACTCCCAAATGCGTAAGTGCAGTTTGAGTCCCAGATCTGGCAGCTTGAATCTTACTGGGTGAATGTGCATGTGAACTCAAAA
>NW_006159796.1:103346-116834 GCF_000334495.1 Tupaia belangeri chinensis
AGTATCCCCAACTGGATTGGTGTGAAATGTATTCATGTTGGAAAATTCACTTTACACACTAAGTATAGTGATTTAATGTATAAAATAAATTAAAACCAAATAAAATACATGAATGTCTGCACTCTATGGTAGAAATTGAAAGATTGGAAAGTATAGTAGCATAGAGTGCTTCTATAGATATTACAGATAGTAACAATAAGGATAATATGAGGGTGGGTATTAGGGGAGGAGGAAAACAGAGGAAAAAGTACATATAACTGACACAAAAATGAAAAGCTATTTGCTGATGATAATATATATGGTATTGTCTTTGTCTTGTCTGACATGCACTGTACTCGTGCTGGAAAAAATCGTGTTGTACAATGTAAAAGGTATAGTGATTTAAATGTAAATAAAAATAAAAAATAAAAATATTGGAAAACAAAAACAAAAACAGCACAAGAAAGGGTAGTCACACAATTTCATTTCAGGACTCTGTTCAGATACCTCTGTATATATTTAACATTGAAATGCCATCATACCTCCTTGAAACTAACAGGCCATTTTATCATGTCTTCATTGATGACCAAGCCTTGATCATGGGTGCTGCTGTAGACAAAATCTCCTACTTTAATCAACAGCAAGATGCGATTAGAAAATCTCACAAGATTGTGGATATCATACTGTACTGCTTTTCTTTTTTCATCCAGGGGCTTGTTGTAGACAATGCTGTTTATCAACTGGCTTTTCCTCAGAAATGGATGAAGCTGGATTAAAGGCAGGATTTACAAATTAAGACTGCATTAAATGTACAGCTGGAGAGTCCATATCTATCAAGTAATCCCTCTATTTTATCATCTCAACCCTTTTTTGTAGGAGCTCAATATCGATTGAGTTTTCACCCATTCTGTGGTCATGTGATATGTACTCTCTTTTTTCTTTCTAAAATCAATGGGAGAGTGGGTGTAGCTCATAAGAAATATTCTAGGGTACCAGCAGTTAGCGTAATGGCTATGTCTCTGGACTCCCAAGTGGTCAACTGCAGTTCGCATCCTGGACTCGGTGGCTTGAAACTCACTCCAGGTTCATGTGCATGCATGCCCAAGATCCCAGGAGGAGAATGGAGGAGAGGGAATTGTGGCATGGCCACCCCCCCAGGGGTGATTTCTCGCTTTCTGTCTCTCTGTCTCTCTCTGTGGGGCCCAAGGCCCCCGGAAAAAAAAAACCCCCAAAAAAAAAAAAAAAAAAAAAAAGAAAAGAAATATTCTAGAATGTTTCCCAAAGAGTGATTTCTACATGGACTTCCATAAAACTCAGGCTAACAAAATCTGGCTTGGACTAATTAGAGACTAAACTTGGTCACTTATAAAGTGCACACATGGGCCCAGCCGGTGAGTGGTGTGATTAAAGCGGCTGAATCACACATCACTAAGCCAGCATCTTTGTTCCTGAACCTGCAGCTTACAAAACACACTGGATGGAGTCGACAGGTGGCGTGGTAGTTAAGGCATTGGACTCTTTTATAGCTGACTGTGGTTAAAGTTCTGAACTTGATGGCTTGTTTTTTAACTCTCCTTTTTTCTTTCTCTCTGTTTCTGATCAAATTTTAAAAAATATAAATAAATAAAATAAATTATTTAAAACAATACACTTGTTGAACAAACAATACGTTTGTTCATGTTCCAAATTCCAGATAAAAACAGATGGAGAAAGGATTTCATCATGACTACTCCCCATGGATGGTGATTTCTCACTTCCCCTCTGTCTTTCCCTCTGTGGCGAGCACATGGGAAAAAAAAAGAATTATTTAATTTTACTTATTACTGCTATTTTTAAAATTTGACCAGAGACAAAGGGAAACTGAGAAAGCAAGCCACCAGGTTCTAGACTTGAAAGAATCAGCCATGTGGGAGTTCAGCACTGTGACCACTATGTCACCTACTGGTTCCTTAAGATTTAGATTCTTGATACTGGTAGGAGTAGTATAAAGGTATACAGTTCTTCAAGTTTATCCAAAAATGGACATTAAATAGGTGCAATTTTTGGATACTATTTGTACCTGTTTTGTTTTTTATCTTTATTTTGTACTTCTTTTGGTACAAGTGTTATTGTCATGTGACATAAAAAGAAATAATTTGTAACAAAAATATAAATTTAAAACTTTTACATTCTTTTTTATTTAGAGAGATTTTTGCTGTAGGACATGTGTTCTTGGCAGAGAGAGAGAAACAGAGAAATCACCCACAGGAGGGATAACCATGCCATAATCCCTTCTTTTTTATGTTCCTCTCGGAATTTGAGACATGCATGCACATACCACTGGAATGAGTTTAAGCTTCCAGGTCTGAGATTTGAACCATGGTCAACTACATGATAGTCCAGTGACATAACAATTATGTTATCTGTGGTCCCCCAATTTTTAAATTCTAAAGAGGTTTTTATTCCTGGTGGGCAAGTAAACTTCCCAGAGAGACATAGGGAGAATATGAGAGATGAAAGAAGAAGTGCCCCCATGGGAAATGAGCTACAATCTCTTTTTCATTTCTCTTTTCTTTTAGGATTTTGGGAATGCATGCATGCACACATGCCTGGCATGTTTTTGAGGCCTCAAGGTTTTGGACTCAGGCCATGTGGAATTTAGCTACTTTATTCAGTAGACCATAGATCTATCCCACTAAAGAGTTAGCATGTGAGGAATTATTTATTTAATTTTATCTATTATTATTATTATTGGAGAGGTTTTTGCTACAGAACACGTGCACTTGCCAGACAGACAGAGAGAGACAGAGAGAGAGAAAACGAGAAATCACCCCCCGGGGGAATAGCCATGCCACAATTCCTTCTCTTCCATTCTCCTCTTGGGATCTTGGGCAAGTATGTACACGTGCCCGGCATGAGTTTAAACCACTGGATCTGGGACTCAAACTGTGGTAGACTACATGGGAGTTCAGCAACATAGCTATTACACTAACTGCTGGTCCCTATTATTATTATTTTTAATTTTCAATAGGGCATTGGTGCTGATGAGAGACAGAGAGAGAGTGAAGGAAAATGAGAAATCAAGCTGTCAGGTCCAGGACTTATACCACTCAGCCATGTGGGAGTTTAGAGATTTAACCACCACACCACTTGTAGACCTCAGTAAAAAGATTTTTAATAAAACATGTTAGACTTTTATTTGTAAATTTATGACATTCTTTTGCCAAAAATAACTAACTTTTATTACTATACAACTGTTCTTTCAGTCTTTACATTTTTATTTTTGAGAAGTTTTTGCTATAGGGCATGTGCTCACCAAAAGACAGAGAGAAACAGAGAGAAAAAAAAATTGAGAAATCACACCCCCAGGGGATATGGCCACACTGCAATTCCTTTTTCCCCATTCTCATCCCAGGATCTTGGACACACACGCACACTCGCCCAGCATGAGTTTAAGCAACGAGGTTAGGGAATCGAATTCCGGTCTACTACATGGGAGTCCAGCGACATAGCCATTATGCGAACTGCTGTTCTCCAGTCTTTACATTTTTAGAATGGAAGCACTCTCATCTTTAACATATCTAGGTAACCATTTTGACAAAATTACTTGCTTTTCCAAGAGTCAACTACAAACTTTTTCAAAGAGCAAATCAAATGTTATTGTTAGTACAGTAGAATTCAAATGGAAACTAAATTTCAGATCTTTATTTTTATGTATGTATATTATATTTACTTGTCTTTCTCAACGAATTTTTCTAATTTATTGTCTCATTTTATAACAATTTCTTACACATAATTAATGAACTTGCTTATATTTAAATTATTTGTTTTATTTTACTAATTATTATGATTATTTTATAGTTTTTTTAGGTGTGTGTACCACCAAAGAAAGACAGAGAACAAGACAGAGAGGCCCAGGATTTAAAACACAGTCAACCATGTGAGAGTCCAGTGCCTTAAGCATGATGCCACCTGCTGGTTCCATGATTTAGTGTTTCTTTAAAATGCAAACTTATTTATAAACCAAGTAGGATATCCTGAGACTATATGCACCAAAAGTGATTCAGTATTTTAAAACTGGATCACTGTTCCTTCTTCCATGATTTTTGAAGACAGTATAAAAATTAAAATTAATTCTGTTATGAGTAAGACAGGCCCAATAAATAACTGCAGACACTTGTAAATCATCCATGCCAGTAAAAGAGCACAACTGCTCAGATGCTCCCCAAATGGTCATTCTGAATTTACAATATTCTAACATTTCTTCCAATATTTTGTCCATCTTAATTCTGTTCATTCTAAGTTATGTTAAGGTTCTATTGTGACTATTTCCCATACTTTCTCTTCCCATCATTATATAAAATCAAGGACAGGGTAAGACATGGTGAAGTTGAGGGGACAGAGAGGAACAAGAATGTAATGGGAAGAAGCCAGCCTCCAAGGACAATTCACAGAGAAAACACAGAGTGGATCAATTATGTACAACTAATGTAGAACTCCCTTTACAGAAAAAGGTTTATTCTCTCTATATAATCTTTTTCAGTACCACAAAATATATGCCTAAGCAGATGGCTTGGTGGTTAGGGTGACTGGGTTTCCACATGAGCTACCACAGTTTGAGTTCTGAGTCTGGAGGCTTAAAAACCATGCCAGGCATGTGTGTGAGCATGCTCAAAATACTGAGAAGAGACTAGAGAATGGTTGTATGCAGCATGGCCATGTCCCTAGAAGGTGATTTTCACTTTTCTTCTGCCTTTCTCCTTTCTGGTAAGCACACTTGCTCAAAGGGAAAAAGCTAAATACAAAATAATTTTAAAAAAATCACTTCAGGATCAGAGGTGATTTGATGGTTACGGAGCACTCCCATATGACTGACCATGGTTTGAATCTCAGACCTGTAATGTGGAAAATCATACCAGGCATGAGTGTATGCCTGGTGCCCAAATCACAGGAAGAGAATGGAGCAGAAGGGATTGTTTTGTGGCCATAACCCCTGGGGAATGATTTCTTTTTCTCTCTCAATATGTGTCTCTAGTGAGAGCATATGATCTATGGCAGAAATAATTTTTTTAAAAAATGAAAAAAAAATGCCTCCCAATATCATCAGGTCCTTGTGAAGAATATTTACTTGCCAGGGAAGAATAGGCTAGTCTGCCTCTCCTGCAGATCCCAATTCTAGTTTTTGCAGAAGTATCTTATAAAGAACTTGGGCCACCACATGTACAGCATGATAGATAAAATAGCTGGGGTCAGACACTGTCATCATGTAAAAATTAAATGGTAGAAACTCTATGGAAGAATTTGGTTGGCAGTCTCCAAGTTTGCTACACAGTGGCCCAGTAAGTGAGCAATTAAAAAAGGAAACCCAGAGTCGACTGAAATAAAAATCTTCTGGGTATTGGAAAGGGTTGACTGTCTTGAGGAATTGTTTAAAGCCAGGAATATTCCTTTTCTGGTTTGAAAGAAAAAGGCTTCCATGGAAAGAGTATGGCATGTTACTCAAAATATGCAAACTATCTTCCAACTCTGAGAAGCAGAGATTTCTCATGATCCATACCTTTCCCAAAATTAAATAAAAGTTTTGTTTCAATCCCAAGCTCAGGATACTCCATTCATCACCATGTATTATATACACATTTGCAGATGACATTCTGATCCTTTTTACAAAAAAGTCACGATATAAAAGGACACCTTTTGTGGCCGGGAGCTTTTCTGTAAAGGCCACACAGATATCCTTTTCTGTCATCTTTGCCTTTACATCCTGGAGGAACTGCTCCCCTTGCATATCATCAGATACATAGAGCGCCACCCATGTCCGGCCAAAATGCAGCAACAAGCAGATGATTCCATGAGCCAGAGAGCTGTCCTTGGTGGCCATCTGATAAACTGATAGAAATTGGTCTTTATTATTAAGGATGGGGTCAAAAGGGCCATATGTGACCTGAAAGAAAAAAAAAAAAAGCCTTGTGCTTTTTTTTATACACACTGTTAGATGCCAGGTTGGGGTCATTTAACTAAAATTCAGACTTCTCAACTTTTTCTGTTTGTTTTCAATTTTTACTAAAATTAAGAGGTGAGGAGGAGTTATTTCCAAAGCTTGCCAGTAAGGCAAATGAGTTAAAAACCTTTTTTAAAAAAAATTATTGAACTAACTGCCCTGAAGTTTCTGCATGTGAAATGTAGCTACAATACTGAGCAAAGTATGTGGCCTCCCAAGTACATCAGTCACCTATGTACGAGTGTCTTGTACAGCATAAAACTGCAAGACATGAGTTGATTAAAAAATAATTAGTATATGTTATGTGTAATAAACTTAAATTTACAAAGGCTTTCCCAAGCACGGATCTGAATCTGTTTCTAGAGAAGAGAGGAATCCTGTATTAGCCATTTACCCATCACAGACTGCACCAGAGCATTTCTGGGGGCTGGTTGGATTTGCCAGTGGGCCAGTGAGGTCAGTGGGCAAATTAATAAATGTTATTCAATTGATTAACTTTACAATCTAGTTTTTTTTTTTTAATCTTAAAAAATAAAATGTTTTGCCTATTTGGTGACAGTCAAAAGGCAATGCAAAAATTTTACTCTGACCCAGTTCCCCTTGCAGTCAGAGCCCCTCGCCTTGGAAAGTGTGAATTGCCCTTCTTTTCTGTAAAGAAGATGAACTGTACTTTGCATTTTGTGTACTTGTAAGTGAAAGAACATACCATCAATTTTCCTAGTTTGAATATAGAATTGTAACACTATACAGTGTACATGTCAGGACTGTGTGTATATTTCCAAGCACACTTACAAGCACACTCTAACCATATGTGTATAATTAACAAATCTGTATATGCTTATGCCTGAGCAACATTTTTTGCAATTCTTGTTTATATTGTCTCTAAAAATGTGTAATTTTTATTTTGAAAAATACTGTTTTGGAATCTGCCAAAATATTAAAATAACCTGGTTCTGAATTTAGTGTGATATTTAAAAATTTCTCCCTTACACAAGGAGGAGTTAATTCTCTACCTGTTTAGATAATACAATGGAATATTCAGTGAAGAGATTTTATGCTGTGGAAATTATTCTATTTTGTCAATATGACCATGAGAAAACTGTATTCAATCCCATTATTTTGAGAAAGGGTATGTGACTAGTACAGGTAACAATATCACTTCCAGACCAAAGCATGAAAGAAAAACTATGAGGTTCAATATATGCTTTATTGTATACAGTGAGAACTGAGGTATGCATAAACTTCATAAAGGTGGTGCAACAAGATGTTGGTGATTCTGCATCCTGAGCCCATGTGACAATGTGGATCAGAGGCTTCCTTCCCTAGATGCCAAGTTTAAAATACTAAACTCTGAGAAAAAATTATGTATTGAATTTTTTATACTGTATCTTATCGACACAGCTTAAAATATATTGTCTTGAAAACACAAGCATATAGCCTCTATGATATTTTTAAAACAAATTTTTCCTACAACATAATTATTTTATGCTAATGCTGTATTTACCAGTAATGTCTCCTGAAACTTTTACAAGACAATTTCCTTGGAAGAACCTCTGAGGTGGAGAGTTGTCATGCTGAGAGTAACTGGAACTGCTTCTAAGGGATCCACCTGCATGGATGTGAGAAAGGGCAGAGGGAGCTGGTAAACCTCAGCTGGGGGAACTGAGTTATTTTGTGAGTTTGGAGGATCTCCAGTGCTGGAATATTATTTATTTTTCCAAAGTGATAATGCATGCAAAGGTTTTTATATTTTTGTGTCTAATTTTTCTCTGAATGCCCCTTAATATTGTCCTGCCCCAAAACGGGATGGTTCCCTAAACCGTGTGCACTTTTTAGAAAGCATCTTTAAGAGAACCATCAATACTCCCATCACTGGGGTTTGGATGTCATGGCTATGGAGAGAAATTTGGGTGAAACTTAACAGATATTGCTGCTTTTTTATTTTTAATTTGTTATAGGGCAAGTTAAATTATGTGTGCTTGCCACAGAGAGATAGAGAGATAGTGAGAAATCACCCCTCATAAGGGATGGTCATACCAATATCCCTTCTATGTTGGATTTGGGGCACATATGCCCAGTATATTCTTCAGGATACCAAAATCAAGATTTGAGCGAAGCAGTCAGCCAAGTGAAATCCAGCCACATTAACCACCATAACACCAGCTGGCCTACCGCAGCTCTTTTTCTTTTTAATCCTTGTACTGTTAATAGTCCCATGACCTAAAAAAGAACCTTGCCTTTTTTGCTCTGTTTAAGCAAATTGTGTTCAAACAACCAAGAGAAGTGCTGAGGGCCTCTAGATATATGTAAACCCAGCTTCCATGTTTTCTTCACTCAGATCTAAGAGGATTACATTAAGAGCTATCCAATTTTCATTCTTTAACCTGACTACCCACTTACCTGTGGACTTTTGTAGAGCTCCAATAGGGTTCCAACTTGGGCTGAAAATGTTGGCATGTTTCCTGCAATAATAGCAACAGGTTGTTTCTGTATCTGGCAGTTGTAGTTTGGCAGGGACTGATATCCTCCAGTGAGCAAAAATAGAGCACTTTCTAAAGTTCTTTTATCACTGGGAAATGCATTGTGGAAAGCATAACCAAGGGAGTGGTTGGGGAACAAATGCAGACTCTTATTGATCTGCCCAATGGCAAAGTAAAAGGCCAGTATATATCGATAGTTTTTCCATTGGTACCTAAACAGAGGGAAGATCATTAGAAAATACAGTCAAGTCATGCAATTCAGGGTAAATCCTTCAGCCAAGCCCAAAGACATAAATTTATAGGCCCAGGTTGCAATTCAGAGATTCTCCTGCAATGGTACACAGAGCTAGTGTGAATAATGTTCCCAGGTTTTCAGAAAACCTCGAATGTATTTTTCTCTCTGCTTAAGCAAATCACGTCAAAACAATGAAGAGAGGCTCTGAAGGCCTTGTGAGTGAGATGAGGTATCGTTTAGCTGGATAATAACACTGTTGTCTGAATAGAGATGATTTTAAAGGAGGATCAATAATATAGGAAGAAAATAAAAAATTTCTTTAAGAATATGACTTAAGAATTTCCCACTTCTCCTTACCCCACAGTACTCCCTCCAGCTCTTCAGCAGAACCCATTCCCATCTCCAGACCCCTGACCTAAGGGACACTGAAGCAAGGCCTCCCTGCCCCAGCTCCAGCTTCAGTTGCCCAACACCAGTGACCCTCTCTCTGTAAGCAAGGTAGACCTTTTTTCCCCTTCTCTTCTTCTTTCTTTTGTTAATTTACCATTTTTCCTTACCCCACAGGACTACTCCAAGCTCTTCAGAAGATCCCATTTCCATCTCCATACCCCCAGCGAAATCGTGCACTGCACACTTTCTTTATTCTCTTTCATACTCTTTTATCTTCCATCTTATATTGTCATCTCCTGCCAATCCTCCATGCACCATAAGGGGCTAGACAGGTCTAGAATCACAATTTTCAAATATCCTGGAATTGTGATGCTCCCTGGGATTCTCGCTTTTACATAACCACTTCCATAAAAGGAAAGACTGCTCTTCAGACTCCTGAATAGAAGACTCCTCCTGTGCAGACCACATTGCAAAACACAGCAGAAGAGAGACTTTGGCACACATCAGTCAACAAAAAAGGAAGCACAGTTGTTTCCAGTGAAAGAAACATTTTCCAAAAAGATATCCAAAAGTGAATACCTCTCCCCATGGCTAGAAGTAGAAAAAGATCCTCAGGTCTGAATAATCAAGGAAATATGTCTCCATCAAACTAACACAGTAACTCCCTCCATCTCTTAAAAAAACAGATATTACCAAAATGTCAGAAAAAAATTAAGAACATTCATGGTGACAAAATTCTATCAGTAGTTATAGAAATGGGACAATGAGCTACAGGAGATTAGCAAGTCCTTCCAGGATATGAAGAAAGAAATGGACACTCTAAGACTCACATGGAACTATTAGAGATGAAGTCTGTAATACAGGAAAACAAAAATTCTCTTGAAAGTATTAAAGGTCTATTAGACCATACTGGATATTGAATCTCTGATGTAGAAGGTAAAACCTCTGGCCTAGAAAAAAAAATAAAAAGATAGAGAAAATAACAAGAAAACATGAGGATAATGTACAAGAAATATTAGACTACATTAAACATCCAAACATCCGAGTAATTGGTATCCCAGAAGGTGAAGAAATAATATGGGCATGGAAAATCTTATTTTATAAAATCCTGGAAGAAATTGTCTCAAGTCTAGAGAAGCACTTACACATCCAGACCCAAGAAATATAAGGAACTCCAAATAGAACCAACTCAAGAAGAACTTCCCCAAGGCATAACTTAGCCAGACTGGCCAAGACCACAGGTAAAGACAAGATACTGAAATTAGCAAGAGAGAAACAAGAAGTAACTTACAAAGGTCATCCCATCAAGCTAACTCCAGACCTTTCAAAAGAAACAATGCAAGCAAGAAAAGAATGGGAAGACATATTGCAAGTGTTAAGAGACAAACAGTTTCAACCAAAATTATTATATCCAGCAATATTATCATTCATATGGTAAAAAAAAAAAAAATCAAAATCTTCTCAAACAAAGAAAACCTGAAAGAATTTGCCAACACCAGACCAGCTTTTCAAGAAACTCTGAAGAGGGACCAGCAGTTAGCATAATGGCTATGTTGCTGGACTCCCATGTAGTCGACTGTGGTTCAAGTCCCGGCCCTGGTGGCTTAAACTTACGTCGGGCACATGTGCGTGCATGCCCAAAATCCCAAGAGGAGAATGGAGGAGAAGGGATTGCGATGTGGCCATCCCCCCCCAGGGGTGATTTCTCGCTTTCTGTCTCTCTGTCTCTCTCTGTCTGTCTGGTGAGTGCATGTGCCTTTTAGCAAAAACCTCTCCAAAAAAAGAAAAAAGAAAGAAACTCAAAAAAAGAAACTCTGAAGAGAGTCCTGTTCTAGGAAAAATAAGAATTATCAGCCAGAAAAAATGGTGAAAGACAACCAAGACAATGGCCAACTTAAAGGTAAGGACAAGTCTGGAAATATCGATAATAATATTGAATGTTAATAGATTAAATTCTCCTATCAAGAGACACAGACTGGCTGAATAGATATAAAAACAGAGTGCCTCTATTTGTTGTCTACAAGAAATTCATCTCATGGATAAAGACACACATATATTAAAAGTGAAGTGTTGGAAAAAAGTATTCCATGCAAATGGGAACCAAAAAGAAGCTGGAGTAGCGATACTAATTTCTGTCAAGATAGGCTTTAAAACAAAAACTGTTCAAGAGACAAAGAATGGCACTATATTGTAGTAAAAGGGTTAATCTATCGAGAAGATATAATGTTAATAATTATCTATGTACCTAACACAGGAGCACCCAAATATGTGAAAGAAAGACTGTTAGAGCTAAAAGGAGAGATAGATTGCAACACAGTAATTATTGGAGACCTCCACATCCCACTATCTCCAGATCATCTAGACCAAAAATAAGTAAAGAGGTAAAGGATCTAAATGATACCATAAATCAAATGGACTTAACAAACATCTATAGAACTTTCCACCCGAAAACCACTAGATATAGTTTTTTCTCACCCCCACAAGGAAACTTTTCAAAGATTGAACACATGACAGGGCACAAAGCAAGCTTCTACAGATTCAAAGGTAGTTTTCCCTTCAAGTCTAGCATCTTGTTGTTTAAACAAACTTTTTGTTTAAAAAAAGAAAAAAACTATATTATCCAGAATCTTTTCTGATCATGATGGAATTAGACTTGATTTTAATTTTATGAGAAATTCTCAAAAATACACAAATACATGGAAACTAAATAGCCTACTCCTGAATGACTATGTAACTACTGAAGAAATTAAGACTGAAAAAAAAATTCATGGAGACCAATTACAATAAGGACATGAGTTTCTAAAATCTTTAGGACACTACAAAAGCAGTTATGAGGGAAGTTATAGCCATTAGTGCACATAAGAAGAAGACAGAAAGAAGGCAAATGATCAACTAACATCATGCCTCAGAAAATTGGAAAAGCAACAGCAAAAATATACAAAAAAAAAAAAAAAAAGAAACTCCAGGAGAAAAGAAATAATAAAGATTTGAGAGAAATAAATGAAATAGAAAATAACCAAACTATACAGAAAATAAATGAAAGAAAAGGCTGGTTCTTTCAAAAGACAAACAAGATTGACACATCATTAGTCAGACTAATTAAGAAGAGAGAAAGGAACCAGATAAATCAAATTCACAATGAATCAGGTAACATTACAAAAGACATAACAGAAATACAAAACATCATTAGAGGATACTATGAGCACCTCTATGCCAACAAAGAATACATGGATGAGATGGGAAAATTCCTGGACATGTATAATCTACCAATATTGACTCAGGAATGCATAGAAAGCCTGAATAGACATATAACATACAATGATATTTAATCAGTAATAAATAACCTCTCAACAAAGAAAAGTCCAGGACCTGTTGGCTTCACTTTCAAATTTTACAAAACTTTTAAAGAAGAGGTAACTCTCATTCTACTCACACTGTTTCTAGAGATCCAAAAAGAAGGAACCCTTCCAAATTAATTCTATGAAGCCCCCATAACCATCATTTCCAAAATGGTTAAGGATATGACAACAAAAGAAAACTACAGTCCTATATCCCTGATTAATATAGATGCAAAAATGCTCAACAAGATACTTGCTAACTGTATTCAACAGCATATAAAAAAGATTGTTCATCACGACCAGGTAGGCTTTATTTCAGGGATGCAAAGGTGGTTCAACATACTCAAAAACATATGTGTAATACACCATACTAACAGAAAGAAAAGTAAAAAACATATGATTATTTCAATTGTTGCAGATCAAAACCACAATGAGATACCACCTAACCCCAGTCAGAATGAAGATTAAAATAACAAATAATGGTAAGTGCTGGAGAGGATGTGGTGAAAGGGGGACACTCCTACACTGTTGGTGGGAATGTAAATTGGTCCAACCAGTGTGGAGAACAATATGGAAGTTCCTCAAAGATCTTCAAATAGAACTACCATATGATCCAGCAAGTCCACTCTTGGGTAACTACCCAAAGAATAGGAGAGCACTCAGTCAGAAAAGCGCTTGCATAACTATTTACATTGCAGCATTATTCATGATTGCTAAGTCATGGAACCAACCCAAATGTCCACAAACTGATGAATGGATTGAAAAATTATGGTACTTATATTCCATGGAATACTATTCAGCCATAAAAAACAAGGCCCTGGAATTTGATAAACAGTGGACAAATATGGAATATTTGTTGCTGAGTGAAGGAGAGGCATTGTATGTCCCCACTTAATATATACCGAGTGTCTGCACCCTATGACTGAAACTAATTGACTAAAGGATATAGAAACACAGTATATAAATGTAAATACCAGATAGAGTGTGTGTGAAAGAGGAGGGTCTGAGGAAGGACATTTGGGGCAGGGACAGGGAGGCAAAGCATCAATGGCACAAAGAGGTGTGGTATTATCTGTTGAAGATATTTTG
>NW_006159796.1:135683-139532 GCF_000334495.1 Tupaia belangeri chinensis
TATGACTGCTTTAGCAGTGTCCCAAAGATTATGGAAACCCATGTCTTTATTGTCATTGGTTTCCATGAATCTTTTGATTTAAGTCTTTATTTCTTCAGTAGTTGTGGATTCATTCAGGACTAGGTTTTTTAGTTTCCATGTATTTGAGTATTTTTGAGGATTTATTTTAAATTTAAACACAAGTTTAATTACATTATGGTCGGAGAAGATGCAGGATATAGTTTCTATGCCTTTGAATCTGTAGAGGTTTGCTTTGTGTCCTATGATGTGGTCAATCTTCGAGAAGGCTCCATTTGGCGGTGAGAAAAAAGTGTATGCCGAGGTTTTTGGATGGATAATAACTTTAAAAATTAATTAAAAATGAATATGACTAAAACGTGCACACATTCACTATTCATACATTTAAAAGATGTATATAGAGACAAATTAAAGATATGTATATTTATAAAATACAAAATCATTTAAAGATTTTTAAATATAACATCAACAATTGGACTAAGGCTGTTACTACATATATCACCTAAAGTTTTTCACATTTTCTGTAATGAGAACTTTAGTATCATACTCTTTTGGCAGCATTAGAATAAATAGTACTCAATCATGTGTTACATTCACCATACATACACTCACCTTCATAATCCTTCCAGAACTGGGTATGCCCACATGTCACCTAGTTTCTATTTAGTTACAGAAACCATGATTAAAACATTTCTTACTTTTCCTATGTTCTGAAACATTTAAATAGCACCTGTCAGGGCCAGCAGGTGGCATGGTATTTAAGACTTTGGACTCACACATGGTTGACCACATTTCAAATCCCAGACCTGGTGGCTTGAGTTCTCACTTTCTCCCCACTCCTCTCTGTTTCTCTGGTGAGCACACATGCCTGTTGCAAATGAAAAACAAAATAATAATTATGACAAATAGTACTAAATAAACAATTCTTTAAAGAAATAAATAAAAGTATAAATAGTATCTGGCTTGCCAGTTTTTCAACCATTTGGCACATTTCAGGTACGTTTAGGTGACTTTTTCTATATTTTATATACTATTATGTTAATTCTGAAAAAAGTTGTTAAATACACTTTTGTTCAAAATTAAACATTTAATTTAAATCTTCTATTCAATTACTGGCAGCATCAAGTGGTTTTACAAATTCGTAAAAAATTTTTCTATGTAGTTAATTGGTCTTCATAATTGTACATTTTCCCCTTGAAAATTCTCAGTTTTAAAAAGAATATTTGCTAAATGTATGTTTTGAGTTTTGAAAATAGCTCATTTTTTCGTTATTAAATTAGTGTTATATATTGTCTTTGTTTCTCTATTCTCTGTTTAATTATTCTGGTGTTAATTTATTAAATTTAAACCTTAATTTAAACATTCAAAGTGTTTTTTCTTTTCTTTTTTGAAAGGTTGTTGTCATAGTGTGTGTACCGAGAGAGAGAGAGAGAGAGAGAGAGAGAGAGAGAGAGAGAGACCATGGAGAGACCATGAGAGTAAAAGAGAGAAATCACTCCCCAAGAATGTATGGCCATGCTGCAATCCCTTCTCCTTCATGTTCTTTTTTGGGATTCTGGGAACACACTTACATGTTACCAGCATAATTTTGAAGCCATCAAGTTCAGGACTCATACTGAGTCAGCCAAGTGGGAGTTCAATGACTTAATGCTCCACCATCTACTGGTCCACTGATTTGTTAATTAAGCATGATAGACTAAAGATTTTTATGTAATCAGGATTCTGTTTTTTTCTGAATTGGTTCTTATGTTTTATTTTCATCTTTTTCTTGCTATAGGGTTTGTGCACTCACCAGAGTGAAACAGGGAGAGAAAGAGAGAGAGAGAGAGAGAGAGAGAGAGAGAGAGATAGAGAGATAGAATTCATCTCCAGGGAAGAAGGTCATGCCGTGATTCCTTCTCCATTCTGCTCTTGGGATTATTGGACATGCAGGCATACTCCCACCTGTCATGTTTTTCAAACAACTTAATTCAGTACCCCAATCATGTAGTCAGCCATGTGGGAAGCAGCTGCCTTAAGCTCTATGCTGAGTTAGGAGGTAGACCCCACTCTAGGTAGATAGGAGATGAACTCCCCATAAAGCAGTTACTGTGGTTTTGCTTTCTGTGGTCTGGTGAATATTCACTAAACCCCCATTACTAGTTTCAAAGGAATTTATGATTCCCCCTTGGGTGGTCTAAAATCAGACTTAAATCAGTCACTGTGTGGAGCACAAATTATGAGATTCAAGCTTCTGGGTCTGCAACTAGAATCATGACCACATCAGAGTACAACACCTCGGCCACTATTACACTTGCTAGCTTGTGCTAGATAAAGGTTTAATCAGACTTCTGAAAATTCTCCCAGGCCTATCTGTAAACTTGTATATAATTCATATAAGTGGATTTGGCCAGAAGGTCTATTACCTGTAATATTACTACTTAATAATTTCCTATCCAATCATTCCCACCTTGCTCTTTGGGTGCAAATTTTTACTTACCCTTGATATATTGAGATTTGAACCTAATATTCTTGAAATACTGCAAAATCTCATGGCTACATTTCTCATGCATATTTTGAGACTTATAAAAAGAAGCTTTATTTACTGTGCTGGAAAAGATATCATGAAGGGACAAGGAGGTGGCATTGTGGTCAAGGTACTGGATTTTCTCATGGCTGACCACAGTACATGTCTTGGGCCTGGAAGCTTGAAAATTATAACGGGAATATGTGCATGCATGCCCAAAATCCTCAGAGGAGAATAGAGCATAAATTGGGGGGTGGCTATCATCACTTGTTTATATATGGTGGCAGCCTTCCTATACCTATGGTTTCTCTACAAAGCACACTTCTACCATCCCCAGTCAGCAGCAAGCACCCAGAGTCAGCACCTTGATTCTACATTAACTTCATGTCATGATCTCAGTGTCACAGTATGCATGGGGGACATCACTATATGGGTCTTAGTGGCAAAAGTGTTAAGGTACCAACAATCATACTCATTCTGAGCCTCCCAAAGATTGAATATGAATATAGTGCTGATGGAATGGACAACAAGCTATATTAATTCTCTCTTTTATATTGAAAGAAATGAAGAAACACTAAAATGAGAAGAAGAAAGATGATAAAAAGATAACAAAGCATCCTGAGTTCACAACTTTGTTCTTCTCTCATTTCTGTGCACACTTGATATTTTCAATGCGATTAATCACATGCACATACGTGCCAACTACATTATTACACATGCATAAACACATTTACACATACATACAACCAAAAACTTACAGAGGTCTTGACACTACTTGAGGTGGCCTCATTAGAATATGTAGTTGGCTTACAGTTTCTTTCTCTTCCATGGTATGAAGAGGGAAAAATCCACCCAGTACCAGGTTCCCATCCTTGTAGACACTTGGCTTCCAGTATGTACGACAGCTAAAATGTTTCATCTCACATGCCATTTGTAAAGGCTGCAGAAGTAGCAAGACACTAATCAAAGGTAATAGCATATTATGATTTGGTTCAAACTATTTTTTCCCTTTTGGTTTTACGCGGTCTGCCTTCAACCTGTACAAAATGTGTTCCAGACTGGCATAACAGACAGGGACATAACTAAACTTTAGAAAGGCATTTCTACAGCAGCCATGGTGCTGAGACTTGTGCTTTATCTGAACAGCTCTGGTTTCCCTGTCTTTTTATTGTTTCACTCAAGTCCCATCCAGGGGCTCTGGGGATCTCTCTGCCCTGGGGCTCTGCATCTGTCACCTTCCATTTTAGTGAAAAACAATTTGGGAAAAACATGTTTTGCACTGTTTTTCTCCCCCAGACTTTATGATTTCATAATGGACAGGTAAG
>NW_006159796.1:144356-150279 GCF_000334495.1 Tupaia belangeri chinensis
ATTCTCTGAGGCATGATGTTAAGTGATCCATTTGTCTTCTTTCTGTCTTCCTCTTATGAACACTGATTGCTATAAACTTCCCTCTTATGACTGCTTTAGCAGTGTCCCAAAGATTATGGAATCTCGTGTCCTCATTGTCATTAGCTTCCATGAATCTTTTGATTTTGGACTTTATTTCATCGGTAGTTGTGGAGTCATCCAGTAGTAGGTTATTTAGTTTCCATGTATATGAGTATTTTTGAGGATTTCTCTTGAAATTAAACTCAAGTTTAACTCTGTCATGGTCAGAGAAGATGCTGGGAATAGTTTCTATGCCTTTGAATCTGTAGAGGCTTGCTTTGTGCCCTATGATGTGGTCAATTTTCGAAAAGATTCCATGTGGGGGTGAGAAAAAAGTGTATCTTGTAGTTTTTGGATAGAAAGTTCTATAGATGTCTGTTAAGTCCATTTCATTTATGGTATCATTCAGATCCTTTATCTCTTTATCCATTTTTAGTCTAGATGATCTCTCCTGAGGGGATACTGCAGTGTTGAAATCTCCAACAATTAGTGTATTGCAGTCTATCTCCTCTTTTAGATTACACAGTGTTTCCTTCACATATTTGGGGGCTCTTGTGTTGGGTGCATAGATATTTATAAGAGTGATATCTTCTTGATCTATTGATCCTTTTACTACAATATAGTGCCCTTCCTTGTCTCTTTGAACAGTTTTTGTTTAAAAGGCTATTTTGTCAGAAATTAGTATCGCAACTCCAGCTCTTTTTTCGTTCCCTATTGCATGGAAAACCTTTTTCCAACCCTTCACTTTCAATCTATGTATGTCTTCATCGATGAGGTGGGTTTCTTGTAGGCAACAGGTAGAGGCTCTCTGATTTTTTATCCATTCGTCCAGTCTGTGCCTCTTGATTGGGGAATTTAATCCGTTCACATTTAGTGTTATTATCGATGTAACTGGATCTGTCCCAACGTTTAAGTTGGCCATTGTCACAGCAGTCTTTTATTCCTTTGTTTCTGTCTGTTAGCTCTTTAGTTTTCCTAGAACAGTACTTCAGGGTTTCTTGAAGAGCTGTTCTGGTGCTGGCAAATTCTTTCAGGTCTTGTTTGTCTGAGAAGATTTTAATCTTCTTTTCCCATATGAAGGATAATCTTGCAGAATACAATAATCTTGGTTGAAATTGTTTCTCTCTTAACACTTTCAATACATCTTCCCATTCTTTAATTGCTTGCATTGTTTCCGTTGAGAGGTCCAGAGTTAGCCTGATGGGATGACCTTTGTATGTCACTTCTTGTTTCTCTCTTGCCAGTTTTAGTATCATGTCTTTATCTGTGGTCTTGGATAGTCTGGCTATGATGTGCCTTGGGGAAGATCTTCTAGGGTTGATTCTAACCGGGGTCCTTTGTATTTCTTGGGTCTTG
Organism: Tupaia belangeri chinensis; assembly: GCF_000334495.1. Lineage (NCBI taxonomy): Eukaryota > Metazoa > Chordata > Mammalia > Scandentia > Tupaiidae > Tupaia > Tupaia belangeri. The sequence continues at coordinate 145,773 of NW_006159796.1, forward strand.
ATGCTTGAGTGCCTCTCTAGACTCAGGAAATTTTCTTTCAGGATTTCATGGAATAGATTTTCCATGCCGTTATTAATTTCTTCACCTTCTGGGATGCCAATTATTCTGATATTTGGGTGTCTTATGGAATCTAGTATTTTTCGTATATTATCCTCGTGTTTTTTTGTTATTTTCTCTATCTTTTTGGTGGTTCTTTCTAGGTCAGAGGTTTTATCTTCTACATCAGAGATACGATCTTCAGCATGGTCTAATCAACTTTTAATGCTTTCAAGGGAGTTTTTGATTTCCTCTGTTCCAGACTTTATCTCTAATAGCTCCATCTGGTTCTTTCTCAGAGTGTCCATTTCTTCTTTCATATCTTGGAATGACTTCCTCATTTCTTGGAGTTTGTTGTCTCTTTTCTGTTCCAACTCTAAGAATTTGTTCACCATAAATGTTCGAAATTCTTTGTCTGACATTTTGGTAACATTAGCACAAAAGATTGAGGGGAGTTACTCTGTACTTTTGATGGAGATGTATTTCCTTGTTTATTCATACCTGAGGCTCTTCTTCTACTTCCAACCATTAGAAGATGTATTTACTTTGAATACCTCTTGTGGGAAGGTTACTCCAACTATGAGTAAGTGACCTTCCCTTTTGCTGCAGATTAATCTTTGCCAAAGTCTCTCTTCTGTTGTTTATACCAATGTGGTATCAAGAGAGGTACTCTGTTGACGTGTCTAGGGGGTGGGCACTTGGGCTGGGGGTCAGCAGGTGAGCTGAGTGGGCAGTGATTTCCCTGCCTCAGAATTGCTGGCTGGCCAGAGTCCTGCCACTGGGTCTGTGGCCTGTGCTGGGGACAGGACAGGCTAGGGGGTTGGCGTTTGGGCTGGGGGTCTGCAGGTGATCTGAGTGGGCAGTGATGTCCCTGTCTCAGAATCACTGGCTGACCAGAGGCCTGCCGCTGGGTCTGTGGCTTGCTGCTGGGGACAGGACAGACTAAGGGGTGGGCGCTTGGACTGGGGATCTGCAGGTGAGCTGAGTGGGCAGTGATGTCCCTGCCTCAGAATCGTTCTGTGAGTTTTAGTTTTCAATACTCTACTTACATGTAAGATGATGAGGTGTATGTCTTTGTATACCTGAGTTATTTCAATCAGCATAATGTCCTCCAAGTTTATCCCTATTGTTGAATAACCGAATATGTTTTGTTACTTTTAGGGTGCATGTGATCATCAGAGACTGAAGGAGAGAAACATTTCCCAATGGAGCTTCATCATGCTTCAATCCCTTCTCCATTTCTCCATTCTGTCAGGATTTCAGGAATATACATACATATACATAGTATGTTTCTTAAGCCACCAAAAGTGGGATTCAACCCATGGTCAATTATATGGAACCCTGATCTTTTAAACAGTAGGCTATGAAGCTGGTATGCAGAATTCTATTTTAAGGGCTGGATAATATTCTATCATATACATATATAAAAAGTTTTCTTAAAATACTTATTAATTATTATTATTTTTATTTAATTTTCTATTAGACACATGCTCACCAGAAAGAAACAGATAGTGAGCAAGAGAGAGAGGGAAAGTGAGGGAGTAAGCTGACAGGTCTGGTACTTGAACTGTGGTCAACCACGTGGGACCAGCACCTCAAACACCACAGCACTTGCTGGTCCATGTAATATGTTTTTATACATTTGTATGTAATAGTTATGTTAATGTCTTATTATAACTATTATGAATAAATTTGTAATGACATGAAAGCATGAATATATTTTTGATATATTAACTCTATAGTTTTTACATATAACCAATTATGCAATTCTTAATTCACATGGTAGTTCTATTTTAATTTTCTGAAAAACCTTAGAAAAGTATTTTCCATTGTGTTTAACCAATTTATATTTTTACCAACAATGTTCAATAGTTCTTTTTCCTTCTTGTATTTATTGAATTTTTTTTAAAGAATAGCTATCTTAAGAGATGTGAGCTGTGCCAGGCGCGTGTGCGTGTGTGCCCAAGATCCCGAGAGGAAAACAGAGAAGGGATTGTGGCATGGCCATCCCCCCTGGGGGGTGATTTCTCGCTTTTTCTCTGTCTCTCTCTTTGTCTGTCTGGTGAGCACATGTGCCCTATAGCAAAGACAGCTCCAAAAAAAGAAGAAGAAAAAAAAAACTCAAAAAAAGAAACTAAAAAAAAAAGAGATGTGAGCTAGGGGCTGGCAGGTGGTGTGGTTGTTGAGACACTGAACACCCACATGGCTGACTATGGTTTGAGTCCTGGAACTGGTGGCTTGTTTTTTCACTTTCCTTGTCTCACTCTCTGGTCAAATTAGAAAATAATAACAGATAAAATTAAAAAATATTTTTAAGTGAAAGGGCCATAATATGATATTTCACAATTGTTTTCATTTGTATTTTTCCAATGATTATTGATGTCAAGTGTTTATTCATATGCCTATCCGCCATTTGTATACTTTCTTCTGAAAAATTTCTATCCAAGTCCTTTGCACTTTTCACCCTCAGTTATTTGCTTTCAGAATATTAAGTTTTTAATTCATTTTGAATATTAACTTTTTGTGTAATATATTACTTACCAATATGTCAGTAATTCTTCAGTTCCTCAAATCTATTTTTGTTGTATTTGTTGGACAGAATCATTTTAGTTTTATATAATTTTCTTTATTATTGCTTTTCTTATTTTTTTGCAACCTAAAAATATTTACTTATTAAAACTATACCAATGCTTTAATCAACTATACAAAAGATAACGAGGCAAACATGTGCATTTATAGAACTGAAAATCACTTATCTAACTTCTCCTACCACAATCTCTTCTCCTCCATTCTTTACTCATAATTTTAAACAAAGACAGACACTCAACATGAGTTTCAATCCACCATGAATAGGATTAAAACTGCAGTCAGTCTAGTGGGAGCCCAGCAATGTAATCATTATGCCATCTTCTGGTCCTAAAGATTGGAAAATTGATTAATAATCTTAGGAGGTAACCAAAGTCTAAACATGTATGATTCATATGTTTTTTATAAACAGTCTTAAAATAACTATTTGAAAAATTATTTATTTATTTATTATTTTTTCTCAATACAGTGACACACAGGCCCTGTCACAGGCATGTGTGTGAACTAGAGAGAGACAGAGATACAGAGAGGGAGCATAAAAGTGAGAAAGCAAGCTGCCAAGTCTGAGATTGAAACCATGATCAACCATGTGGGAGTCCAGTGCCTCAACCACCATGTCACCTGCTAGATCTGTAAGCTAATTTTGTACAGCATCTTGAATTGTAGCATTTTGACCGTGATCTGTCACATGAGGTTAACCTGTAGAATGCTCTACCAGTGACATCATGTTCTTGCTCAAAATGTCTCATATTTTGTCACATTTCAGATGTTGGATGAGGAATTCTCAGTCTGTAGTAACAATGTCAGAAATAAGTAGAGCCAGCAGGTGGTGTGGTGGTTAAGGAACTGGACTTCCACATGGCCAACTGCTGTTTGAGTCCCAGACATGGTAGATTGCTTTCTCATTTTCTCTTTCTCTCTGGTCAAATTAAATAGTAATAATAATAAACAAAATTAAGTAGGTAATCCTTTTAAAATATCAGAAATAGCTAAAATGCAGGACCAGCAATTAGTGTAATGGCTATGTTGCTGGACTCCCACATAGTCGACTACAGTTCGAGTCCCAGACCCAGTGGCTTAAACCCACGCCGGGCACGTGTGTGTGAGTGCCCAAGATCCTGAGAGGAGAATGGAGGAGAAAGTATTGCAGTGTGGCCATCCCGTCTGGGGGGTGATTTCTCACTTTCTATCTCTCTGTCTCTGTCTGGCGAGTACACGCACCCTATAGCAAAAAACCTCCCTCCCCCCCAAAAAAAGAAATAACTAAAATGTATATAAAGCATATAAGGTTATTTTAAAAATTTATATTATGTAAAAACAGCCCAGCTTCCCAAAAATCTAAATAATTTTAAAACTTTTAATCTTGTTTTGCTGTGATCTAAATGCTTTTTAGACCTGCAAGCTGTCAGAGGGGAAGATAGAAAGCCATTTCTTCCAGTTTTAAGATATAACAATGCCCTTTAAACTATTTCTATTTTAATGAATTATTTATTTAATTTATATATTATTATTTTATGTAAAAAAATTTGCTACAGCAAACCTGTGCTCACCAGTAAGAGAGAAAGTGAGAAAGAAAGCCACCGAGTCTGAGACTCAAACTGTGGCCATCCACATGGGAGTCTGACATCTCAACCACACCACCTGCTGGTTGGCCCCAAAATATTTGTTTCTTCACAGGCTCTGTGTCCAGCAGGTGATGTGGTGGTTAAAGCACTGGACTCCTACATGGCTGACTGTAATTTGAATCCCAGACCATGTGCTGGCTCTCTCATTTTCCCTTTCTCTCTGTCTCTCGCTCTCTCAGGTGAGTTAAAAATAATAATAGTTGGACCATCAGAAGGCATAATGACTATGTCACTGAACTCCCACATGGCTGACTGCTGTT
>NW_006159796.1:150356-155847 GCF_000334495.1 Tupaia belangeri chinensis
AAAAATCTTTAAAAATTAATATAATAATAATATTAATAAATAAAATTAAATTAGGAAAAAGTTCTAAGTTAAGGTCATTTGAAAACTTAAATAAAAATAATGGGTTACTTACATTGTTTTTCTTAGCCATAGCATTTATGCCAATTTTATCAAACTTGGATCACATATTTTCATCAAATATGTGGCCAACCTTGAAAAACAAATGGATAAATTTATAAGAAAACTTGAAATATCAATAGGGTAGATAACTTTTATTTTAGCAGGGTTTTGCTATAGGGTGCATGTGCTTGCTAGAGAGAGAAAGAGACCAAGGATGTGAGAGGAAAAGTGAGAAAACACCAGGGCAGATCGCCAGGCTGCAATCCTTCTCCATTCTCCTCCTGAGATACTGAGAATTCACACGCACATGCCTGGTGTGATTTTTCAAGCCACTGGCTCTGAGACTCCTGGTCAGTATGTGGAAGTCTAGATACATAACCGCAGTGCCATCTCCTGGTCAGTATGTGGAAGTCTAGATATAGAACCACAGTGCCATCTGCTGACCCATAAATAATATTTTATAAGAAACACAATTGTCACTACATACAAACTCTTATATTATATTTACTTAATGCCAACTTTCCAACAATTAGTGCATAGTATTTTTTTTTTTTTACCAAATTTTTTAGGTTGCGTGTGCTTGCCAGACACAGAGAGAGAGAGACAGAAAGCAAGAAATCACCCCACAGGGGGGATGGCCACGCCGCAATCCCTTCTCCTCCATCCTCTTGGGATCTTGGGCACACACGCACACGTGCCCAGTGTGAGTTTTAAGCCACCGGGTCCAGGATGTGAACCGCGGTCAACTTTGTGGGAGTCCAGCGACATAGCCATTACGCTAACTGCTGATCCCCATAGTATTTTTTTTTTGAAGCTAATATACTAAAAGAACTGCTGAGAGGATAATAGTTCCTTCTTGTTTTTGGCTACTGATCAAAGTTTATTTTAGTCGAGAAATACCATAGTATATCAAGCAGATTAAAATTCAAAAGTTGACATGGATGGGTTTTGGAACATTGAAGATAAAATGGAAATTGTATTTTATAAGTCCTTTTCTTTGGACTGTGAAGAAACTGCACCGTGTTTTTCACATTATAAAACAGCTTTGTTTCTAATACTAAAAATGAAAAGATTTTTTCTTAAAAAAATTAGTTTTGAGCATGCTGACTTTTCAAAATAGACAAAATGGAAAAATGTTTATTTTTTATTTTTATTTATTTATTTTTAAGTTTGTTTTTTATTTTATTTTATTATTTTTTATTTTTTATTTGCCACAGAGCACATACACTTGGCCAGATGGAGACAGAGCAAGACAGTAAAGGGGAAAGTGAGACCTCAACATCCACAGGGATACTCACACTACAATTTATTCTTCTCTATTCTCCTGGGATTTTGAGGATGTATGCACACATGACCGATGTAATTTTCAAACTACCAAGTCCAGGACTTGAACCTCAGTCATGTGGGAGTACACCTTAACCACTACCCCATCTACTGGCCTCTAATATGTTTATATTTTATTTTTTTAAAGGTTCATTTACTGAATTTTATTTCTGTAGAGCATGTGCACTTACAAGAGAGAGAGGATGTTAAAAAATAAATAAGTGGGAAAGCAAGTAACAAGGACTGGGACTCAAAGTGAGGTCATGTGGGAGCCAAGTGCCTTAACCACTGTGCACTCTATTGGCCCCTATAATGTTTATTTTTGTTATTTATTAAATTTATATATTTAGGATATTTTCTTAAAATACACTAATTAATAATATCGCTTTTATTCATTTGTATTTTTCCTGAGACAGTATTATTCAAACTTTGCATCTTTGACATCAATGTTTCTAGTAGTACTAGAGCCACTTTGAAGAAAGGTTTACTAAGGAATAATTACACACAATAACTTTTTTCTTTGAGGGGAGAAGAGAGTTTTGCCATAGGGTGTGTGCTTGCCAGAGAGAGAAAGAGAGAGATCATACTCCAGTGGAAATGCCCATACCACAATCCCTTCTCCATTCTCCTCTAATGATTGTGGGTGTGCATGCACATGTGTCCAGAGTGACTTTCAAGTAACTGTGATAGGGACTCAAACTGCGGTAAGCCATGTGGTTGTTGTGGCATGAAATATGCAAGGATCGAGACTGCTCAAGAAATTAAAATTTTTGTGAGCCTTTATTCCTGGCCAGGGACTGCCACCCTCACACCACACACAGGTAGCATCAGAAATGACAGTCTTATCAAACAATTTTGCAGATTATTTAAGCATAAAAACCACAAGAGGATTCCCAGCCTTCAGGGAATGTTTGCACTGGAATGGTAGAGGGTTCTTTCTAGGGAGGAAGCAAAAAGAGGGTTAAAGGGTTAAAGGTTGGGGTCGCCATGTGTTGCAAGGGAAGAAGAGCTGCAAGGGCCTCTGGGAAGTGCCACAGGGGCTGTAAAACCACGAGGGTACAATGGGTGGGTACATTTTGCACAATATTATTTTTTGAGAGGTTTTCACTATAGGTCACGTGTGCTCGCCAGACAGACAGAGAGAGACATAGAGACAGAAAGAGAGAAATCACCCCCCAGGGGGGATGGTCACACCACAATCCCTTCTCCTCCATTCTCCTCTCAGGATCTTGGGCACGCACGCACACGCGTCCGGCGTGAGTTTTAAGCCACTGTGTCCGGGACATGAACCGCGGTCGACTACGTGGGAGTCCAGCGACATAGCCATTACGCTAACTGCTGGTTCCCCACAATATTTTTTTATTTACTTTTGGAAGTTGTTTACAGAAGCAGAACAGTAGTTACTGTGTTTTTTACAACATATAACTGTACACAGGGGAGGCCCTGTGGGCTGCTTTCCTAGCCTTGTTAGCTTAGCATACTCTATTTTTTTAACTTTTGTCCATTGTCTGTCACTGTGGAAATCCAGCCCCTTAACAACTGTGCCACCTGCTGGCCAAACGTTGACCTGTTCAAGTGTATAATTCAGTATGTGTCAGTAAATTTTTAGAGTTGTTCAACTATGACAAAAATCCAATTTTACAACGCTTTATCACTCAGAAAAATTCCTGATGGCACATTTCTCTCCAACCCTGCAAATCCACTTCTTTCTGATTTGCTTTTTATGGCCATTTCATGTAAATGGCATGATAATGATCAAAGAAAAAAAGAGCATAATTTTTTTTTCTTAAATTGCATGTTTTGTTCACTTTTTGACCCTGAAGTTTGGTTTATGATTTTGACGTGTCAAGATATCTTTTGTTTTAAAATCAAGCAGATAATTAAAATGCAGTATTTCTCACCCATAACCAAAATAACCTCTTTAAAAGAGTTGGTTCTTGTTTAGCATTAGAAAGTTTTACTAAAGGAAGATAACTTGATTTTTATTAGAACTTTTGCACCATCCATTTACAATGTTTTTCTACTCTGTGCCTTGAACAGTGTGCACTTGGCAACGATGTGACCATAATTTGAAACTCACGAATGCTTCCTAGAAACGTTTATGACATCCCAAATAACCACCAAAATGTCTGTGTGATTTTATGGCAGGATGCTAATTAAGTGGAAAAACAGAAACATGTTATGCTTTGGTCAGATGGTCCCTTGCCTCACTAAGACATATTTGTGGTGATGTTGGAGACCAACTCTCATAGAGCATTTCCATTCCCTCTGTTGGTGAAAATGATACCCCCAGCTGTTTTAGTCTCCATAGTACTGTAGCTTAGACATGGGCAGTACTTGAGTACTAAAGTTCCCTTTGTAATGTTGATAATAATTATTATTTTACTTATTTATTTTAGATTTTGCCCTAGGGTTTGTACACTCACCTGAGAGAGACAGAGAGAGGGAAAGTGAGAAATCACCCCTCAGGGGGAATACCCATGTTGCAATACCTTCTCCTCCGTTCTCTCCTCAAGACCTTGGGTTAGCACACACCCAGTGTGATTTTCAAGCTGCCAGTCAACTACTCAAATCATGGTTTTCCAGGTGGTAATTCAGTGCCTTAACACTACACCACCTTCTGGCTATAATGTTCTAGTTCTGGACCTGATATCTTGCTTTCTCACTTTCCCTTTCTCTCTCTCTCACTCTGTTAAAAAAATTAAATAAACTGTTCTTTAAAAATGTCTATGAAGTTTTTCTATTTTTAAAGAATTATTTATTTAATTATATTTGTTATTATTATTTTAAAATTTGACCAAGGAGAGACAGAGAGAGAAAGAGAGGAAGGAACAGTGAGAAAACAAGTTGCCAAATCTAGGATTTAAACCATGGTCAGCCATGTGAAAGTCTAAACCTTAATTACCAAGCCAGTGTTGGTCCTCTTTTTGTATATGAAAGGCAACAAAGAAATGGATGTGTCAAGGGAAAATATTTTTCTTCTACAGAAAGTCCCATTTCAATATGAATTTATCTGTGTAATTCATTTATATTATGGTTCCTTGATATTTGTCTATTATTGCTATATTATATTTTCATAATATTTGTTACTATCAGGTAATATTATTGATAGTTATCCCCATTAATGATTTTGATTTATTACAGCTAAAACTCCCTTTCCTGAAATAAAAAAAATGTATTTAAAAAATACCTATTTAGAGAAGAAGATTCTGCATGGCTCCTGCAAACTAGGCAGGAGAAGCCAGGCCCTCGGAAGAAGATTTCGCATGGTTCCTGCAAACTAGACTAAACTTCAAGAATCTGAAAAAAACACACTGTCCATCAGATGACAAGAAATCACCGCCAGATCACAGGAAATATGGGAAAACAACAAAATACCTCTCCTCCAAGGGAAAAGAGTAACTCTTCTTCATCCACAAGCAGTTCAGTGAAAATCATGGAAATGTCTGATAAGGATTTTAGAGCATTCATAATGTCGAAGCTAACAGAGATGGAAGAGAAGAGAGATAATGAACTGCTAAAGAGAAAAGAGAAAGAAGTTGATGAGTTCCAGGAGATGAGGAAATTCTTGCAAGATCTAAAAGAGGAATTAAACACTTTACAAAAGACTCAAATGGAACTGTTAGAAATGAAGTCTATAATACAGGAAGTCAAAATCTCCCTTGAAAGTATGAAAAGCAGACTAGATCATTCAGAAAATAGAATCTCTGACATAGAAGAGAAAATGGCTGGCCTAGAAAAATCCACCATGAAGACTGAGAAAATGGCACAAAAATTTGAGAATAATAAATGAGAAGTACTAGATACCATCAAACATCCAAACATCCAGATAATTGGCATTCCAGAAGGTGAAGGGCATTGATAATCTATTCCATGAAATCCTGTGAGAAAACTTTCCAAACCTAGAGAGGCATTCGAAGATCCAGTCCAGAGAAATACAAAGGATCCCAAATAGAATCAACCCAAGAAGATCTTCTCCAAAACACATGATAGCCAGGTTGACCAAAACCACAGACAAAGACAAGATACTAAGATTGGCATGAGAAAAACATCAAGTTACCTACAAAGG
>NW_006159796.1:156486-156818 GCF_000334495.1 Tupaia belangeri chinensis
TCAATGCAATGTGGGTGGGAAGGGAATGGAGGACAATTTTGGACACCGGAGGTGGTGTGAGAGGAGGGTGGAAAGGGACAGAGGGTCAGAAAGAGGGGTGGAAATAATTCTAGGAACTAGAAATGGAAATTTTTTTGTAATGTGCATGATTGAGTCACTATGCAGTATGTACCGGATGGGAGATTGCATTTTGTGTGCTGTGATGTTGCTTAGGGAAGGAATGTAAATTGAGCCCCAAAAAAAAAAAAAAAGTTTCAGGAAAAAAAAAAATCTATTCAATGACTGCAGTAAGATATATAGCCCCAGCTAGGTGCTACTTTATGTGTAAAGTT
>NW_006159796.1:157097-158504 GCF_000334495.1 Tupaia belangeri chinensis
AACATGTTTGTTGATGTGCTTGATTGAGACAATATACAGTGTACTCTGGATGGAAAATCTCATTTTGTATGCTGTAATGATGTACAGTGAATGAATGCAAATAAATAAATTAAAATAAAAAAAATCTATTTAGTGACCATAGTAAGCTATATAGCTTCAGCTAAGTGTTATTTTGTAGTATATTTATTCTACCCACAAAGTTTTATGTCTAAAGTCAACTTTTGTTTACAGCTATGTATATATCAACTGGCCTTACTAGTGAAAGTATTTAGATTAATTAAGATATTTTGTGAATCAGTACAATGTGGGAAATAATAAGGGAATGGAAAAAAACTGCAGATACCAGAGGTGGGGGGAAGGAGGATGGGAAATTGTGGAGTGTGAGAAATTGGGGAAAAATAAAGTTCTCATTAATTATCACTTATTAAACCATGAAATGAGTACTTGGTACCTGAATTAGGAATGGACTGAACACGGAATATCATGGTGAGGGACAGGTGGATTAATTTTGTGGAGGGGTGGAGTTTAAAGATAATCTAATCTTCTTTAGAAAGTAGCCTACTTCTCAATAAATGATATAGTTCATTTCTGTCAAGATGGAATTGCATACCTGAGGGTGATGTTGGAAGTAGCAATAAAATATCTCCTGTGTACTAGTGAGAAAACCATTGACGACTGACATTATTCCTTCCCCTTCTTGCTAAGGCATCAGACAGAATTAGAATTTTGTGGATCTTTACATTTTTATTATTGTTATGTTTTATTATTATTATGTTTTTATTTGATGTAGGACATATGTGCTCAGCATAGAGAAACAGAGCAAGAGAAAGAAAGCAAACCACCAGGTTGGGACTCAAATGGCAGTCAACCATGTAGATGTCAAGAAACTTAACTACACATTACCTGCTGGCCTCTACTTATTTATTTATTTAGAAAAAAAATTGTAATAGGGCATGTGTGCTCACCAGAAAAACCGAGAGAAAGTGAGAAAACATCCCCCTGGGGGCGGGGGGATGATCACACCACAGTCCTTTCTCCTTTATTCTCCTTTCAAGATTTTGGTCATGCAAACCTACAGGACTGGTATGAGTTTTAAGCTGCCAGGTCCAGCACTCAAACCACAGTGGGTCATCTGGGAGTTCAGTGCCTTAACCACTATTAAACCTGTGAGTCCAACTTTTATAAATTTTAACACCATTAAAAAGTGCAAATATATATTTTTTAATTTATTCATTCTCTACATTAATTCACTATACACCATCACAACACACAAATGAATTTTCCATCCAAAATACACTGTGCATTGGCTCAATCAAGCACATCAACATACATGTTCTCAGCAAATAATTTTCCAATTCTTATGTCCTGCATACCTTGCCTTTTGTTTTGCCATCCCTGATTCCCCAT
>NW_006159796.1:159517-159807 GCF_000334495.1 Tupaia belangeri chinensis
CGGATAGGCCACGTGCCGGCGCGGGGACCAGGCTCAGGCCCGGCGGCCATGCTCAGGCCCGGCAGTCACGTTCAGGCCTGGGGGGGCCACGCACAGGCCCGGCGGCCACACGCAGGCCTGTGGGGGTCACGTGCAGGCCCGGCGGCCACACGCCAGCCTGCTAATGTGTGCGGGACCCAGCGCCACCTCCCGTTCGCCCACCTGGCCAGAGAAAGGAAGGACGGCGACCTCGGCTGGTCCGTGCCGCTGGCCTGCATCGGCGCCGAGTACCTCGCCGCGGGGAGGGAGCG
>NW_006159796.1:159822-161699 GCF_000334495.1 Tupaia belangeri chinensis
GGGCGGCCTGGACTGTGGAACTCAGAACAGAGCCCTGGCCACGCAGGCCCGGCCGCACAGGCCCGGCCGTGCAGGCTCAGCCACGCAGGCCCCAAAAGTGCAAATCTTAACAGCAGTCTTGTGACAAAAACATTTTGGTCGCTTTTGGTCACAAAATTACAAAGCTTATTGTCTCAGGGCAGGGTTATCCCCAAAGTTTTACTTGGCCATCATGAAATTATAAAGTCTAGGGAAGAAAAACAGCCCAAAACATGTTTTGCCCAACTTGTTTTTGTATCAAAATGGTGGGTGACAGATGCAGAGCCCCAGGGCAAGGAAATCCCCAGAGCTCCTGGTTGGGACTTAAGTGAAACAGTAAAAAGACAGGGAAGCCAGAGCTGCTCAGATTAAGAGTGAATCTCAGCACCATGACTCCTGTGGAAATGCCTTTTTAAATGCTTCTAGCTATGTCCCTATCTGTCACGCCTGTCTGGCACACTCTTTGTACAGGTTGAAGTCAGACCATGGAAATTATAATTCTCTGAGCCTTCCACAGAGTTGCCTCTTCCAACAGAGGGCTGAGCCTGCCGGCACAATCCAGTTTCATCTCCTTCTCAGCTCCCAAACATAGGGATTTTTTATCTGTTTGGTCAGCTCAGAAATGTCATTACCTCTGATTAGTGTCTTGCTACTTCTGCAGCCTTTATGAATGGCGTGTGCGATGGAATATATGAGCTGTCTTAGATACCTGAAGCCAAGTGTCTACCAGAGTGGAGGCCTGATACTGCGTGGGTTCTTCCCTTTTAATACTTTGGAAATACAATCTGCACATAAAGGTTTTCTGATAAGACCAACTCAAGAGGTGATAGATATTTGGTAAGTTGTTGGTTATATGTATGTGAAAATGTGTTTATAACTGTGTCATAATGTATTTGGCATGTGTGTGTGTGTGTGTGTGTGATTAACTCAACTTAAGAATAAGTGTGTGTGTGTGTGTGTGTGTGTGTGTGATTAACTCGACTTAAGAATAAGCAAGTGGGCACAGAAAAGAGAGAAGTGCAGAATTCTGAACTCAGGATGTTTTGCCTTGTTATCTTTTTATTACTTTTCTTTTTCTTATTTTCGAAGTTTCTTCATTTCTTTCAAGAGAAGAGAGAAATTAATATAATTTGTTGTTCACTCCATCAGCACTATCCCCAAATTTAGTCTTTGGGAGGCTCAGAATGAGTGAGATTGTTGGAATCTCAGCTCTTTTACCACCATGACCAGTATAGTGAGTCCCAAATGCATATTGAGACACTGACCACCTTGATGTGAAGTTAATGTTAGCATCAAGGTGCTGAACCTGGGTACTCTCTGTTGACTAGGGGATTGTAGCTTTGTACTTTGTAGAGAAGCCATGGGTATCTAAATGCCACCATGATATATAAACCAGAAAGGATGGCCACGCTAACATCCCTTCTAAATTCTCCTCTCAAGATTTTGAGGATGCATGCACATGTGCCCAGCATAATTTTCAAGCTGCCAGGCCTGGGACTTACACCATGCTCAGCCGTATGTGAATTCAGTGCCTTAATCCTCATGCCATTTGCTGGCCCCACCATATATTTTAAAGCAGATTAAGAATGCTTCCTTTTGGGAACCAGCAGTTAACATAATGGCTATATTGCTGGACTCCCACGTAGTCGACCGCGGTTTGTGTCCCGGATCTTAAACCTCATGCTGGGTGCATGTGCGTGCATGCCCAAGATCCCGAGAGGAGAATGGAGGAGAAGGGATTGCGGCATGACCATCCCCCCTGGGGGGTGATTTCTCACTTTCTGTCTCTTTGTCTCTCTCTGTCTATCTGGCAAGCGCACGCGCCCCATAGCAAAAAAACCTCTCCAAAAAAAAAAAAA
>NW_006159796.1:162426-164105 GCF_000334495.1 Tupaia belangeri chinensis
CCCGACCCCACTGCAGCCACTACTTCTCTTTCTCTCCCCCACGTGCGTACACAGATGCTCTATCATAAATAAAATAAAATAAAATAAAATAAAATAGAAAAATAAAGAAAGAAAAGAAGACAGTTGTGGCATGCTAGTTAAGGCAGCTGGATGCCACATGGCTGAGCACGTGGCTCAAGTCCCAGACCCAGCAGCTTGAAAAACACACCAGGTACATGTATGTGCATGCCCAATATCTGGAGAGGGAAATGGAGGAGAAGGGACTGCAGCATAGTCATCCATCACAGAGACTGATTTCTCCCTTTCCCGTTCTCTTTGTCTCTATATCTCTCTCGAGCAAATACATGTAGCCTACAGCAAATTTAAAATACAATACACACACTCACAAAAAGAAGCTGTAATACAACAATACTGTATAAAATTACCCTCAGGCTATGTATGTAAGATATTTATTTTTAAAAAGGAATTTTTTATTTAGACTAGGGTCCCATCCTCCAGATATACGGCTATTACAAAATCTGAAAAATTCCCAAATCCAAGATACTTCAGATCCCAAGAATTTTGTATTTTTACAAAGAATCAGTTTACTTAACTTTATTTATCATTATTATTATTATTATTATTATTATTATTATTGTAATTTGATACAGGATACAAGTGCTCACGAGAGAAAGAGAGAGAAAGTAAGAAACTGAGCAACTAGGTCTGGGACTTGAACTGTAGTCAGTCTACTGCAAAGTCTAGTGTCTTAGCCACCATGTCCCCTACATGGTCCATCAGATGCTATTTTCAGGTTCCAGACATAGGGAAATATGAAATACTCAGTCATGGTTTATTGACATACATATAATCAAGATGACATGTGCGATTCATTCACTTATACAAGGGTTATGAAGGTGAGTGCAACCATGGAAAATGTAATTCATAATTGAGTAATATTCATTTTAATAGTTCCAAGGGAGTATGATACTAATGTTCTCCTTACAGCAAATATAAACTATTTCAAGTGATATACATGTAAACTATCTTAGTCCAATTGTTTCATGCTTTATTTTAAAATCCTAAAGCTACCTTGTAATTTATAAGTATACATATCTGCAATTTGCCTATGTATACACTATTGAAAAGTATAAAAAATGATGAAAGTGTGTACTCCATCCTAAAAAAATGTTGTCCTCCCCATGCATTAATAATCCTCCTTTAAAATTACCTCTGTTTAGGTGTCAGTGTCATCTTCCAGTTGAACGGATGGGCCTCATCTCACTCACAAGGCCCTCAAAACCTCTCTTCATTGTTTGGAAAAAATGGCTTAAGGAAAGAGAAAAACATTTCAAGGTTTCTAGAGCCCTGGAACCATTGCTCCCACCAGCTGCATGTACCAGTACAGGGAAATCTCTGAATGGTAGCCTAGGCCTAAACCTGTGTGACTTATGGCTTGGCTGAAGAGTTCCCCCTGGATCAAATGACTTGACTGTATTATCTAATGCTGTCCCCTTCTGTTTAGGTTCACATGGAAGAACTACCAATATGCATTGGCCTTTTACTTTGCCATTGATGAGATCAATAAGAGCCCCCATTTGCTACACAACATTTCCTTGGGTTATGATTTCTATGATGCATTTCCCACTGACAGAAGAACTTTAAAAAATGCTCTGTTTTTGCTCTCTGGAGGGAATCAG
>NW_006159796.1:164620-174458 GCF_000334495.1 Tupaia belangeri chinensis
GTGTTACTTTCCCTCTGTCTCTTTGTGACAAGCACACATGATTCAATTTTCCCTCTAACAAATTAAAACTAAGTAGAGAAGTGGAATCTTTTAAATTTCACCCAAATTTCTGTCCATGGCCATTATATTAAACACTCTCTGATTGGAATATTGATGACCAACTTAAAGATGTTTTTCCTAAATAGTATGCAGCAAATATATCTACCTCATCTCAGGAGAGGCCTATATCAGGGGACATTCAGAGATCAATTAGATACAAAGATATAAAAAATGTATTCATTATGTCATTGAACAAAGAAAGGACATTCCATAACTGGAGATCCTCTAAATTGGCTATGGTTCAGTTACAGTAGCTGAGGTTTACCAGCTCCCTCTGGCCTTCCTCACACCCAGGAAGGTGGATCTATTGAAATCACTTCCAGTTACTCTCCACATAACAACTCCACCTCAGAGATTCTTTTAGGGAAACTGTCTAATAAAACTTTCAGGAGACATTACTGGAATACACAGTCAGCTTATGAGAATCCTGTTCTTCAAAAATTGTATTTAAAAACATCAGAGAGGCTAACTAATTGTGTTTTAAGAAAATACAGGTTGTGCTATAGTGATTAAAAATAGCTTTAACATTAATTTTCTTTTCAGAGTTGACATTTTTCTTATTGACTGCTAGGAAAGGAAGCCTCTGATCCACATGTCACATGAGCACAGGATGGCAGAATGACCAATTTCTTGTTGTGCCATTTTAATAAATATATGCATTCCTCAGTTCCCACTGTAGACATTGAAACAAGTATTGAACCTTATACTTTTTCTCATATGCTTTGGTCTGGGAGCCATATTGTTATTTGGATTAGTCACAGGTCGTTTCTCAAAAGAAATGGGACTAAAAAACAGTGTTCTGTTACTCATGATGACATAATATCATCAGTTCCACAGCATGAATTCTCTTCACTCCATACCCCATTCTATGGTCTTATCAGGTAGAGAATTATCTCCTCCCCATTTAATTGGGGAATCCAAAATTTGACAAAGGTCAGAATTAGGTTATTATTATTATTATTATTATTATTATTATTATTTGCTTATTCGGGTCACATATGGTCCTTTTGACCGCATCCTTAGTGATAAAGACCAATTTCCATCAGTTTATCAGATGGCCACCAAGGGCAGCTCTCTGACTCATGGAATCATCTGTTTGTTGCTGCATTTTGGCTGGACGTGGGTGGCACTCTATGTATCTGATGATATGCAAGGGGAGCAGTTCCTTCAGGATGTAAAGGCAAAGATGACAGAAAAGGATATCTGTGTGGCCTTTACAGAAAAACTCCCTCCTATGAAAGGTATCTATCACATGACTTTACTCTTGTGCTGAGGATCAGAGTGTCCTCTGCAAATGTGTATATAATACATGGTGATGAAGGCAGTGTCCAGACCCTAGTAAAAGAATTGTATTTAATTTGGGGAAAGGTACAGATTATGAGAAATCTTCACTTGCAAGAGTGAACAAGTATTTTTATTAATTTTAAGAAGATGCCATACTTTTCCCACAGAAGCCTCTTATTTTCAAATCAGAAAAGAAAAATTCCTGGCTTTAAACAATTTCTTAAGACAGCAAATCCTTCCCAATACTCAGAAGATTTTTACTTCAGTAAACATTGGGCTTACTTTTTCTTTTGCTCACTTGCTGGATCACTATGTGGCAAAATTGAAAACTGCCCACCAAATTCTTCCCTAGAGTTTCTACCATCTTATTTGGACATGATGACTGTGTCTGACTCCAGCTTTTTTAATCTATCATGCTGTGCATGTGGTGGCTCAAATTCTTTATAAGATGCTTTTACAGAAAATAGAAATGAGATCTCCAGGAGATGCAGACCAGCCTATTCTTCCCTGGCAGGTAAACACGAATCACAAGCACTCATAGTATTTGAAAGTATTTTCCCTTTTCATCTTCTTTTTCTCTTTTTTCCCCCATCTTTCTTCTTCTCTTCTTCTTCCTCTTCTTCCTCTTGTTCTTGTTCTTGTTTTTGTTATTCTTCTTCTCCTTCTTCTTCTTCTTTTTCTTCTTCTTCTTCTCCTCCTCTTCCTTCTTCTCTTCTTCTTTAAGATTTCTGTCATAGACACATGCACTCATCAGAGGGTGAAAGTGAGGGGGAAAGAAAAACATGACCTTTTTTCTTCTTCTTCTTCTCCTCCTCTTCCTTCTTCTCTTCTTCTTTAAGATTTCTGTCATAGACACATGCACTCATCAGAGGGTGAAAGTGAGGGGGAAAGAAAAACATGACCTCCCAGTGGGTATGGCCACACTACAATCCATTCTACTCCATTTTTATCCTGTGTTTAAGCACACATGCATCCATGCCTGTGTGCTTTCCAAGTTTCCAGGTCTGGTATTAGCACCGTGGTCAGCCACGAGGGAGGCCACCTTAGCCACCACAGCACCTGCTGATTCCTGAATGGTTTTGCATATTTGTTTTTGCTTTTTAGCTTCTTTCATAGTGCTTGGGTGCTCACCAGAGAAATGAGAGTAAGAGAAAATGTGAAAATTCACCTTCTAGAGGGGATGGCCATACCACAGTTCCTTCTTCTCCATTTTTCTCTTGGGGGTTTGGGTATGCAAACATATGTGCCCATCATGATTTCAAGCCACTGGATTCAGAACTCAAATCAATCAATCATGCTAGGTGATATGGAAAACCAACTTTCTTAACCACCATACCATATGCTGAGATTTTTTTTTTTTTTTAGACACAGAGACTTTTGCTTTTAGGTACATGGGCTTGTCAGAAAGACAGAGAAAGACAGAAAGTGAGAAATCTCCTCACAGGGGGCCTGCCTATGTCACAATTCCTTACTTTTATCTTCCCGCCCCCCTCAGAATTTTGGGCATGCATGCAGACATGCCCAGTATAAGGTTTAAGCCACCCCTCTGTAACTTGAACCACCATTAACTAGATGGGAGTTCAGTGATGTAACCATTATGTCATTCACTGGTCCCTGATAAGGTATTTAAAACACACACACAGACACACACACACTCCTATGTTTTCTTTTCAAAATCAAGATTAGGCAAAATTTGCAGAAAATGTTTTTGATTTTTGTTGTTTTTATCCGAGGTATATGGGTCATTGTCTTTTCTACTTAAAGAATTCTGCCAATAGATACTTAACTATTAAAGTATTTGGGGTGACCCTATGACTTGATGATTGATGTAGCCAGATTCCACTTGGCCAACCTTGCAGCTTGAGTTTTGGACCCAGAGTTTGAGAAACACACCAAGAATGTATGTGTTCCTCAACACATATTTGTTAGTGGAGAACAGATTGCTCCATGATCATTTTCCATGAAAGTTGCTTTCTTTCTCTGTCTCTCTGAAGAGTAGAGAAACTACTCTTCTCATAAACTTTTAAAATGAATAACATCAGTGCAGCGAAATACTGAAAAATGTCAAAGAAAAGATATTTGACAGAACATAGATCAAAACTGGAAAAAATCTATGTGTGTTTTTTAGGAATACATCCGCCATCACAGATTATTGTCATAATGATCATATCTATTTTATCTCTAGTGGTACAGATGCTGTGAGACATAATCCCTTCATGCAATACTCATGATGTAGAAAAAAATGAGTTCTACATAATATTCTAACATGAACTTATGGAAAAAAAATTCTTTTAGACTTAACTAATTTTACTGTCTACAAAAAATCCTGGAGGAAAGAACAGTGATCCAATTTTAAAATATGAAACCACTTTGAGTCATTTAATCTCAGGCTATTCTTGTTGCTTTATATTTTAAATAAATACCAAATCATGGAACCAGAAACAAACATGATGATTTAAGTCACCATACTCCCATATCCATGAATGTAGTTCAAGCCCTGAACTGGTGGTTTGCTTTTTTTACTTTCCCTTTCTTGCTCTCTGTCTCTTTTTCGGGACTAATCATGCCCTACAACAAACCTAAAAATCAGTAATAATAATTCATAAAATAGAATGAATAATTTTAAAAATAAACACTAAATTCATAAATTTTTTAATGAAACATCTTTCTTCAAATGGGACAAATACATTAAACAAATTTATTGAACAAAACAAGTAATTGCCATATACATACATACAAATAAAGTTGTGAAAGTATAGTTTCTATCTGATTTACAACAAGAATGATATTTGAATTACACCTGGAGAAAGTTTGTAGTTGGCGCTTAGAAAACAAGTCATTTCATGGTTTGAGTACGGGATCTGGTGGCTTGAAAATCATGCCTGACATGTGTGTGCATGTGCATGCCCCAATCAGGACAGCAGAATGAAGGAGATCATGGTGTAGCCATCCCCCTGAGGATTAATTTCTCAGTTATTCTCTTTCTGACCTTGTCTCTCTCCAGTGAACAAACATGACTATTCAGTACCTAAAGAAAAATTAAACTCTTGCCTCAATCAAAATACCAATTAAAATAATAAAATGTGCCTTTTACATACAGACTTTGTACTATTCAATTTTTCTTATATACATTCTAAACTATAGCAAAACTTATGGTTTTAATTAGCTGATTTGTTTCCTTATGTGTATTCAAGCAGCAGTGCAATTAATAATATCAATGAGATGATGGCTAAGTATACAGAACTGAACATTGTTTAATAAGAGAAATATTTTCTGAGAATATATTTTTGTTGGGACCAGCAGTTAGCATAATGGCTATGTTGCTGGACTCCCACATAGTCAACCGCAGTTCACATCCCAGACCCGGTGGCTTAAACTCATGCCGGGCACATGTGTGTGTGTGCCCAAGATCCCTAGAGGAGAATGGAGGAAAAGGGATTGTGGTGTGACCATCCCCTCTGGGGGGGTGATTTCTCACTTTCTGTCTCTCTGTCTCTCATCTCCCCAGTGAGCATATGCACCCTATAGCAAAAAAACCTCTCCAAAAAAAGAAAAAGAAAAAAAAAAGAATATATTTGTGTGTGTGTGTGCTTTTGTTGTAGAGAGATGTTCGCTCTAGGGTACATGACCTCACTGGGGAGATAAACAGAAAGTGAGAAATCATCACCCAGGGGGATGGCCATGCCACAATCTTCTCTTCCATTCTGCTCTTGGGATTTTGGAGACACAAAAATGAACCTGGTGTGAGTTTTAAATCTTCTCATCTGAGACATGGAAAGGGATCAGCCAAGTGGGAGTCCAGTAATGTAACCATGATGTCATCTGCTGGTCCCCTAGAAATGCATTTTTTTAGAATTTTGTCATTGTATGAACAACATAGATTGCACTTCCACAACCATAGTTGATATGGCACGTTGCACATGGAATCTATACAGTCTAACCTATTATCTTATAGTACCACTATCATATATGCAGTTTATCATTTACTGAAATGTCTTATGACTTTATGGAGCAAATTCCTCTTTCATGTATATAATATATATGCAAATAATATACATAGTTAATATATTATATATTAATATAATTAATATATCATACAATATATTTTGTTTTAATATAATATATTATTAATTATAGTTATTATAATATATTCATATATTGTATTATTAATATATTGTATAGTAATAATTATTTTATATATAATATATAATTATATATAATATACAGATATATAATATACATGAAAGAGTAACTTGCTCAATATATGTGTATATATATTATATACACACATATACATATATATTAACTATGTGCATATATATTTATATATGTGTGTGTATAAAAAATTACTCTCTATGCCCTGAAATCTTTTATTATTTGTGAACAAAGTCCTTCTTATCATTTCTTGTCATTTTGCAAACCATTCTTATTTTTTAATATCTATTTATTTATTTTATTATCTCATCTTTCTCTTTCTGCTTCTTCCTTCTTCAATTTACCCAGAGAGGGAGGAAGAGGACAAGTGTGAAAACAATCCACTGGGTTCAGCTCGTGGTCAGTCATGTGTGAGTCTGATGTCTTAACCACTATAGCACCTGCCAGCCCCATGCATTTCAATCTCCATTGTACTAGACTTTTCAAAGCATTGACTATATTCTCAGACAATTTGATTTTGCAGATTTATGTGAATATGCCATGCACATGTACTGTGTTAATATATGAAAAACCGTGCTCAACTGGCCTCAGAACCCAAAAATAGATTAACCACATGTTCATCATATATCTGTTGGCCCATGAGTTTTAATTTAACTTTTTATTGTATATCTACATATCACATTATTAGGTATTTTAAAATCTAGAACCTAAAATTTTCTACCCAACCAGACATGAAGATATAGTATAAATTTTCTGAGGAACACAACTTTTCAGAGTTTATACCATGTAAAACCTGCATCAAAATGGTTTTGGATGAAGTGATTGCATAGGAGAAGATAATGACACTACAGATATTTTTAGCCATTTATGGAATAAGGTAATTAGGTACCTTGGAAATATTCAGTAAATAATACATGAAGGGGACTGGCAGGTGGCTAAAGCACCAAACTCCCACAGCTAATTGAGGTTAAAGTCCCAGAAATGACAGATGGATTTCTCACTTTTATTTCTCTCTCCTTCTGGTCAAATTTAAAAAATAACAATAAATTGAATAAATAATTATTTAAAAAATAATAAAACATAAGAAAGCTAAGTAAACTAGTTCTTAATTAGAAGTGTAGTTAAGGGGAGATAGCAGACAGTATAGTGGTTAAAGATCTGGATTCCCACATGGCTGACTGCAGTTTGAGTCCTGAACCTTGAGGCTTAAAAGTCACAACCGGTATAGATGCATCTATGCCAAAATTCTTGAGAGGAGAATAAAGACGGGATTGCAGTGCAGTAATCACCTTAGGTGGTGATTGCTCTCTTTCTCCCTCTGTCTTAGGGTCTCTCTGGCAAGAACATGCACTCTATAGCCAAGACATCTCCCTTAAAAAATTAATTTAAACATTTCAGGTAATATAGAATAAACAGCAATGAAATACTAAAGGCCAAAATTTTCTTTGAGATAAAGAAAAATAGGGACATCCCATTAAAATAGATCATAACATACATGATAATGACTAATAATTTTCTTTTCTTCTCAGACTCCTGGATCTGTGTGTAGCCACAGTTGTATTGCAGGATTCAAGAAAATTCCTCAAGAAGGAAGACCTGTTTGCTGCTTTATTTGTGTTTCTTGCCCAGAGTCAGATATTTCAAATCAAACAAGTATGAAATATAACTACACTGTTATTCCCTACTATTGCTCAATAAAAATGCAACTATTAATATTAAAATTAAAACATAGGACCCAGAAGGGTGCATGGTGGTGAATACACTGTCCCGTTGGCTGATCACTGCTCAATTCCAAACCCTGAGGTTTGAAGGTCATGCCAGTTGCATGTGTATGTATGCCCAAAATCCCAAGAGGAGAAAGGAGAACAGATTGTGGCATGGCCATATCTCCTGGGGTGTGATTTCTAGCTTTCTGTCTCTGACTTTCTTGTGAGCACACATGCCCTATAGTAAAAATCTCACACACATACAAAAAAGAAATGAAACTTAGAACACTATTATTCTTAATCACATGTTCATTGTTTTGATATATTTATTTTATAAACACTATTCTACCCTATTATGTGTAAGCTGTTTTCTGACCCTGCTCATTCTATTAGGCTCAACTGTGAAACTATTTCTAATGGACAGCTTTGGAGTTCGGTGCTGAGTAAGATAGTGTCAATCTTAGATCTCATACTGTATCATGCTGGTGATGAAAGGGAGGATGTGTATTCATCAAGACTACCAGTGGGTGCCTTTAACTTTGAATTTTACTTTTATCCTCAGATAATGAGTACAAAATAATTACAGATAAATTATTAAGAAAATATTTTATAACTTTTTTAAACATGCTCAAACATCTGTGCAGTTAAGTACAAAGAATTGATTACTGTCAGAATACCACATGTTGAAATATACTGCAGGAAGAAAAAGAAACATATTTTAAAGATTAAAGACTCAACATTCTAAGAAATTTAACATCTGAGCACCTCAAAATTTGCTGTCATACAAAATGCACTATCAAGTAATTCTCAAAATAAAATGTGGTATTGTAAAATATGAAATATGGAAAGTTATAAAAAATCATGCTTCTATCTTTCCAATACATAAGAAATAAATAGGTTTTGAATTTTTCCTTAAGTATTTTGCAATTCCAGACATTCTAATAATAGAAATCATTTGATTTTCATCACTGGTAAAAATAAATATTTATGTTCAGGTTAGAATATGCTAAGAATAAGAATACTTATTTTTTGTGAAAGAATTACAAAACCAAATAATTGTGGAAAAAAAAATAATTGAGGTACAAAGCCAGTCCATGGCATGGTCATTAATGTAGCTAAATTCCACATGACACAAATTGTGATGTGGGTCCCAAGTGAAATGACTTAGAAAATACCATAAAAGTTTGTATGCTGTCTAAAATCCCAATAAGAGGAAAAAATGGTGCATAAGGAATTGTGCCATAACCATTTCATGAAGGTGGTGCTGTCTCACTTTCTTCCTTTCTGTGTATGTCTCTCTAGTAAGTGAATGTGCCCTCTTGCAAATTCAAATAAAAAAAAAAAAAGAAAAATAGGGGCCAGTAGTTGGCCTGAGTGTTAAGGCTCTGGACTTCCTCATGAACAGCCATGGTTCATGTCTAGAATCCTAGACCTGGTGGCTTGCTTTCTTACTTTCCCTCTCTCTCTCTGTCTCTGTCTCTCTCTGGTGAGTGTACATGCCCTATAGTGATTTTTAATATAATACTAATAAAATTCAATAAGCAATACTTTAAAAACTAAAACTAGAAAGGAAATATGAATAGAGAAAGAAAGGGTTTTGGACCCAGAAGAAAACATACACATGTATGTGGGTGCTAAACCTATTCCTGAGACAGAAGCCAGGAGTATCTACTGACTCTCGGAATAGGAATAGGCAGTGCAAGGAAAAAAAATGTGATTGACTATCTCTCTAATTCATATTTTTCTAAAAAGCTTTTATTTAATTTTATTAATTATTATTAAAATTTTCTACAGTTCATGTACACTAATCAGAGATGAGAAAGAGAGAAAGAGAAAGGAAAAGTGAGAAAGCAAGTCACCAGGTCTGATACTCAAGCTGCAATAAGCCATGTGGGAGTCTAGAACCTTAACTACCATGCCACCTGATGGCTCCCACCATAATTGTTTGACAAGATATTGGGTTGTTGGAAGAGTTATGACAAGTTTTGTTCTGTGCAAAAAACATATTATGGCTTTTCAACAACCCAATATTATTGCCTAAGTACTACCAAATATAATTTCATAAATAAATAATAGTTTAGAAAGGATTAGTTTTATCACTCATTTTTTGTCATCTCTGTGAGTGCTTTCCTGCTCCATAAATAATAGTTTAGAAGGGTTAGTTACACCACCTATTTTTATAACAAAAAGTTAATTGAAATACAAACATGCCTGTTTATGTAATCTCTGTGACTGCTTTCCTGCTCCATATCAGTAGAGGTGAGTAGTTGCAACACAGACCTTATAAATGTACAAAGGCAAAAATATTACCAGTCTCTTTTAAAAATTAACAATGTTTCCACATTCATATAAATGGATACCTCAAAAAGCACACTGTATCCTTTCATCATATAAATAAAATACCAGTTTCAGGACCAGCAGTTATCATAATGGCTATGTCGCTGGACTCCCACGTAGTTGACCACAGTTCACGTCCCGGACCCGGTGACTTAAACTCACGCTGGGCGTGTGTGTGTGCGTGCCCAAGATCCCAAGAAGAGAATGGAAGAGAAGGGATTGCAGCGTGGCCATCCCCCCCTGGGGGGTGATTTCTC
>NW_006159796.1:174605-186147 GCF_000334495.1 Tupaia belangeri chinensis
TTTTTTTTTTTGGAGAGGTTTTTGCTATAGGGTGCATGTGCTCTCCAGACAGACAGACAGAGAGACAGAAAGTGAGAAATCACCCCCCAGAAGGGATGGTCACGCCACAATCCCTTCTCCTCCATTCTCCTCTTGGGATCTTGGGCACGCACGCACATGCGCCCAGCATGAGTTTTAAGCCACCAGGTCCGGGACACGAACCGCGGTCGACTATGTGAGAGTCCAGTGACATAGCCATTATGCTAACTGCTGGTTCCCTAAAGATTCATATGTTTGAAATTAAAACTGTTTTCACTTTCACATAGAAATTTTTCTGTTATTATTGACAGAAAAATTAAAACGTGTAATGAGAAAAGTCTGTACACAAAGTAACATGCTATATGCCAAAAAAATAAATAGAAATTAGTATAGAGATAGAATTTAGGATATTTCAGGAGAATAAGTTGAAGTTATCTTTCTCTGAATATTAATAAGAAAACCATTCACTTCTGTTGGAATGAACAAATATGATAAGCCATAGAAATATAAGGTTTACCATAAGGAAAACTTGGGTGAGGGTAGAGAAGAGATCTAGAATGAATCCTCATCCTTGGTAACTTTGTTGAGAGCCACAAGATGGGCCAATGAAGATCCTCATATGTTGAAATCTAGTTTCAGATGACTTTGGTGTTATCTGCAGCTGAAAGAGTTCTCCCCATGTCATCAGCACAGGCTCTTAATTTCGTATGACTTAGTATTACCTCAGAGATTTATCTGTGGAAAATTACATAAAAATGACATTTCCTTCAACATGACAATTATTTTGTGAAAGTAAATTGCTGGATTTTTTCTTTGTCACCAGATGCAAAGCAGTGTGTCCAGTGCCCAGCTCAAGTGTATCCAAACAGTGAGAGAACTCATTGCCTCCCCAAGCCTGTGACATTCCTGGATTTTGAGGATGCTTTGGGGACAACCATGGCCTGTATAGCTTTGTGCTTCTTTGTCCTCATGACTACCGTTTTGCTGGTCTTTGTGAAGCACAGAGATACTTCTATTGTCAAGGCCAACAACCAGGCTCTCAGCTTATTCTGCTCATCTCCCTCCTGCTGTACTTCCTCTCCTCCTCGCTTTTCATTGGCCATCCTAACACCATCACCTGTGTCCTCCAACAAGTTGCATTTGGTCTTGTGTTCACTGTGGCAGTTCCATTCAAAGCCATGAAGCCTAGAAGAACAATGAGGTGCTTGCTGCTCTCAGGGGCTTCCAACTCTGTCATTCCCATTTGCTCCCTGATCCAAATGATTATCTGTGGAATCTGGTTGGGAACTTCTCCCCCTTTTGTTGACATAAACTCACACTCTGAGCCCAGAAACCTCATCATCGTGTGCAACAAGGGCTCAGTCACTGCCTTCTACTGTGTCCTGGGCTACCTGGGCTTCTTGTTCTTGGCTCTGGGGAGCTTCACTGTGGCTTTCCTGGCCAGGAACCTGCCTGACACATTCAATGAAGCCAAGTTCCTCACATTCAGCATGCTGGTGTTCTGCAGTGTCTGGGTCACATTTGTCCCTGTCTATCACAGCACCAAGGAGAAGTTCATGGTGGCTGTGGAGGTCTTCTCTATCTTGGCCTCCAGTGCAGGACTCCTAGGCTGTATCTTTGTGCCCAAGTGCTATATTATTCTCTTAAGACCTGATAAGAACTCCTGGAAAACTTTAAAGAACAGAAGAGGTCTCAAATAAAACTAAGATTTTATCTCATAAGCCTGTATCACAATTTTAGGGTTTTGGATGAAAAACATACCATTTGTATATTCTCCTATTATAAAGTAACTGAAAATGACTGACTTCTCAAATTAATTTTTAAAAACTATTATTGTATGCATCTAATTTTTGAGAGTTACTAAACTTTCTATTATGAATGGTATCTCAGATTAATGGCTATATTTTACATTGTGGGTACTGATTAATTGCTAATTTTTAAAAAATTATTTACTGTGCTCACCTATAAAGATTTTTACTTCTATACAGTCAGGAATAATTAATCCCATACCTGGCTTACTTATTTGTATCTTCTCTTTCTTTTCTAGGAAAGTCTATCTAAAGTTTAGTCAGTTTCTTGATGTTAAAAATCTAGCTAGTGAAAAAAAACGTGTCCCGGACCCGGTGTCTTAAAACTCACGCTGGGCGCGTGTGCGTGCGTGCCCAAGATCCCGAGAGGAGAATGGAGGAGAAGGGATTGCAGCGTGACCATCCTCCCTGGGGGGTGATTTCTCGCTTTCTGTCTCTATGTCTCTCTGTCTGTCTGACGCGCCCTACAGTGAAAATCTCTCAAAAAAAAAAAAGAAATCAGTTGTCTTCTAAACATGAAAACTTGTGGGGACAGGAAGTGGCATAGTGGCTGAGACTCTGGACTTTCATGTAGTTTGAATCACTGACCTAGCATCTTGAAGTTCATCCCAGGACAATGTGCATGTGTGCCTAAAATCCTGAGTTGAGAGTGGAGAAGGGATTTCCGTTTGACCATTCCCCATGGGGGGTGATTTATCAGGTTTTGTCTCTCTGTCACTCTATTTCTCTCTATTGAACAGACATATTCCATACCCAAAATCTCTCTTAAAAAAAAAAAAAAGTTATGTAGTGAGGCCAGCAGGTGGCAAAGTGGTGAAGGAGCTAGACTTCCACCTGATTTACCACAATTCAAAGCCCAAATCTGGCTGTTTGAAAACCATGCCAGACATGTATACGTGTGTGCCTAAAATCTCAGGAAAAAATGGAGAAGGGATTGCAGCATGGCCATGCGCCCTGTGCAATGATTTCTAATTTTCTCTCTCACCATCTCACTGCCAAATACACATGCCCAATGGCAAAAGTCTTTAAAAAAGGAATGAGTTGTATAGTTCCAAGGTGATTCACTGCTGATTAACTGTTGAGCAGTTTCAAGAGAAAATGATACATTTAACAGTACAGTCCAGTAGCAAATCCTACATTTATTTAATTACAATGTAATTATCATAACTTAATTTACTCTATTTTTAAAAGATTTTTGCTATGGGGTGCATGCACTCACCAGAGAGACAGAGACAGAGAAATAGAAAGTGAGAAATCACCTCATACAGAGACAGCCATGCCATAATCTTTTCTCCTGCATTTTCTTCTCTGGTGCACCTGGTGTGAGGTTTAAGTCGCCAGGCTGAAGCTGACTACATGCAAGTCCAGTAACTAAATTTACTCCTTGGACTGAGTTCTGATAATATTAAACTGTAAATTAAAGATATTAACATATTTTGACTTTCCTATGGAGAATCTATTTTCTACACTTTGGGAGAAAAAAAATGGAAGAACTTGAGATGATATTCTCTATATGGAAAATGTTTTACTGCTTGATTACATTTCTTGGTTTAACAGTTAAGATGTTAATTTATAAGAAGCAAATTATGTGATTTTCAATTCATGTTATGTACAAATATTACATTGGGGAAAATAGAGACTTAAAAATATATGGAAATAAAATTAATCCTGTCGTTTTAGAGAACTTAATAAGAAGTTATTATTTAAAGCAGTAAACTTTGGTGTCTTAATACAGAATGGTTATCAGTATTACATATGTAGATGACAATTAAAGGATGTAAAGTATTTTCAGAGTCCTAGTTCATCTTCTTTTTCTTTTTATAGGGTTTTGTCTTAGGGTACCTGTGCTTGCCAGGGAGACATAGAGTGAGTCAGAGACAAGGAGAAGTAAAAAATTACCTTCTAGAGGGAATGGTCACACCACAATCCCTTCTCTATTTTTCTACTGGGATCTTGGGATGTACACAGACACCTGGCCTGAGTTTCAAGCCACTGATCTTGACTCAAACTGCAGTCAGCCATGTGGGAGTCCAGCAACATAACTGCTACACCATCTGTTGACCCCCCCCCATCCAGGTCTTTATGTTTATATTTGCTGCCCTGAGATTTACAGTTCTCTCTTTAAAATGATTTTTTTTTTCAAGTGTGCTTGCCCATCTCATTACCAAATCTAACATAGCTCAGATTTCTGGCTTGAGTATGTTTGCATTTTTGTTCTTCCAGACATGCATTCTTATGTCCTCTTGACTTTTCAATCACCGTCAAAAGACAAGAAAACCTATAAAACAGAAATTTGATGGTTAATCTGAGGGATGCTCATGGCAAGATCTATTTACTTCCAACCATTCTCCCAGGCAGCCTTTATGGTACATGCACAGACAAGGCAGTTGTGCTATAGTATCTCCCTGCTGCCATTCTTCAAGGCACATTGTGCATTCCTAGCATCTTCACTCAGTACATCCTCATCATAGTCATTCATGGCTTTTTTCAACATATCACAAGATGTATATCCATGTAATCTGAGGGTACAAATTTTGCAGGTACAATGAGCTTAAATTCTCCAAACATGTGCAGCAGGTGGTGTGGGGATAAGGATTGAATCACAAGGCATGGCACACAGGGTCTCCTCTTGGCCAGCCGCCCCTACCACTGCCACTGCTGTCCCTTGAACTGCTGTGCATGTGGTCCTGTGAGCCCCACA
Source organism: Tupaia belangeri chinensis (assembly GCF_000334495.1). Lineage (NCBI taxonomy): Eukaryota > Metazoa > Chordata > Mammalia > Scandentia > Tupaiidae > Tupaia > Tupaia belangeri. The sequence continues at coordinate 179,133 of NW_006159796.1, forward strand.
GTCTACCGCTGCAGTTGGTGCTGAAGGAAGACTGTGCTGATGTCCCAACCAGAATGGAGCTGTCTCCAGGAGGTGCTGGACTGATGAGGCCCAGCACCTGAACCAGAAACCTGTCATCTCCCCATCCCTGCTCTTTTAGTTCCCTTCTTTGCTCCTGGAAGGTAGATCTGAGCCTGAGTCCAGGAGTGCAGCCATTAGGAGCTGCTGGGCTACTCTGCTTGGTGTCCACTTTCCACAAATCAAGGCAGGGTCTAAGCTAAGCACCCAGTGAGCCTAGGGAGCATGGTGAGGAGGCACGGTCAGGGCTCTGAAGCTGCTCTCAGAGGACACCACACATCTAGGGGCAATGCCAGCTCCCCGAAGGCACTAGACATTGGGAGTGCTCTTATTCTCTGGGGGTGGTGGGCCAGTGTGGTATTCTGATTGGGAGCCAGAAACAAAGAGAAGCTAGAGAAAGAGGACCCTGCAGTTGATGCCATGTGCTGGTGCCTGTGGGAGGAGACAGCTCATGTGACTGTACAGCTGTTTCAGTTCTGGTGGCCACAACTGCTGGGCTCTGAGACTCTGACCTTCACACTGCCTCCTCCAGGGGCCACTGCTAAAATTGCCAGCCATGGAACCCCATGGGGTGTGAGGCCTCATGGAGGAGTTTGTTTGCCAAGAATTATTTTATTTGGGGGCCAGAAGATGGCATGGTGTTTGAGGTTCTACAGAGGCCAACTGCAATTCCAGTACCTGGACTGGAGGCTTGATTTCTCACTTTCCCACTCTCTATCTCTCTGGCCAAATTAAAACTAGTAATATTAAGTAAAAATAATTATCATCATTATTTTTTAAATTTTACTGGAGAGAGACAAAGAGAGAGATAGGAAAAAAGGGAAGGTAGAAAAACACTTTTGAGACTTTCAGGACTTTAGAGTCCCACCAGATCTGAGACTCAGACCATGGTCAGCTATTTTAGAGTCTAACACTTTTATCACAGCACTTGTCAGCCCAAGAAATCATGTTTCTTAAGTAACATTAAAGATTTAAATATATCTCTAGGCAAAATTCCTACAACATCCCAAAGATTTTGGTATGATGTGTTTCTAATTTTGCCTTAGGTATTTTTGTTAGTAATCCATCATGTGGCAGAGTAGTTAAGGTGCTGGACTCCCACATGGCCCACTGCAGTTAAAGTACCAATGTTCTGGACCAGGAGGAGTGGAAATAAGGTAGGTCATGTGTGTGTGTGTGTGTGTGTGTGTGTGTGTGTGTGTACCCCAAATCCCCACAGAAGAATGGAGTAGGAGGGATTACAGCATGGTCACCCACCTGAGGGGTGATTTTTTCACTTTCCCTATCACTGTCTCTCTGTCTCCCAGCAGTAGAGGTCCTATGCCAAAAACTTCTAAAAAACAGGTATTATTTAAGTAAAAATATGAATTATATATAAAGCTGTTTTGTTTAACAGATATAGCCATGTAACTTGCCTTTATTAAAACTTTGGAGGACCAGCAGGTGCTGTGAGGGTTAAGGTGCCAGACTCCCATATGGCTGACTGTAGTTCAATTCCCAGACTTGACAACTTGCTGTCACTCCTCCCACCTATCTCTGTCTGGTGACTATAGCAAATTAAAATCATAATAAATTAAATTAAATTAATAATTTCCCCCAAAAAATCTTTGTAATAGTCCCTATTAAAAGTACTGGAATTTTCTCACTATATATGAGAAGATTATTTAAATTTGTACAATTAGTAATAGACACGTGGCTGAGTCTCACAGGTGAAACCGAGCAAGAATCTCCTAATGTATTTTCTAGGGTTCCTGAAATATAAAGTCCATTTGCATTGTAATGGCCCAGAGTAAGGAGTAAGTCTTCAGACTTTGATTATGATAATGACCAACATGGACCATGAGTGAGGGTCATTTGATCTCTAAAAATCTCACTTAAAGGAAATAAGGTTTTCATTTCAGTATGTAAGATGTTTTGTAGACAGGAAACTGCTGGTTGTGAGCTCAGAGATTGATTCCAGATTGAACAGTTCCAGACACCTGAAGAGGAATTTGATTATCTAAGGCCTCACCATTCAAGAATGCCCATGAGATGATCATGCCCTCTTGAGCCAATCATTGAACTGATCATGTGCCTGGGACCTCTGTCCCTAATTTTGCCATTAAAAACGCATGTTGGGGAACATCTTGGGGAGACGGGTCTTTTCAGCATGAGCTGCCCGCTCCCTTTGCGCTTTGCAATAAATCTGTACTTTCCTTCATCATACCATGTGCCTATGGTTTGGTTTTATAGCGTTTGGGTGAATGAACCTGTTACCTGATTGATAACAGTTTTTTGGCAACACAGATGGGACTAAGGTCCTGTGTGGGTGTCTTGCCCCAGGTACAGCGACCTTTGGCAGATGGCCACCCTCAGAACTTGTCCTGCAGCTGCCTCAGCACCTTGTCTCGGGGACAGTCCTGGGTAATTGGCTGCCGGCCAGGTGCCATTGACCCATGGCAATTTCAGTTTTGTGGTGAAGGAAACATGGCATTGGATTGGATTGGATTTGGTAGACATCTGGTAAGTTGTGGGACTCATGTGTGACAACACCAAGGCCTATCTTTCCCCATAGATCTTGGGTGGGTTTTTCTCCGTTTGGCTAAAGAAGAGCTATAAGCCTCCCTTTAGACTTTTGGTTTCTGCTTTGACAGAGCATTTGTTTGGTGTGAATCCTCCTTTGGATACAAGGTCAAGAAGCCATGAGAGATTGTAGAAATTTGGATACTTATAAATTTGATTTTATGTTGTGTTTGAGCTGGCCGTGAATAGGATATTGTTATGGAAAACTGAAAGAGAGCTCTATTCCATCTTGTAGTCCTTAGGGTATATTTTGTAGAATTGGGAAATTTGAACTATCATTCTAAGAAAGGAAAAAAATAATTTATAACATTATCTGGCCCCAATGTTCTCTAGGATCCAGGAAACAGGGTATGAAGAATGGGTGCTTACATTAGGTAACTAACTTTCTAATCATCTTGTGGGAAAAATAGAAGTAACATATTTAGAATTTTAGTTAGAAGGTCTGCTCGCTAACTCTCTGTGAAAAGAAGTGTGGATTCATTTATATCAGTAAAGTCAAGAGCAGATGTAAATAGTCTTTTCTGATGCTACCACTCTGCCTTTTCTTAAAATGGGGGAAAAGAGATTAGAAGTGTGACCTCTGGCGGGACCAGCAGTTAGCGTAATGGCTATGTCACTGGACTCCCATGTAGTAGACAACGGTTCACGTCCCAGACCGGGTGGCTTAAAACTCACGCTGGGAGTGCACACCCCCTATCGCAAAAACCTCTCCAAAAAAAATGTGACCTCTGTCTTAGAAAGACTAGGTTCTTTACATTCTCTCCCCTCACCCTTTTTATAGCATAATTCCAGACTCCTTTGCCCTTTAGAGTGTACAACTTCCAGTAGATTAGCCTTTCTTAAAGGAGCAGTTTGTGTGGTTCCCATGTGCACGATATAAGCTATATGTCTGTGTGCCTTTTCCTTTATCCCTGTGTGTCTTTCCTTTTCCTCTGTGTCAGTGATTTTCAGTGAACCTTAGGTCCATTTCCTTCACTCCTACAGATTGGAGTAAACCAAAGCTGCTCTGCTCTTCCAGAAGTCACAGCCAAAAGAACTCAGGACCTGACAAGTCAGCAAAAATGGAAGAACTTCCTAGCAGTCTGACTCCTGCTTTCTGTGGAATTCAGTTTAATAGATGGTAAAGATCATGGTTTAGTTTATTTTCTAAATGGAGATTGATGGGAGAAAAAGATTTGTATGAAATAGTCTCCCCGGGTATAGTGATCATAGTGTTTTTGTTTGTTTTTTTCTGAGGTTTTTGCCTTAGGGCACGTGCACTCTCTATATAGAGAGAGTAAGAGACAGAGACAATATGCAATCACCACCACCCCGGGTGGATGGCCACACTGCAATCACTTTCTCCATTCTCTTCTTGGGATCTGGGGTGCACACGCACACAAGTCCAGCAGAATTCTGAAGCCCACTCAAACCATAGTGGGCCATTTGAGAGTCCACCTACATAGACATTGTGCCATTTGCTGGCACCCCATAGTGTTTCACTGGCATAAGTACTCTTCCTGTTTCTTTCTGCTGGGATATGGTCTCTATTTCTGTGTCATTTGTCCCAAGGAATGCAGAACTCAGGCGTAGTGATGCAGGAATGAGGGGGTGCAGGGATGATTAGGCCCAGACTTGCAGTGAGACACGGGTTCTTGTCCCACACTCAGGAAGAATTAGTCACAAACACAGAAGAGTAGTTGTGGCAAAGTGGCGAGTTTATTAAAGGAGAGTAAGGAAAAATAGCTCCCAAGAAGTGAAGAGTTTCCCAAAGTTGGGTTGTGAAGGAAGAATTGTGATAAAGAGTTTTTCTTTGGGTCAGGAAAGGCTTAGTCCAGACCTATTCGAGGTGGGGCTTGTGCCTTCCTAGTGGGGAGGGGCACATACTGGGTGGGTCCAATTACATTACTAATTTTGGAGTGGGTGTGAAGGTCAGGAGATTATTTGTCTAGAAGCTTTAGGACAGGAAAACTATTATCTTACCCTTTTTCCTACAAGGTAGTGGTGCCTGGAAAAAGCCTTTGTTTTGGGTTTAAGTCAGGCTGCCTAGGTCAGTCACTGAGCAACCTCTGCATGAGGCCTCCCAAACAAGCAGCAGAGATTCTTTGTCTCCATCTCAAACCTTAACCATTTTGTAATTTCATTTGGGGCCCATACCCTAATTATATATTTATGGTCCCTTTCTTCTACCTCACTAGAACTCATGAGACCCCTTGTTCAAGCAGGACCCACAGGCTGGCATATTTTTAAGTCCTCATCAGACCATCACCTAGCTGGACTAACTTGGCTTTGGGTCCTCTGCAAAGATTGGATGAGGTTCTTCTGTCCTCATATTTTTGAGAGCTTGATTTGTGACCTGATGGGAGTTCTCTCATGGTTCCTGACATCTCAGAGTGATTTACAAAGCCATGTAAGATCTCACAGAGCACACTTTTTGTACCAAATATGTCAAGCTCTTAATATTTAGTCTTAATAAGGAGGCCCATCCATAAGGAGTTATGTCATCTGTTCTTTGTTAACTGGTTAGTGGTAGAAACTATTTGAGGCAACAAAATCCTTTTACTACCTTAGTCCTTTTGTGGGAGTGAATTTTTTTTTGGGGGGGGTAATCACTGGGGAGAACATTCCATATTCAATGCCTCATTTGGGAATTCTTTGATCTTCATGAAGAGGCCTTGTTGAATTAGGTCATTTTTGTTACTGACATAAGTAATTTCCTTTGGAAATTATTTAGGGTACCCTCTATAAGCAAGCTTCTTCCTCTTTTCTTACATGAACAACCTGTTACCTGCTTTCCATCTAGGAGATCTAAAGGGCCTTATGTACAGATGGCCTATTGAGTTTGGGACTTTGCAGTATAGCTGGACTAAACATAGATTTTGCAATGTGTAACAGACAAGGTTTTTCTGCTTTTTTTTTTTTTCCCCTATCTTTGGAAGTAATCTGGATCTTGTTTTCTTAGTTCAGTTATAACTTGGTTTAAATTCTATTCTATATTCAAAACATGGTAAAAGTGTGTGTGTATATGTGTATTTGCACACATTTGTGTGTGGAAATTTAGATATGTTTGCTGTTTTCCTGACTAAAAACTAATGATAGATACGAAAAGAATTTTCTTGAAGAGCCCTTGTAGATAAGTCATCCTAATTAGAAACTGATATGCTAGCCATCCATTTCTGAAGCTTCTGTTTCTCTCTTGGACCCTATTTTTTTATGGCCATGTTTCAGTCTACGGAACCCTTTTTCTTGAATCTCTCACTAACTGCAGTTAGGTCTTTAGGACTAATCACATAATAATTTTTTATGTGATTTCTCTCTGGTCTAGTGCTCTGTACTCTTTTGAATTAAACTCATTGATCACTATGGCTTTTGGGATACCAAGTGTTATGTTTATACAGTGAGTGGACATTTGATCTTTGGTTGTATGCTAATTACCATATGAAATTGGCTTTCCTTACTATTTGTTTTCTTTACATGCTTTCACTAGGAAAAAGTCTTAAATATCTGATTCAGTTAGACAAACTGACAGCAAATGGCAATCTTAAAAGGAGAAGTAACTTCCTAAATAAATCAAGGAACTCTTCGAGCCAGTCACCTGTCTAATTTGAGTGGATTTGTTAAGTAGTTCCTATGCCATCTGCATACTTACTAAAATAGTGCAAGAAATTTTTACAATTTTATGTTTCCTTGGTATCCATTTGGTCAGTATTCTTTGTCTTTAAAGTGCAAATCTTCTAGTCCACCTTCTAGAATTTAATGGAAGACTTTAGCTATATGTGAGGATAAACTAACTTGCTCCAGATAGTAATGCAGTTTGACTCATACTGTTCTTTCAAACTAATGAGTTTGAGAGAAATTTTAGTCTCTTGACTAAAATTCTCAAATAAAAGCTATAATTCTTTGATTCTGTATTATATGTCTGAACACATATGTGTGGTATGTTGTGTTTATGTGTATGTGGTACCAAATTGATTTAAATGCACACTTAATAGGTTAAAATAGGCTTAAATGCTATTGAATTTCATGCGACTTGGGTAAAATCTTTGATAAAGCTGATTTGGAATTGCTATATATGAATCAAAAGGTATTCAGAACTGTTAGCATGTGAATCAAGGGCCCAAATGATCTCTGTCATAAATGGCCATTCTCGGTGCCACATGGACAGTTAGGTTATATTAAAACTGGGGAAATGGAAAACTCCCTTCTGTCTAGTAATTTAGTGTTTAGATGAGACTAGCTGACATAGGGCTAGCTTGGTTTTCCTTTACTTCAAAGGAAAGCACATTAAACAAATAGCCTTTTCATAAGTAACTCAAAGATAATGCTTAAGGGCCCCCATTCCGGGGGCCCTGCGGCCGGGCGCTTACACCCCTGCGTAGCCGCATGCCAGAATGGCTGGCCCCTCTCCGGGGGGCGG